>NW_027206362.1:0-478790 GCF_024711535.1 Dipodomys merriami
CTGGTTTTCTTTTCCTTTTTTTTTTTTTTTGGTCTCTCATGGGGCCTGAACTCTGGCCTTGGGCGCTGTCCCAGCGTTATTCAGTTCAAGGTGAGCGCTCTACCACTTGAGCCACAATGCCACTTCCGATTTTCTAATGATTTATTGGAGATAAGAGACTTAGGGACTTTCCTGCCCAGGCTGGCTTTGAACCGTGGTCTTCTGATATCAGCCTCCTGAATAGCTAGGAATATGGGCGTGAGCCACCAGCACCCATCTTCATTATTTTTTAAAAATTTTAAGTTATAGTAAAGATGCTTTAAATAAGGATTAGTTACATGTGTAAGGTAATGAGTACATTTGTTGTTGAGAATTGTTACCCCCTTCTTTGTTGTTCTCCTACTAACTCACCTCCCTTAGTCCTCCCTCCCCATGGTGTAAAGTTCATTTTCAACATAGGGTCATTGAGTATCATTGTTGCAATGGGTCATCCTGTGTTGAACCTAAATTTTCTATTTCTCTAACCCTAATTCTAATTCTGTCTGGGATCCTACCCTAATCATCATAATAATAATAGTTCAATTCAGAATTTAACAAAAATATTCAAGTTTTTCCATCCTGTTATTCCATTGTACATCTTGACTTAAGTTGCAGTTTAGCTTAAGTCTATTTTTTTAAATTAGATTATATGTGCATATATAAAGATGTAATTTTATGTGAAAAACAGAAGATCTTTGGAAAAAAGGGTAATGAAAAGGAAATAGAGAGAGTATAATCAAATACTTTAAATATATTATGGAATTGCCACTTCTGACAATTAATAAATTTTAACAAAATAAATAAAATTTAATAAAGAACACATTGCCTTCTAGTGTTCTTTAAGAGAACCATGATATGTCTTGTGAATAAAATACTTGTTTTAGATAAACTTTGTTCGTGAATATTTTTTTTTAATTGAATTTTATTTTATTTGAGAACATACTGTACAGAGGGGCTACAATTACATGGGCAGGAAAATGCATACATTTCTTACCAAGCATTGCAGCCTCCTCTTTTGTTTACCCTTCACTTCCCTTCCCCGCCTCCCCCCTCCCCCCACCCAATTTTACCCCCCTCCCCCCACCCAATTATACCCCCCTCCCCCCCCACACCGAAATTGTAAAGCTGGTTTTGACATGACATTTTGTACTTCTCATTGTTGCAACAGGTCCACCTGAATCCTTAAACGACTTGTTTGTCCCCATCTCCTCCACATGTTATACTGACATCAAATATAGTGAAAGCGGGGGTTACACTGTGGGGGAGGGACGGGCTTTTCTATATGCCAACAATGAGAAAAGTGTGGCTGAAATTAGGAAAGCAACTCCATTTGTAATAGCCCCACAAAAAATAAAATACCTAGGAATTAACTTAACCAAAGAAGTGAAGGACCTCTATGATGAAAACTTTAAAATCTTGAAAAAGGAAATCAACACACAACTTAAAAAATGGCAAAACCTCCCATGCTCCTGGATTGGCAAGATTAACATCGTGAAAATGGCAATACTTCCCAAGGCTATCTACAAATTCAACGCGATACCTATCAAAATTCCACCCTCATTCTTCAAGGAAATAGAGGAGGCAATCCAAAAATTCATATGGAACAATAAAAGACCCCGAATAGCAAAAACGCTCCTCAACGGAAAGAACACTGCTGGAGGAATATCAATACCAAATTTCAAACTCTACTATAAAGCCATAGTAATCAAAACAGCTTGGTATTGGCATAAGAACAGACCTCAGGACCAATGGAATAGAATTGAAAACCCAGAAATGAACCTACAGACCTATAGCCATCTAATCTTCGATAAGGAAGCTAAAACAATAGAATGGAAGAAAGACAGCCTCTTCAGTACATGGTGCTGGCAAAATTGGTTAACTACATGTAGAAAACTAAAGCTAGATCCTTATATATCACCCTGCACCAGAATCAACTCCAAATGGATCAAAGACCTTGAACTCAAAGCAGACACTGTGAAAACATTACAGGATGGAATAGGAGAAACCCTAGGTCTCCTTGGCTCAGGTCGAAATTTTCTGAATAGAGACCCGGAAGCACAACAAATCAAAGAAAGGTTGGACAAATGGGATTGCATAAGATTGCAGAGCTTCTGCAGGGCAAATGACATAGCTGGCAAGATCAATAGAAAGCCCACCGATTGGGAGAAGATCTTTACTAGCCATACAACGGACAAGGGTCTCATATCTAAAATATACTTGGAACTCAAAAAATTAAACCACCCAACAACAAATCCTCAAAGAAACAACTGCCCAATAAATAAGTGGGCGAAAGACTTAAAGAGAAGCTTCTCTGAAGAAGAAAGAAGGATGGCCAATAGACACATGAAGAAATGTTCAACATCCCTAGCCATAAAAGAAATGCAAATCAAAACAACATTGAGATATCACCTCACTCCAGTTAGAACAGCAAAAATCAAGAACTCTAATAACAACAGATGCTGGAGGGGATGTGGACAGAAAGGAACCTTACTTCATTGTTGGTGGGAATGTAAACTTGTTCAACCACTTTGGAAAGCAGTATGGAGGTTCCTCAAAAGACTTCACATAGATCTCCCCTATGATCCAGCAATCCCACTTTTGGGCATTTACCCAAATGTTTACAAACAAGACCACACTAAAGCTACCAGCACAACTATGTTTATTGCAGCATTATTTACCATAGCTAAGATATGGAACCAACCCAGATGCCCCTCAGTAGATGAATGGATCAAGAAAATGTGGTATATATACACAATGGAATTCTATGCCTCCATCAGAAAGAATGACATTTCCCCATTTGTTAGGAAATGGAAAGGTTTGGAAAAAATTATATTAAGTGAAGTAAGCCAGGCCCAAAGAAGCATAGGTCCCATGGTTTCCCTTATTTGCAATATCTAGTATAGGTATGAGTCAAGCGGAAAAGGCCAGATAATGTGATGTTAGGAAAATGAACCCTTAAATATGTATTTTAATGTTTTCGTTTCTTTCATGCATGTGTTTCTAATGCATTTATAAGATTATTTCTTTGTTCGTGAATATTTTATATTATCATTAGCTAGTTATTTAACTTAATGAATAAAAATATATTAAATAAGATTCCATGATAAAAAAACATAAAATTATTACTTAGTAATTGTTTGAGAAAAAGTTATAGTCGTGAGTTTTAGGAAACTAAATTTCTATTTCCCTACAAAGCAATGATTTAAGTTTACTAATTTAATATTTCTAATAAGTTAGGGAACATAATTGGCATGAAAAACAACTAACTGTACATCTTGTTTCTTAAATGAATTTTATTTTAAATATTGTCTCTTATTCAAATGAATAATTAGGTTTACTTTTCAAAATAATTGCAATTTTATATCCTTTCAGAACAAGTAATTACCCTGCAATTAAATGAATTAATATATTCAGATATTTAAAAGCTAAATTTTCTATGTTTGACACATAGCTCTAAATATTCAGAATGCCATGATTTTTTTATTCATAAATGTCTAACCTCTGGGACTTTTGCTTCATCAATATGAATTATCTCATGAGGTTGTTGAGAAGGCTCCAGTAACAAGTGTGGTCAAAAACATTTCCTGAATTCTAAATATTAAATCTGGACATTTTTAGCCTTTGATTACATCATTTATTGTCTCTTCAGAGCAACTAAGCTAAAATAAATACTACTGTTTAAACATTTCGCTTACATTTAAATAATATCAACACAGGTCACAAAGAGACTAATTATTTCAGACTCATCATATTTTGTAAACTTAGTGTGAAGAATGTAGGGAGCAGAAGGTTCTTATACTCAATAAATATTTTTGGTTAAATTAACTTAAATCTTATATCTGGATTTCTAATTTGGAGGTTAATCACATGGTAACAGGAAAATAATGTTTTGTTTTTTTTTAAATTACTTTGAGGCCATTTTTCTTCTTAAAATTATGAAGCAAAAATATCTCTAAGAAATATATCTGTGAAGAAAATGTTTCAACCCTTAGTAAAGTGCTTTATACTTTAATATAAAGTTTATGTCAAAAAAATTCTGCAACTAATCTTATGTATGTTTTCATGCACAAAATGCTGTGACTTCTAATCTTGTTATGTGATTTTAATTATATTTTTTAGTTGTGACATGATCCCTACTTACATTTATTACAAACTTCTGTAATTATACAAATCATGCCTGTATACACTAATTTATGTAAAATAATATTCAAACAAAATTATCTTTTTTCCTGTCTCCAACAGGGAAGGATGTTGTGCTGAAGTACAATAAATGAAAGCTCTCTAACAAAGAGTCTTTATGGAATGGAAATTGGCAACATGAGAATGGGACCATGAGCACTTTCTACTTGACTGAACAGGAATTTTTGTTTCTACAGTAATTTCTTACCTTTTAATAACACAGGGAAAGCCATAAAATTTGAAGTTCATATGAAGGAATTGCATTCCTCAAAGGTGTGGCAACCTTTCTCAAAAGCTCGATCTTATCACTAGTTCTTTGCTCTTGCTGGCTGATCTATTTCTCTATCATATGTTTCATATTATTAAGCATATTAGTAATTCATCAATGAGTACATTACAGGAGACTCCAGAAATTCACATCTATTGTGGTGTAATAATCAGAAGAGAGAAAAAAGATTATATTAATTTTCAATTCCTCCCTTTGGCCTTCAATATGCCAATTAATTTTCAAAACAATCATGTACAATGTTTGTTTATTTTTCCCTTTTAAATTAGATATTAAGCAAGTGTTTTTGCAGTAAAAAGAGATGACAGTGGTATAAGAGCTCTGGTATGAGCACCTTCTCTCTAACAAGTAATGCTCTATGGACTGTAAATATGGAAGCCACATTAAAATTATCTACACACTCCTCTCTCTCTCTCTCTCTCTCTCTCTCTCTCTCTCTCTCTCTCTCTCTCTCTCTCTCTCTCTGTCTCTGTCTCTCTCTGTCTCTCTCTGTCTCTGTCTCTCTCTCTCTCTCTCTCTTACAGACACACACACACACACACACACACACACACACACACACACACACACACACACACACAGCTGCCACCCAGACACATCAGAGAATCAGAGATCAGTTGCATTCATCTGTAATGATTGTTGATTGATGTTTGATCCATTGCTTTATTTCAGCTTCAGATCTTGCCTGGACCTTTATCTTTCCCTGAGATCAAGTCCCTAGTTCTTAGTTTATTGTGGGTCTGAGTATTCATAATATGTTCCTGGCTGCTTCAGGCCAATTAACAATACCCTAAATACTGTATCCTCAAACTTGATATTCAAGTCAAACTCCATGAATTTATACTACTGTTCCAAAATACTAAAATTTATTGGATCTAGGAACCAAGAAAGTGCCCACCTTGATACTTTAGTAGCAACTGACATCATGAAAGTAGAAGAATAAAATGTAGAATACTGGATGGGTGTTACAGATACATACGGACTGCCAGTGAACACAGTTAGCCTTTTGTCCTTTCCTAGCGTTAGAGCTTGGGTCAGGGCTATTAACTTAGCTCTCTGGGTTGATATGGCTACTGGTAGAGGTTCAGCCCAGACCACATCAGTCTCAGTCACTACTGCCACTCCCGCATAATTCTCCCTGATGAATAAAGCTGCTTTCATCTGTAAACCACACGAGTTCAGCATCCAGCAATGGCTGGACCCTTAAGTCCTCTTGGATGTTATGGACTTGTGCCAGGATCTCTGAGCAGTTATGTAGTGGAATGTTTAGATCCTGATCTGGTAGAAGTGTTTCCCGGTGGAGAGCCGAAGGAGCCTGGAAATTGATTCTGAGAGGGTTGAATAGCATTCCTTGGTAATGTGTTAGTTGGGTATTGCTGAGCCACCGATCTGGTGGTTGCTTTAACATACCCTCAATTGTGTGGGGGGTGGTCACATACAGTTCTTGTCCCATGGTTAGTTTATCTGTGTGTTTTACCATCAGAGCAGTAGCCGCTATCATTCTCAAACATGGTGGCCATCCTACTGTTACGGAGTCTAATTTCTTTAACAAGTAGGCTACTGGTTTTCTCTACAGGCCCAAATATTGGGTTAGGATTCCTTTTGCTATTCCATTATGTTCATCCACATATAAGTAAAAGGGTTTACTGGCATCAGGGAGTCCCAACACTGGGGCTTATAATAACACAGTTTTTATCTGTTCAAAGTCGCATCAGCTTCCTCTGTCCATTGAAACAGTTGCTTCTCCTCGTAAAGAGGTTTAGCCAGCTCTGCAAACCCTTGGATGCACAGATGGCAAAAGGTGGCAGAACCCAAAAACTCCCTTACTTGGTGCTGTGACCGTGGTGTTGGAATTTTGAAGGACAGTTTCTTTTCTGTTTTGGTGACACATCGCTGCCCCCATTTCAATAAATAGCCCAGGTAAGTTACCTCTGATTTGCAGGTTTATGCTTTCTTGGCCCATGCTCATTAACCAAGGTTTCTCAATATCTGGGGTAAATCTTCTGTTCCTTGGATGCATTCTCTTTCAGTTTCACCAGCAGTTAATAAGTCACCCACATATTGCAACAAAGTCAGACCAGGGCGGCTTCCCCTAAACTCACCCAAGTCCTAATGCAGAGCTTCGTCAAAGAGTGTTGGTGAGTTTTTGAATCCTTGAATGAGTCTTGTCCAGATACATTGACACCTCCTTTGACATCTGTCCACTCAAAGGCAAAGGGATCTTGATTTTTGGGCACCAAGGGTAGGCTGAAAAAGGCATCTTTTAAATCTAATACAATGTACTACTGCCTATATTGAGGCAGTGTGCTCAGGAGAGTGTAGGTGTTAGGTATGGTAGGGTAATTGTCCATTACCCTTTTATGGACTTCCCTGAAGTCCTGTACTGGCTTATATTCATTAGATTTGGGCTTGCAGACTGGTAGCAGGGGAGTGTTCCACTCTGACTGGCAGGGTCACAATACACCCAGGTCTAGCAGACACCTAATGTGGGGTGTAATTCCCCCTGTGCCTCCAAGGACATAGCATACTGTCAAACTCTAACTGGGTCCACCCCTGATTTTACTTTGATGAAGAGAGCTGGTCTATGTTTCGCTAGTCCCACTCTGCCAGTCTCTGCCCAAGCTTCTGGATACCTTTCCAGCCAATAGGTGATTTCTTGGTCAGGAATCTAGGGTGGTTGGAGCAACCGGTCCTCATCTTCCAGGCCCTGAGTCAATACTTGTATTGGTCTTCCTTGAGCATCCTCCACCGGGGGGCCTTCTGGATATAAGTGAATCTGTGTCCTGACCTTGGTTAACAAGTCTCTTCCCAATAAGGGATAAGGACTTTATGGAATAACCAAGAATGAGTGGGACACTCATCCCATTCCCAGGTCCACTGTTCTTTCAGTGGTCCATGAGTATTGTTTAATTCCCATTACTTCTTGCATCCCAGAGGTTTTTTGTTGTTGTTTTGGTTTTTTTAACTGTATTTTTTTGTCTTTTCTTTTTGGTACTGGGGATCGAACCCAGGACATTGTACTTGCTAGGCAAGCGCGTTGCCACTGAGCTACATCCTAGCCCAACACCCAAGAGATTTTATTTGAGACTTTTCCTTGGGGCTATATTAAAGCAGAGTATTGGATCCCGGTATGTACTAGAAATTTTACTGGAGTCCCATCCACTCTCAGTGCTACCCTGGGTTCAGGGAGGGGAATTGAACCCTGACATCCCTATTCATTGTTAGCAGTACTGTTAGCCATTAGTGTCGAGGTTCTATGAGGCTGCCACTGCTTTGTTCAGTTTCCCTTTCTTAGCACATTCTTTGACCTAATGCAATATTTCTTGGTAGTAAGTGCACTAATGTCTGTGTAGACCTCGACTATTTGGGCATCGTAGGGTTTCCTTCCATGTAAGACCATGTATACTTTAGCCAAATTGTTATGTTTGCAGGCTACTGCCCTGAGATCCGCCATTAGAGTCTGATGATAGACCCTTAATCCCCCCCTACGTTCTGATGTGTTGTAGTCCCAACCATCATTTGGAGGCCTGGTTAATGGAAAAGATGCATTGGTGAAATCAGGGTTAGTAGTAGGCTACCTGTCATCCACCAGAACCAGTTTCCTAGCCTCAGTTTGAATCCTTTCTCTTTCTTCCGTGTGGAACAAGACCCGAAGTAACTGCTGGCAATCATCCCTGGTCAGCTGACACATGGACATTACATTATGTAGGAGATAAATCAAATCCTTGGGATTATCTGAAATTTTTGCATTTTGTGTTTTCCAATTATATAAGTCATTCATGGAAAGGGCCAACACTGAATTCGGGGGTTTCTGGTTTTGTCCGGTGGCCCAATTTCTCTGAACAGCAGCATCATGGTGGTGTCAGGGAGACTCATGCTGGCAGCTCTGTGAATGCTACCAAGAGTTCTTCCTGTTGGCCCTTCCAAGTTGCTGCTGGCTCCTTGCTTCTCATCTCTTACTGCCTCCCCTTCCTCCAAGAGGGGTGGAGGAGGCAGCAGTGAAGGGTATGGGAGGAGATCAAAGGCTAATAAGAGAAGATCTTCACTCCCTTCCTGTAAAATGGTATATAAGGAGGCTGAGGGCGGTAGTTGACACACACTTTTCTTATGCTAAAATCTTGTTTTTATTGACAGAAAGGGGTAGAAAGGGCAACAGACACTTTGAAGGTTCCTGCACCAAATTCTGCCATACTAAAATATAGGGAATCTGATTGGGGTGCCCTGCACTTCCTGGGAGAAAAGCCCTACATTTAACCACCCAAATGGTGTTTAGATTAAAAGTTCTTTGGGGGCTGGCATCCAACCTCAAAAGTAGGCCACTCTGACTTGCACAAAATAAGTAATTTTTCTTTTTTAACTTCAACACCTAAATTGTTAGCTCTTTCCTTATCATCTTTAAAAATATCTATCAGAAAGGTAAGAGATGTACTTTGGTTCTGACTCATTTCAGCGTATATCAATCCACACACAAGATAAGAAAAAAGGAGGAAGGCAATTACAAATGTCACAAAATTAAACAACTGGTGCTTTCGGGGATTTAGGATAAAACCAAAACTCAGAGTGTCCCAAGGAGAAAAGTGTGGATTCACTGGCCTGTTTAGGATCCCAAAGAGGTAGATGTAGACACTTGGTGATGTTTCAGCAGTGTCATCGGGTAAAAGACTACCCGACTCTAGCTTTGCTTCAAGTGGGCCAACTTTCTAAGCCAAATTTCACCCTTCGAAGCAGAAGATAAGAGAGTCTGAAAGAGAAAGTAATTATTGTTGGACAAGAAACTGAACAAAGCATAACAATTTTACATGGAGGCAAACAGGGTTTCCAGGCATCTGTGTCAGGATGAATATGAAAGAGGGAAATGTTCCACGAAAGCCACAATAAGACAGACACACAGATTTTAAGAGAAGACACATTAACAGCATGCAGGTGATAGACTGGGTGGTAGACTGTCAGACAGAAATTGCCGGACTAAAGACAGGAAACATCCCAAATGTCCACACTAGTGGACAGTCTACCCTGTAAACTATCAAGCAGACAGTTCAGGACTACAGATGGGCCCAAATGTCCGCACTAGTGAATAGTTTACCTTCCCTGGGCTTCTCAGGGACATCTCCCACTGGTTCTGTTGGCTGCCTTATAGCACATCCGCCAGGATTTTTTGCCAACTCCAAGACCCAAACTGAAAACTACACAAATATCACAGTTACAAAACTTACTGGCTGTTCTTTACTACACCCTGATCAGGTGTCTGGGTGAGCTTATGAGGGAGATCCCATATGAGCCCCTATTTGTTGTACCTGGACTTGAGACCCCCCGAAGACTACCAGAGACCACGACCAATGCAAATAACAAAGGAGTCGTTTATTTGCAAGCTCGAGGTTGATCCTCCACGCACTCAGTAACCGGTGATGCTAAGAAGCCCCGAGCATAGAATAAGCACAGTTTTTTTTTTATAGTATTGAACAAACAACTTTAAGGAAGTTTTACATGAGAAATTACATGATTGGTTAACATTTTAAGCAAACTACACTATACATATGTGATTGGCTAATATTATTATGGATGTGATATTGATGGGAATTATCTGGCCACTGGGTCACTGTGTCCTGCATGGCCATCCAGTGTTTGGTCAATGCATCTGGAGAAAATTCCTGTGGCTTTCCCAAGGATCTTTTATGTCTCAGTTGTCCAGGAATTGTTTTTCTTTTTGTGTCATTTCTTGGTCAAACACATGGTTATTTTAATAATTCATACCTTACAAGATGGTTGCTAGCTTGTAATGGAGTTACTTAGGCCTTCATTGTACCTCTTTAAGCCTTAGGCTCTTCACATTTAGTATTATTATTGTCTCTTCATACAAGCCTGAAATCACTATTTCAAAGTAACACAAATATAAAAACAAAAATAATCTGATACAACCATCACAAATCATAAATTAGGTTAAAAAATCCACAATATAAATAAATAAACCTGAGGAAGAGGAAAAACAATGACAGAATAACAACAGAAAATTACCCTAGCTCTCTCTAATGAAACAGATATTGAGAGTCCTAGAAGATACTCCAATTCTAGAGGTTCATACCAAGTCAGCTATAATTATATATAGATATAAAATTCAGAGGCAGATTTTATACTGACTTCACAAAAAAATACAGAAATCTATGGAAAGTTACCCACCCAGGCAGGTGACTACTGTGACTGTGTTGGCCAACATATTCAAAAGCACAATTGCATTGTGGAAACAAAGGGCCACATGGGAAATAAATCATGAACAGAGACAGTCACATCTAAACACAGACTCAATTCACCTTACCACTGGACAGTCCAAACTGTCATTGTAACCACAAGTATTAACATGACAACATCTCACCACAACTGATCTCTTCTCCTACACTTAATGGTCTAGACAAAAACCTAAATCCAGAAAAAGAAATCACAACAGAAGATCAAATCAACACCTGGCAAAAGATGGATTACTTATAAAAGATATAGAGTCAGAATAAATACAGATTTCTTAGCTGATATGGTAAAAAGGAGAGCCTAGCATGAATATGACAAACATTAAAGGCAAACAACTACCAACAATGAATACGTTCCCAAGCCAAACTATCCTTTATATTAAAAGGATATATAAAAATATTTCATGACAAAGAAAACTTGAAACAATGTATCTCCACCAAATCAGCAGGATAGAAGTTAATCTAATATATCCTACATAGAGAAGATCAAGAAGAACAGGAACTGGTGACACAGAATGCTCCCTACCAGAGAACAAGGTAAATATATTAAGAGTAGATGAGGCATAGCTCCTAACAACAGGTGCATAACACAGCAGGACTTATCAAATATTTCAAAGTCTTAACTCTCAATATCATTGGACTTAAATTTCAAAATAGAAGACATAGATTAGATACTAGTATCAAAAAACAAGATGCATCCATCTAGTATCTACAAGAGACACATTTTATTGACAAAAACAAACACATACTCAAACTGAAAGGCTGGAAGGAAAAATTTCAAGCAAAAGGACACCATAAACAGGCCACAGTAGAATTACTAATATAAGATAAAATAGAATTCAAATTAAAATTAGGAGGAAGAGACATTATATATTGATAAAAGCAACTCTCCATTAGGAGGATATAAAAAGTCTAAACATCAATGCCCTAAATCCTGGAGCACCCCCACTTCATCAACCAAATAACACTTAACCAAAAAACACATCTCAGCACATCGTTGTTATCCTTGGATAGGTCATCCAGGAAAAACTCAACCAAAAACTGCAGGCTTAAATAACTACATTGACTGCCTAGCCCTAACAGACTTCTACAGAATATACATTCAGCATCAATAGAAACATTCTTCTCAGCAGCTCTTGGAAGAGTCATGAAAATAGAACATATCCTATGTTACATAGAAATTCTATCCAAAATGAAAGAAAAATAAATTGACTTGCCAAATCATGTCAGACCACAACAGACTAAATTTAAAATTAAACAGCTAAAGCAAAAAAAAAGTCTCAAATACATGAAGACTGAACAACACATTACTGAATGACCAGTGGGGCACTGAATACATTATAATGAAAATCTGAAAGTTTCTGAAAATTAACAAATTGAACACACAAAATACCAACTCCTCTGGGACACAGTAAATGCAATACATAGAGGAAAATGTATACCTCGGAGTGCCTACATCAAGCAATTGGGGAAATCTCAAGTCTGTATTTTAATTATATACCTCAATCTTCTTGAAAACAGGAACAAGTCCAAACCCAAAGCAGTAGACAGAAACAAACAAACAAAAAAAGAACTAAATCAAAGACACGCACAGGTTGTGGCTCACGCCTGTAATCCTAGCTACTCAGGAAGCTGAGATCTGAGGATCGAGGGTCAAATCCAGCCCTGGCAGGAAAGTCCGTGAGACTCTTATCTCCAATAAACCAATAGAAACCCAGAAGTGGCACTGTGGCTCAAACGGTAATGCTCTCGCCTTGAAGTGAAGAGCACAGGGACACTGCCCAAGACCAGAGTTCAAGCCCTACGACCTACCAAAAAAAATTAAA
Organism: Dipodomys merriami; assembly: GCF_024711535.1. NCBI lineage: Eukaryota > Metazoa > Chordata > Mammalia > Rodentia > Heteromyidae > Dipodomys > Dipodomys merriami. Next base: position 12,546 of record NW_027206362.1, read on the forward strand.
TCAGAAATACCTACATAAAGACAAAATGAAACATAAAAAGATCAACAAAACAGAGTTGGTTCTTTCAACAAATTAACAGAATTGACCGACCCTTACCAAATCCAACTAAGAAGAGAATTTATATAGATAGAAAGATAAATAAAAAGTCCACAGATTGGGAGAAGATCGTTACTTGCTCTGCTACAGACAATGGACTCATAACTCAAATATATTTAGAGCCCCTAAAGTTAACCCCCCCCAAAAAAAACAAATAATCAAAAAACAGCAACCCTATTAATAAGTGGGCTGAAGATTTAAGGAGAGAACTCTCTGAAGAAGAAATATGAATGGCCAATAGACACATGAAGTAATATGCAACATTTCTGGCCATAGAAATTCAAATCAAAGCAACATTGAGATTCCACCTCACCCCAGTTAGAATGACCAATATGAAGAAAATTAATAATAACAGATGATGGGCTGGTGGGGATATGGCCAAAAAGGAACATTACTACACTATTGGTGGAAATGTAAACTTGCTCAAATATTCCGTAAAGAAGTGTACAGGTTTCTCAGAAAGGCTCCCCTATGACTCAGCAATCTCACTCCTGGGCATTTACCCAAATGACCACAAACAAAGCCACACTAACGCTACTATCAAAACTATGTCCAATGTAGCATTATTTACCATAACTAAGATATGAAACCAAAACAGATGCCCCTCAGTAGATGAATCGGTCCAAAAAATGTCATATACATTCACAACAAAATTCTATGGTTCCGTTAGAAAGAATGACATTGCCCCATTTGTAAGCAAAAGGAAAGACTTGGAAAACATAATAAGTCAAAAAAGCCAGACCCAAAAAACCATAGTCTACATGTTTTCACTCATTTGGAAAAACTAGAATATATCTAGGATATTCTTAGAAAAGAGCACAATAGCTCAATAGCTATATGCATATCACCATAGAAAATGATGCTTATTGAAATGAGCTCCCCGAAATGGAAACAAGATAATTGTATGGTGAACTGTTTTTAGTTATTTCTATTTACTTTTCCCCCTTTGGTTTATTCCCTGTAGTCACTGTTTTTGATTTCCGTACCCTTTGTCTTATACCTAAGTTAATTTTATTTGGGGAACGAAGAGAAATCACAGAAATGGTGGGACAAAGATTAACCAAAGCAACAGTGATAAACACTAGACACTATGTTAGAAATGAACTTTATAACTTTGTAGGTGTGGGATATCAAGTTTGGGGGTAATGTACTCATTACTTATTTTAATGTAACCCCCCCCCCCCCCGTCTAACACCTTCATAATAAAAAAAACCCTGAAAATACAATAAGAGAACTCACCCAAATAGAGAAATTAGAGAAAAAATTAGACATCACAACATAAATAAGCAAAATTGAGAATGCTATAAGAAAGTACTTTGAAAACCGTATGCCAGTCACCTGGAGAATTCTAGAGAAATTTATGCTTTCATATACTCGAACTGAACCAGGAAGTGATACATAAGAAGTAATGAAAATGAAATGTCAATAAACAATTTCCCATACCAGAAAAATCTAGGACTCAATGGATTTACCATGAAATTAAGGCCTGCAAAGAGCTTGCAATACTCAGATCTAACTCTTCAATGGAATAGCAAGGGAAATGAAATTATCAAACACATTCTATGAAGCTAGAATTAGACTCTTCCCCAAATCAGATAGGGACTCATCAAAGAAAGAGAACTATGAACTGAACTCTTGATATGCATTGATACAGAACTTCTCAATAAAATTTTCACCAACCAATTTCAGCAACTAACAAAAAAATCGTATACTATAATCAAACAGTATTCATTCTAGGATCCAATTGGATCCAATATACTTGTAAATAAACATAACATAAACCATCAGCAGAAGCAGGGACAAGAGCCACATTATCATATATACATAGATGTAAAAATAGCTTTTAACAAACTCCAATACCCCTTTATGATTAAAGGTCTGAGAAGCTAGGAATGCATGGAACATTCCTCAATATAATACAGAGTATGTATATGACAAAGAGATAATAAACATGTACCTAATGGTGGAAGCAGGAAGACATTAAAATCAGGAATGATAAAAGGATGTCCACTCTCTCTACTAATGTTCAATATAGTACTGGAGTTCCTAGCAAGAGCAATAAGCAAGAGAAAAACATAATGGGGATCCAAATAGGGAAGAAGGAAAAGTATCTCTTTTTACAGATGAAATGATCCTGTATTTATAGGACCCTAGAACTTCCTCCCTCAAATTAGTAAAGGTGATGTTAACCTTCAGCAACGTAGCAGGGTATAAAACCCACAAGAATCAGTAGTTGTTTTGTGTTACCAACAATGGGAAGATCCAGGCTGGAATCCAAAAAACAACCTCATGTATATTAGCTCAAAATCAAATCAAAACTAAACAGAACAAAACAACAACAAAACTAGGAATTAATTAATTTAACTAAAAATGAGAAGGACCTCTACTGTAAAAACTTTAAAACTATAAAATGGGTAGATTCAAGGAAATGGAAAGTCTTTCAATGCTCCTGGTTGGAAGAATTAACATTGTGGAAACTGCAATATTACCCCCAAACAATTGACAATGCAATACCCAGCAAAATCCCAACAATATTCTTCAATACAGTAGGGAAAACAATCCAAATTTAATATGAAATTACAAAATTACAGATGAAACAGAAAGCTTAGAAATGAACTCATGGGCCTATAGTCATTTTAAACACACACACACACACACACACACACACACACACACACACACACACACACACACACACACACACACACACACTGGATTTCTATTCACTCATCAGAAGGGATGACTTTTCACTAGTCTTAAGGAAAATGAAAGGCTTGGGGAAATTATACTAAGAGAAAGGAATGCACACTCAGAGCAATATATGTTTCATGGATTCATTTACTTATGGTAGCTAGAAGGTGCCTAGAAATCTACAATAACAAGACAGATTCTAGCTCATCCCAGTTAGGAGGGCCATTATCAAGAAAATTGACAATAGCAAATTCTGAGGTGGATGTAGCCAAATGGGAACTCTATTACACTGTTGCTAGGAAATTGAACTTGTTCAACCACTCTGGAATGCAGTATGAACTTTCCTCAAAAGTCTAAACATAGATCTCCCTATTACCCAGTAATTCCACTCAGGGTCAGTATTCCAAAAAATAACAAAGAAGTTCACATTAAAACTACCAGCATAACCATGATCATGGCCAAGGCCCAGAGTTCAAGATTGGAAAAAAGTTACATTGCTGGTATTTGTTTCCCCAAATATGAATCTTTTGACATAAGATTCCAAATCATTCTATTTGCAACAGCTACGATAGGACTTAAATGTAGTCGGTTTTAAAATGGCTTCTTTATTGAATGTTAGGAAAAGCGGTAAGCAGTCCAAGAAAAGGGAGAATATTTTGTTGTTGATGTTGGTTGAGAGGCTTGATGTCTGGGCGTGGCCACTGGCCCTGAGCTCTTCAACTCAAGGTAAGGGCTCTATCTCTTGAGCCACAGGGCCTGCTCTGATTTTCTGGTGGTTAATTGGAGATAGGAGGCTCAGGGGCTTTCCTGCCCAGGCTGGCTTTGAACGGCAGTCCTCATATCTCAGCTTCCTGAGTAGCTAGGATTACAACTATGAGCCTGTGGTACCAGGCTAAAAATGGGGGATTTTTATAAAAGAAAATCCACCTCTTCACCTGTGTCTAAATATCAGATGTCACTATTAGAACACGACACCCTCAACTCATTTCATCAGACATTTGTAAATTTTCTCTTTTCCTTCATCTGGGAACATTGCAGTCAATATCAATTCAGCTGTGGGACTGGATCAATTGTATGTTAATTGCTAGCATGTAAATCAAGAACTGTTATATCAAAACAAATAAAACCCTCATTTGGAATAATTGTTTTCTCTTTTAATTACAAATCTGTGTTTGATTACTTCCTAATGTGATATTGGACCACCTAAAAGAGTGATGACATTTTCTTTCTCTTCAGCAATTGGCCTTCTCCCACATGTGGTCAAATATTTAAGAATTCAAAGATTTCCACTGATAATTCATTAAGCTGATCTCTAAGAAAATGTGTATTTCTGGAATTGGTCTTATGTCTTGTTCTTACATGCACAAGTGTTCTATGATTTATTTGTTCTACAAGGAATTCTATTATCCAATCTTTGTGTGATCAATTTTAGTCTCTCTGATCTGTCCTTCTGACCCTCTCTCGGGAATCTCATTTCAGTCTGCCTCATAAAAAAAATATTAGTTATTAGCTAAATGACTCTCAGCTTCTGTTTTTTGCCTGACTTCATGTAGGCTGTGATAGCAGCCCTGACTGGCTGTACTTACTGGAGTTCTCTGTTTGTTTGTGTGTTTTTTAGAGATTTATGATTACTATTCAAGGTAGTAGATTCTCTGGGCCCCAGTGATCCCCTGGCCTAGAGTCAATGGCTTTTTTTCCTAAAGATACAAAAACAACTGACTAAATTCCTGTTTTAGTTGTCTCAAAATGAGGCAATCTGGATCCTTGCAAAGCCATCAATGAGCCTCTGTAACCACTTACAGAAATGGTCTATCAAGATGGCTTGTCAAGGTTGACTGTGAAAAATGTTCATTTCCAAGTGACCACCATAAAACAGATCACCTCACTGGGAACAGACTTTTCTATGGAAGGTTAGCCTTCCTTCCTTGTCTTACGATAGATCAAAACATAATATTCTGCAGTTTTGCCATCCTGGAGCATATTTTCCCAAGAATATTCTGTAGTGTAAAAGAGGACCAATTATCAAAATAAAGGTGAAAATACTTGTCTACTACAGACTGATTTATCTGGCTTATATCTGTTGTTATTTTCATTACTTCAAACATATAGATAATTTATATTGCAATTAGACAAGTGGCAAAGGATTAATGGAATAAACATTTAATTTACTTTCATATATCCAATATAATACACTTATCCCCTTATGGAATATTACATCCAACAGTAGAAACAATGTCAGGAATATAAAATGAACCTCAAGATGTGTAATCTGGCACATATACACCATCATCTACTCAAAAATTCAGTCTCTCTATAAAAATTTATTTGGTACAAAATAATAAAACTTTAATTAATGAATATGACTTTTAAGAATCATCTGAAATGCTACTCGTGTATCTAATTGCATATAACTGTGTAGAAGTCACCTAGAAAGGAATTTAACATGCATGAAGAAATCAAATTTCCACAATTTAAGCTAGATGAGAGGAGTCATACCCTCATGTACTGTGTGGTGTGAATTTTACCACAGTGCTGAACCCTTCCACCTAATACCAAGAGTCATGTGCAATAATTTATTATTTGATGTCAAGATGAGTGCTAAGTGTAGAATACACTTTGAATTATTCCATTAATTCACATAAATGAAACAGTAATGATATATTATTTTTTAAATTCTAATGCTTGTCAATTTTACAATTCATGAAATGTATTATTAAAATTAGTTTCAATTTCTTCTTTTCTAAATTTTAAATTATATATTAAATTTAAATTTAATTTATATATTAAATTTAAATTATATATTAAACATTTAATATTAAGAAATCAGGAATAAGTAACCTGTTATTAAAATGATCTACTATTAAAATTATCTACTATTAAACTGTGATTTCAATTATGTTTCTAACAATTTGTGATGTAAAAAAACTTTTCTTGGGGGTTCCAGTCTTGGGGCCTGAACTCTGGGAATAGGCTCTGTCCCTCAGCTCTTCAGCTCAAGGCTAGTGTTCTACCACTTGAGCTGCAGCGCCACTTCTGGCTTTTTTCTTTTTGCTTATGTGGTGCTGAGGAATCAAATCCAGGCCCTCATGCATGCAAGGCAAGCACTCTTCACTGAGCCACCTTCCCAGCCCTGATGTAAAAAACTTTTAATAGAATTGTGGGTAATAATTTTTAAACTTACCAGCTTGTTATTTGTTTTCTAATTGTGTCATTTCTTATTCTTGGTCCATGTCATCTCTTCACCTTAGTTGTTTAGTTTTCTATTTTATCTCTATTGGTTTGCTGATTGTGCATTTCGATTTCCCTTTTTAGTGACTGACATGAGGCTGAAATTCTGTATGGTAGTTTACTCCCAACAGCTGTTCTGCTCTTCTTTGTATACTATTATATTTCCCACACTCCCATCTCCTGTATTGCTGCTCTCAACTATTTTATTTCATTTTGTATTTAAATTTTATTGTCAAAGTAATGTACAGAGGGGTTGTAGTTACATAAGTAATGTAATGAATTCATTTCTTTTATAACTTTTTACCTTTCCCCATTTTTCTCCCTCTTCCCTCCCAAAATCCCCCCCAAGATTATTTCTAACATATTGTCTCATGATTTTCACTTTTGCTTAAGTTCCCCCTTTGTCCTTTGTCTCACCATTTTTTTTTTCTCTTACCCTTCCCTAGTTCCCTAGTTGTGATAACCTGGGTATCAAAATCAAATACAGTGACTACAGGGGATAAACATATGTGGGGAAAACGCAAAAGGATGAAAAGTACATAGTACATTAAGAACAACAACAACAAATAACATGTCTTGGAGTTCATTTCACTTGGAATCACCTTTTGTGGTCATATGTACATAGCTATTGAGTTATTCAGCTCATCTACTAAGATTATCCTTGATGTGCACAATAATGCTCCCCTATTACTCAGTAAACCAACTTCTGGGCATTTAACCATGTGACCACAAACAAGGCTACACTGAAGCTACCAACACAATTATGTTTTTTTACAGTATTATTTACTATAGCTAAGGTATGGAATTAAGCCAGATTCACCTCAGTAGATGAATAGATATAGAAAATGTGACACACACACACAGACATACACACATACACAAACATGGAATACTATGCTTCCATCAGAAACAATGATACCACCTCATCCATAATGAAATGAAAGATCTTGAAAAAACATCATACTAAGTGAAGTAAGCCAGACGTAAAGGAACATAGGTCCCCAGGTTGTCCTTATTTGTAATAATTAGGTTACATCAAGGAAAATCTCATGTATTTTAATTTGAAATTTTGTTTTATGTTGAACATACATTATTACTATACTGTTTGTTATTCTTTCTTTTTTTGAGGAGGGCTAACATTTATTTAACCATTAAAATGAAGTATGTAGCCACTGTATAAAGTTTAATATAATGTATCTTCTTAATAATTTTTTATTGTGAAAATACCGTATGGAGCAGTTACCATTACATGGCAAGGTAATGAGTATATTTCTTATCAAACGTTGTTGCCTCCACCTTTGTTTCCCCTAACCATCAATTCCTATCCCTCCTCCCAATTCTCGTGCAAAAGTTGTAAAGTTCGATTTTTGACTTAAAGTCCTGTACATCTCATTGTTGCAATGAGTCCATCTATTTAAACAATTTGTTTTTTTTGCTTCACTTCCACAAATTATACCTACATCAAATACAGTGAAAACCGGGGTTATACCGTGTGGGAGGGACACACAAAGCAACAAAGAAATAACTTAAAAAAATGTTAGAAACGATAGCAAGAAAGAAAAAAAAGAGTCCTTATCTTGAGTTTCATTTCACTTAACATCAACTTATTTGTCTGTTATTTCTTGTCTCAGACATATACTAGTTATTGTACATAAGGGAAGCCATGGGACGTATGTTTCTTTGAACCTGGCTTACTTCACTTAATATAATTTTTTCCAAATCTTTCCATTTCTGGACAAATGGGGCAAAAGGCAGATATACTTAAAGAATTATGTTCAGCTTATGCATTACTGAAGGTAGAACAAATAAAAGAGCAATCCCTATTAGGAAGAAGAACTCCTATTTACTTAGCTTCATTCCTCTGTAACGCCAGAGTTGCCCCCTGTATCCTCATGTTGTACATTACAACTTTATACTTGATCATCCAGTATATCTACTATCTTATACATTGTGACCTAATTGCCACAGGAATTCCACTTCGCTTTACTTTTTAAAAAAAATTCTCTCTAGTGAAGATATTCTCCCCATCTGTGGGCTTTCTATTGATCTTGCTAGTTATGTCCTTTGCCATGTAGAAGCTGTGCAATTCCATGCAATCCCATTTGTCCAACCTTTCTTTGATTTGTTGTGTTTCTGGGTCTCTATTAAGAAAATCTGGCCTATTCCTGGAGACCCAGGGTTTCTCCTATTCCATCTTGTAATGATTTTAGAGTGTCTGCTTTGACTCAGAGGTCTTTGAAGCATTTGGGGTTGATTCTGTTGTAGAGTGATATCTAAGGATCTAGCTTCAGTTTTCTACAAGTACTTAACCAATTTTGCCAGCACCATTTTCTGAAGAGGCTGTCTTTCTTCCATTCCATGATTTTTAGCTCCTTTATTGATGACTAGACATACAACGGAGAAGTGTCTCATATCTAAAATATACCTGGAACTCAAAAAATTAAATCCCTCAAGAACAAATCTTCAAAGAAACAACTGCCCAATAAGTAAGTGGGCTAAAGACAAAGAGAAACTTCTCTGAAGAGGAAAGAAATAGGGTCAATAGACACAGAAAGAAATGCTCAACCTCCCTAGCCATAAAAGAAATGCAAATCAAAACAACAATGAGATACCACCTCACCCCAGTTAGAATGGCTATAATGAAGAACTCTAATAACAACAGATGCTGGAAGGGATGTGGACAGAAGGGAACCTTACTGCATTGGGAGTGTAAACTTGTTTAACCACCTTGGAAAGCAGTATGGAGGTTCCTCCGAAGACTCAACAAAGAGCTCCCCTATCACTCAGCAATCCTATTTTTGGGTATCTACACAAAAGATCACAAACAAGACCACACTAAAGATACCAGCACGACTATGTTTATTGCAGCATTATTTACCATAGCTAAGATATGGAACCATCCCAGATGCCCTGCAAGTGATGAATGGATCAAGTAAATGTGGTATACATACACAATAGAATTCTATGCCTCCATCAGAAAGAATGACATTGCCCCATTTGTTAGGAAGTGGAAGGACTTGGAAAAAATTATTTTAAGTGAAGTAAGCCAGCCCCAAAGAAACATAGGCCCCATGGTTTCCTTTATTTGCAATAATTAGTATATGTCTGAGTCAAGCTGAAAAGGTCAGATAAGTTGATGTTAGGGAAATGAACCCTAAGATGTGTATTCAAATGTTTTATTTCTTTCATGCAATCGTATCTAAAATATTTATACGATTTTTTGGTTGCTTTGTATGTCCCTTCCCCATGGTATAATCCCTGCTTTCATGGTATTTGATGTTGGTATAATTTGTGGAGGGTAAGGGAAAAAACAAATCATTTAAATAGGATTAGAGGTGGACCCATTGCAACAATGAGACATACAAGTCCTCATGTTGAAAATGAAATTTACAACTTTGGGGGAGGAGGAGGATTGGGTGGGGGGGAGGATGGGAAGGAATGGGAATGGGAAACAAAGGTGGAGGCTACAATGCTTGATAAGAAGGAAGGGTTAAAGTAACTCCATTTTTGAGGCAGTGACCATTTATTTCTTGTTTATCTCAGCTAGCAGAGCAACAGGTGGTGGTAATCCAAATACCTGGTTGTTTGCCTTTATAAGCCCTGCAAATGTTCAGCTCAGGGCTCTCCTCCTAAGCTCCACTCTGTGGGAGTGTAGGATGAGGCCTGAGCTGCAGCCCGTCTAAATAAAACCTTGCTTTTGCATTTTGGAACGTCTGACTCTAGTTGGTCTTCTTTGTGGGGGTCCTGCAAAATGGTCACTACATGTTAGTGAGGGCTCGTCCAGGATAACTCAAGAGACCCACGAGACCTCAGACTCCGAAGGTAAAACAGTGCTGTCAAATTTGTCTTGTCCTGTCATTCCTCTTTGTCTGTTTTACTTTCATTTTTGTTTGTGAGGACAGCAGCTCCAATTCGTATTGTGTAAAGGGTTGTCATAGCGGATGCGCTTGCATGACAACCCTGGGGAACTGGGGGAAACTGAGAACTGAGAAAGAGGGCCTCCTAACCTAGGCCCAACTCACACACTGTGGGTCTGCTCCTTCCGCTTCCCTATTACAGGGGTCAGCGGACCAATTCAGATCTCCACTTCGTAACCTTTTCTTTTTTTTTAACTGTCAGGCCTGTGTGTGTGTGTTTTTTTGTCCTGTTTATTGTTTTTTGGACTGTACGACTAATGGGACTGGAAATCATGGGCAACACTCCATTTAACCCCCTAGACTTACAAAAAGAAAAAACTAAGAAAGAGGAAAAGATATTGTACCCCCCAGTTTTTCAGGGAGATAACGTGGAAAAAATATTTCCTACCCCATACTCAGCTTCCAGGTTCCTTTTACAAAGCCTGAGAATGATCAAGAGGAGGAGGTAGCTATAGAACCAGCAGCCGAAACCTCGGCACCTGCTCTTAAAGTTTCTGAGGGGCCAGTCACTAGAGGAAGCCATGGGATCAGCCCCTCTCCCCCTTCTAATGCAGCTGTTTTTCCCTTAAGCACAGTAGGTCCTGTGGATGTGAATGGTCAACAGCAATTGTAATATTGGCCATTTTCTGCCAGTGATCTATACAATTGGCGTACCCAAAATGCCCCCTTTTCTGAGAAACCCCAGGATTTAATTCATTTGCTTGAAACCATTCTGTTTACTCATCAGCCCACTTGAGATGATTGTAGTCAGCTTTTACAGGTCCTTTTTACCACCGAAGAGAGAGACGGTATCTGAGAGGTGGCCCGGAAACATATCCCTGGTCACTTAGGAGAGCCCATCACAGATCGCTGCCTATTTTCCTGAGATCTGACCAACATGGGACTACAATATGGTTGAAAGTAGGGAGCGACTCCTCATCTATCACCAGGCTCTGTTGGTAAGTCTCAAGGTGGCAGCTCACCGACCTACAAATACAGCCAGAGTCCATGATGTTAGATAGGGAGGAAGTGCAAGTCCGGCAGCGTATCTTGAGCAGCTCATGGAAGCTTTTAGTAAATATACCCGGTATGATCTTGAGACCCAGGAGTCAGCTCAGATGATTATGTTTTCCTATATAAATTTATCTGTACCAGACATAAAGCAAAAGTTGCAGGCTCTAGAATGACTTCGTGAAAAGTCTATTAGGGATCTAATAGCCGTGGTGGAAAAGGTTTACAGTAAGAGAGAGACAGAGGAGCAAAGAAAGGAAAGGAAGGGCAAAGAACGTGAAATTGAGCATGAAAAGAGAGACCAGGCCAAGGAAAAGAGGCCAGACTTGTTGCAATTGTCATTATCACATGCCTTGCATACATGGTTCACAGATGGCAGCAGTTTCATTCGAGATGGAAAAAGGTACACGGGCACAGCAGTCACCATGGACACTGAGATAGTGTAGGCTGAAGCACTCCCCTAGGGAACATCTGCACAAAGAGCAGAACTAGTGACACTTACAAAAGCCCTATCGATGGGAAAAGGGAAGGGATTAAACATTTACACCGACAATCGCTTTTGCTACCATGCATGTCCAGGGAGCCATTTACCAAGAGAGGGGTCTGCTGACAGCTGAGGGAAAGGCTATTAAAACCAACAAGAAATTTTAAGCTTTGTCCAGGCCTTATGGGAACCAGCAAATATTGCCATTATGCACTGCCTTGGCCATCAAAAGGGAACTGATTCAACAGCCAAAGGAAATAACTTGTAAGATCAGGCAGCAAAGGAGGTGGCCCTCCATCCTAGGGGGAAAATACTTACTCTAGTAGACGCAGGGCCTCGAGCTTTGCCTCCTGAGCCTCAGTACTCCCAAGAAGACTTGGAGTGGATAAAGAAAATTCCCATAGCCTATAAGCCCCCAGGCAGAGAAGAAAATAAAGACTGGTGGAAAACTGGTGAGGGGAAACTTACCTTGTCACAAAGATTGGGCAAGGGAATTTTTAAGAGAATCCATCAGGCCTCTTTCATGGGAACCCGAAGAATGCAGGACTTGCTCCAACACTCAGAAGTAAAAATTAAGCAAGGAAATCAACTCATTGAGAACATTGTTAAAAATTGTAAAGCCTGTCAGCTCACCAATGCCCCCAATCAACCGGTTACAAAAGGAGTTGGCCTCCGTGGAGATAGGCCAGATGTGTATTGGGAATTAGACTTCACAGAAATTTAAAGTGGAAAAGTTGGATATAAGTATTTGCTAGTTTTTGTAGACACCTTTCAGGACGGGTTGAAGCCTACCCAACAAAGCATGAGACCACGAACTTCGTGGCTAAGAAGATCCTGGAAGAAATCCTACCCATCTATGGCTTCCCATCCACCATCTGGTCGGAAAATTGACCTGCCTTGGTCTCAAAATTAAGTCAGGGAATAGCTGTGGCACTGGGGATGGATTGGAAATTGCACCGTGCTTATAGACTCCAGAGTTCAGGGCACGTAGAAAGAATGAATCACACTCTAAAAGAGACCTTAACTAAATTGGCTTTGGAGACTGGCACAGACTGGGTATCACTCCTTCTTTTTGACCTGTTTAGAGTAAGAAATTCACCCTATCACCTTAGCTGTACTCCTTTTGAAATAATGTATGGACATCCTCCGCCCATTATCCCTAGCCTTCAGACTGGATTGCTTGCTCATTTGAGTGACACTGAATTTCTATGTAAACTTGACTATCTATAGCTTGTCCACAAAAGTGGGTGGCCCCAGCTTAGAGCATTATATGATTCTGCTTCTATTCGTACCCCCCCATTTCTTTAAACCAGGGGACTGTGTGTTTGTTCGAAGGTACAACTTGAGGTTTTTGGAACCACGGTGGAATGGACTTTACATGGTACCTCTGGCTACACCCACTGCCCTTAAGGTGGACAGCATTGCTGCTTGGATCCACTGCACCCATGAAAGACCAGCTGACTGCCTTGCCCTTGATGACCATGGGGAAACATGGGAAGTCTCTAAGCATCCTACCCAACCACTCCATAGAAAAATGGACTGATTGTTATTGGTATTGTTTCAATTATCATTTGCAGAACTCCTGGGACCCGCTCAGTACAACAAGGGAAACTTTGTGCTGCCCTAGGAGAAGAGAGTTGTTTTCACGTTGACCATTCAGGAATAGCAAAAGACAACATGGCTATGGTCATAGAGGGACTAGTCAAGATCGATAGCTGTTGGAGTGTAGTTTTTGGCTAGAGCCACAATATTGTGTCTCAGGACCATAAGTCAAGTGGGGAGGAAGGTTAAAGAAACTCCATTTTTTGAGGCAGTGACCATTTGTTGCTTGGTTATCTCAGCTAGCAGAGCAAGATGTGGTGGTAATCCAAACACCTGGTTGTTTGCCTTTATAAGCCCTGAAAATCTTTATTTAGCTCAGGGGTCTGCTCCTAGGCTCCACTGGGTGGGAGTGTAGAATGAAGCCCAAGCTGCAGCCCGTCTAAATAAAACCTTGCTTTTGCATTTCAGAATGTCTGACTCTTGTTGGTCTTCTTGGTGGGGGTCCAGCAACGTGGGCACTACAAGAAATGTACTCATTATGTTGCCCATGTAATTGTAACCCCTCTGTACAGTATTTTCACAATAAAAAAATAAAATTCTTGGGAACAACAAAAATCATTTCTCTCTAAATCTTTGAGGTTGTTGTTGTTGTTGTTGTTGTTGTTGTGTGTGTGTGTGTGTGTGTGTGTGTGTGTGTGTGTGTGTGTGTGTGTGTGGTTTTACAAAGATCAGAAGACATTTACATCATTTAGAATACATCTTTGAGGTTATTGTAAATTGTGGCTACTGGGAGAAGACTCTTGCTATATTAAAGATGAAACAAGCTGTTTTGATTACTATGGCTTTATAGTAGAGTTTGAAATTTGGTATTGATATTCCTCCAGCAGTGTTATTTCCGTTGAGGCGCGTTTTTGCTATTCGGGGTCTTTTATTGTTACATATGAATTTTTGGATTGCCTCCTCTATTTTCTTGAAGAATGAGGGTGGAATTTTGATAGGTATCGCGTTGAATTTGTAGCTAGCCTTGGGAAGTATTGCCATTTTCACGATGTTAATCTTGCCAATCCAGGAGCATGGGAGGTTTTGCCATTTTTTAAGTTGTGTGTTGATTTCCTTTTTCAAGATTTTAAAGTTTTCATCATAGAGGTCCTTCACTTCTTTGGTTAAGTTAATTCCTAGGTATTTTATTTTTTGTGGGGCTATTACAAATGGAGTTGCTTTCCTAATTTCAGCCACACTTTTCTCATGGTTGGCATATAGAAAAGCCATTGATTTTTGGGGGTTAATTTTATAACCTGCTACTTTGCCAAAGTTTTGAAACAGCTTGAGTAATTTGGGAGTGGAGTCTATGGGATTCTTTAAATACAAGATCATGTCATCTGCAAAGAGGGAGAGTTTTATTTCTTCTTTCCCTATTTGGATCCCCTTTATGTCTGCATCTTGTCTTATTGCGGTAGCTAGGCATTCTAATACTAGATTGAAGAGAAGTGGAGAGAGTGGGCATCCTTGTCTTGTTCCTGAGTTAAGAGGAAATGGCTTTAGTTTTTCACCATTGAGTATAATGCTGGCTGTAGGTTTGTCATATACAGCCTTTATTATATTGAGGAATGTTCCATGGATTCCTAATTTTTCCAGAACCTTCATCATAAAGGGGTGTTGGATCTTGTCTAATGCTTTTTCTGCATCTATTGAGATAACCATGTGGTTCTTATTCTTGCTCCTGTTGATGTGATGAATAATATTAATTGATTTGCGTATATTGAACCAGCTTTGCATCCCTGAAATGAATCCTGTTTGATCATGGTGTATGATTTTTTGGATGAATTGTTGAATTCGGTTGGCCAAAATTTTGTTGAGAAGTTTTGCATCAATGTTCATCAAAGAAATGGTTCTATAGTTCTCTTTCTTTTATGAGTCCCTGCCTGGTTTTGGGATGAGGGTTATGATGGCTTCATAGAATGTGTTCGGTAGTGAGCTTTCTCTTTCAATTTCATTGAAGAGTTGGAAGAGTATTGTGGTGAGCTCTGCTTTGAAGGCCTTTAAAATTCCACTGTACAACCATCTGGTCCTGGACTTTTCTTAGCTGGGAGGTCTCTTATTGCTGTTTCTATTTCAATGCTTGATATGGGCCTGTTAAGCTGGTTTAACTCATCTTGGTTTAGTTTTGGCATGTCAATATTTGCTAGGAAATGGTCCATTTCTGTCAAGTTCTTATGTCAAAACCAGCTTTACAATGTCGGTGTGGGGGGGGAGGGGGGTATAATTGGGTGGGGGGAGGGGGGAGGCTGGGAAGGGAGGTGAAGGGTAAACAAAGGAGGAGGCTGCAATGCTTGGTAAGAAATGTATGCATTATCCTGCCCATGTAATTGTAGCCCCTCTGTACAGTATGTTCTCAAATAAAATAAAATTAAATTAAAAAAAATAAAATAAATAAAGATGAAACAAAAGTATATTGTGCATGCAACACAGTGCTTTATTAGTCTGCAGTTGAACCCTTAACTTCAAGTTATATCTTGGCCGTTGTTGTGAATAATGTGAATAGCAATGAACTACAGATATTTATCAGTTACCCAAAGAGAAATAAACACATGATCCATGGGTCATATGATATTTCAGCTTTACATTTCTCTAGAAAACTGCATATTACTTTCTAAAACGAGAATATTTACCTGTATTTTGACTAAGATTGTAGAGAATTTCTTCTTTTTGCTTCTGTGGTGCTGAGGAATCAAACCCAGGGCCTCAGGCATACAAGGCAAGCGCTCTACCACTGAGCCACCATCCCAGCCCTAGAAAATTTCTTTTATCAACATTCTCACCAACATTATTACCTTTTTTTTAAGGTCAGGCTTTTACTATGTGCAGTACCCCAGACTGGCCTTAGAATAAAATCCTATAACTCCAACCAGCTAAATGCTTGGAATTACAAGCCTATACCACCACACCAGGTTCCTTTGATTTTTTGGATAAGTGTTATAATAGTTATGAAGTAGTATCATAGTAATTTTGAATTGCATTTCTCTAATGAATTCTGTTCCAAAAGCATTAAGCCAACATAGAAGTTGTATTAAACATGAATTTGTAAACCCACTGGCTACTTTCATGGCTATTTGGAAAACAGGTCTATTCCGAACTTTTGTCCCATTTTAATCATTTCTTTTTTTAATGTGAAAATATTGTACAGAGGGGTTACAATTACATGTGAAAGATAAGTACATTCCTTTTCAAGCATTGTAGCCTCCACCTTTGTTTCCCATTCCCATCCCTTTCCATCCTCCCCGCGCCCCCCCTAGCCAATCTTCCTCCCCCTCTTCTCCCATCATAAAAGTTTAAAGTTAGTTTTTCAGCATAATAACTTGTACCTCTCATTGTTTCAATGGGTCCACCTGTATTCCTATTTAAGCGATTTGTTTCTTCCTTCCCCTCCACAAATTATACCAACATCAAATACAATGAAAGCAGGGGTTATGTCGTGGGGGAGGGACATAGAAAGCAACAAAAAAATCTTATATATACTTTAGGAACAATCGCATGAAACAAAAAAACATTTGAATACATATCTTAGGGTTCATTTCCCTAACATCAATTTATCTGACCATTTCTGCTTGACTGAGACATATACTAGTTATTGAAAATAAGGGAAACCATGGGACCTATGTTTCTTTGGGCCTGGCTTACTTCACCTAAAATAATTTTTTCCAAGTCTTTCCACTTCTTAACTAATGGGGCAATTCCATACTTTCTGATGAGGGCATAGAATTCCATTGTGTATATATACCGTATTTTCTTGATCCATTCATCACTTGAGGGTCATCTGGGTTGGTTCCATATCTTTGCCAAGGGAAATAATGCTTCAATAAACTTAGTCGTGCTGGTAGCCTTAGTATGGTCATGTTTGGGGTCATTTGAGTAAATGCCCAAAAGTGGGATTGCTGGGTCATAGGGGAGCTCTATGTGGAGCCTTTGGAGGAATCTCCATGTTGTTTTTGAAAGTGGTTGAACAAATTTACACTCCCACCAACAATGCAGTAAGATTCACTTCTTTCCATATCACCTCCAGCATCTGTTGCTATTAGAGGTCTTGATTATCGCCATTCTAACTGGGGTGAGGTGGTATCTCAATGTTGTTTTGATTTGCATTTCTTTTATGGCTAGGGAGGTTGAGCATTTCTTCATGTGTCAATTGGCCCTGGTTCTTTCCTCTTCAGAGAAGTTTCTCCTTTTCTTTAGCCCACTTACTTATTGGGCCGTTGTTTCTTTGAAGATTTGTTCTTGGGGGATTTAATTTTTTGGAATTACAGGTATATTTTAGATGTGAGACCCTTGTCTGTTGTATGGCTAGTAAAGATCTTCTCCCAATCAGTGGGCTTTCGATTGATGTTGCTAGCTATGTCCTTTGCCATGCACAAGCCCTACAATTTCATGCAATCCCATTTGTCCAACCTTTCTTTGATTTGTTGTGTTTCTGGGTCTCTATTAAGAAAATTTAGGCCTCTGCCAAGGAGACCTAGGATTTCTTCTATTCCATTCTGTAATGTTTTCAGAATGTCTGCTTTGACTCCAAGGTCTTTGATCCATTTGGAGTTGATTCTGGTGCAGAGTGATATCTAAGGACCTACCCTTAGTTCTCTTCAAGTAGTTAACCAATTTTGCCAGCACCATTTACAGAAAGGGCTGTCTTTCTTCCATTCTACATTTTAGCTCCCTAATCGAAAATTAGATGGCTATAGGTCTGTAGGTTCATTTCTGGGTTTTCAATTCTATTCCATTGGTCCTGAGGTCTGTTCTTGTGCCAGTTCTAAGCTGTTTTGATTATTATGGTTTTGTAGTAGAGTTTGAAATTTTGTATTGACATTCCTCTAGCCCTGTGATTTCTGGTAGGGATCATTTTCACTATTTGGCATCTTTTATTGTTTCATATGAAATTTTCGATTGCAGCTTCTATTTTCTTGAAGAAGTAGGTTGGAATATTGATAAATATCGCATTGAATTTGTAGATAGTCTTTGGAAGTATTGCCATTTTCACGATGTTGATCTTTCCAATCCAAGATCATGGGAGTTTTTGCCACTTTCTAACTTCTGTTTTGATTTCCTTTTTCAGGTTTTCAAATTTTTAATCATAGATATCCTTCACTTTTTGGTTAATTTAATTCCTAGTAATTTTTTGGAGGCCTATTTTGAATGGAGTTGCTTTCCTAATTTCAGCCACACTTTTCTCGTTGGTAAACAGAAAAGCCATTGATTTTTGAGGGTTAATTTTATACCGTGCTATTTTGCCAAAGTTTTGAATCAACTTGAAAAATTTGGGAGTGGAGGCTGTGAGATTCTTTAAGTACAATAACATATCATCTTCAAAGAGGGAGAGTTTTACTTTTTCATTCCCTATTTGGATCCCTTTATGTTTATATCTTGTCTTATGGCTGTAGCTAGGCATTCTAATACTACATGGAAGAGAAGTGGAGAGAGTGAACATCCTTGTCTCATTCCTGAGTTAAGAGGGAATGGCTTCAATTTTTCACCATTAAGTATAATGCTGGTTTGTCATATACAGCCTTTACTGTATTGAGGAATGTTCCATGGATTCCTAATTTTTTCAGAACCTTCATTATAAAGGGGTTTTGTATCATGTCAAATGCTTGTTCTGCATGTATTGAGATAACCATGAAGTTCTTATCCTTGCTTCAGTTGATGTTATGAATTATATTAATTGATTTGTGTATATTGAGCGAGCTTTGCATTCCTGAACTGAATCCTGTTTGATCATGTTGCATGATTTTTTAGATAAATTGTTGAAATCGATTGGCCAAAATTTTGTTGAAAAGTTCTGCATCAATGTTCTTCAAAGAAATGGGTCTATAGTACTCTTTCTTTGATGAGTCCCTGCCTGGTTTTGGGATGAGGGTTATGATGGCTTCATAGAATGAGCTTGGTAGTGAACTTTCTCTTCAAATTTAATTGTAGAGCTGAAGTATTATTTGTGTGAACTCTGCTTTGAAGGTCTTGTAGAATTTCACTGTAAAATCATCTGGTCTTGGACTTTTCTTAGATGGGAGGTCTCTTATTGCTCTTTCTATTACAATACTTGAAATGGGCCTGTTCAGATGGTTTAACTCATCTTGGTTCAGTTTCAACATGTCAATATTTGGTAGGAAAAGTTCTGTCGCTGTCAAGTTATCAAACATATTAGCATAAAGTTTTGAGGATTATTCCCTTATAATGTTCTGAATCTTGGTTGTTTCTGTGGTGATGTTACCATTTTCATCTCTGAGTTTATTTATTTGGATGTATTCTCTTCGTTTTTCTGATAAGATTTGCTAAGAGGCTATCAATTTTTAAAATTTTTTTTGAATAACCCACTCTTTGTTTTGTTGATTCTCTCCATGTTTTTTTGGATTCTAATTCATTTATTTCTGATTTAATTTTAATCATTTCTTTCCATCGATTGTATTGGGGTTTATATTGCTGCTCTTTTTCAAGTAGGCTCAGATGTCTCGTTAAATTGTTGTTTTCAGATATCTCCAATTTGTTGATATAGCATCTTAGAGCTATAAATTTGCCTCTGAGTACTGCCTTTACTGTGTCCCAGAGGATCTGGTAATATGTGTGTTCTTTTTTGTTGAATAACATGAACATTTGAATTTCCTTTCTAATTTCTTCCAACAGCCACTCGTGAGTCAGCAGTGTGTTGTTCAGCCTCCATGAGTTACAGGACTTTCTTTGGTGGCTTTTGGTTTTGAGTTCTAATTTTATTCCCTTGTGATCTGAGAGAATGCAAGGTATAACTGCAATGTTTCTGAATTTGGACAAGTTTGCTATGTGACCTAAAAAGTGGTCTATTTTTGTTCCATGTGCTGATGAGAAGAATGTGTATTCTGATGCTGCTGAGTGAAATATTCGGTAAATGTCTGTGAAATCTTTTTGACCTATGCAGTTGTTTAGATCTGCAGTTTCTCAGTTGAATTTTTGCCGAGTTCATCTATCTAGTGGGGAGAGTGGTGTGTCAAGTTCCCAACAATCAATGCCATTGTATCTATGTGGGATTTGAGGGAAAGTAGTATTTCTTGGATAAATTTGGGTGCTCCGTTGTTTGGAAAATAGATATTTAGAATTGTAATATCCTCCTGAAGGGGGGATCCCTTAATTAGTATATAGCAAGCTTCCTTATCTCTTCTCATTGATTTTAATTTGAAGTCTATTTTATCTGATATGAGGCTTGCAACACCTGCCTGTTTATGGTGGCCGTTTGCTTGGTAGATTTTGTTTCAGCATTTCACATTCAAAATGTGTTTGTTTTTATGGGCAAGATGTGACTCCTGAAGGCAGCAGATAGAAGGATCTTGCTTTTTAATCCAACTAGGCAGTCTATGTTGCTTAATTGGAGAGTTTATTCCGTTAATGTTGAGAGGTAGAACTGAGAGGGATTTGGAGTTCCTGCCATTTTATCCACCTTCTTGGGATTGTGGCAACTGGGTTCTTCCTATGGTTCTTGGATTCTCAGTTTGGGTGCAGTTTCTTGGCCTTTATTGTGGTCTTGTTGGTTTGCTAAGGATATCTTTGAGTATCTTTTGTAGGCCTGGCTTGGGAGAGATATATTGTTTCAATTTTTCTTTGCTATGGAAGGTTTATGTTTGACCTTCAGTTATGAAGGAGAGTTTAGCTGTGTACAGTATTCTTGGTTTCTAGTTGTTTGTCTTTAGGGCATGGCATACCTTATCCCGGGCTCTTCTTGCTTTAGTTGTCTCTGCTTAGAAATCTGAGGTGATTCTAATTGTTTTCCCTTTGTAGGTGATTAATCTTTTCTCCTTGACAGCTTTAAGGATCTTTTCCTTGGTCTGAATTTATCCTGTGTGGATTATAATGTGATGGTGGGATGTCCTGTTCTGGTCTGGTCTAGTTGGAGTTCCAAAAGCTTCTTGTATCTGAATAGGCCTATCGTTTTGCATGTTTGGGAAGTTCTCGGCTAGGATCCTGTTAAACAAATTTCCTAGACCATTAACTTCTCTCTCTAAGTGCTCCACTACACCCATTATCCTCAGATTAGGCCTTATGATGGTGTCTTCTAAATGTTGAATAGATCTGTCATATTTCTTGGATTTGTCTTGATGTTTGTACGTTCTTTCTCTATAATATCTAGGCTGTCTTCAATCCCCGAGATTCGATCTTCTACATGGTGTAACCTACTGACAAGACTTTCTATTGTTTTTTATTTCTTTTCTTTCTAATTTGTCGGTTTTGATCGCTTCAAATTCTTTGTTGGAGCTTTGTTTTAGATCTTCTATGGAGTTCTTTGCTTCCTTAACTTCGTGTTCAGTGTTTATTCTCAAATCACTTAGTTGATTGGTTATGGTTTCCTTGGACTCCCATTACTTCTGTTGGGTTCCATTCAGCATTCCCTTTGTGGTCTCCCTGACTTCTTTCAGCTCTCTGTTTATGGATTCCATAAATGCCTCTAAAGATCTTTGTCTATCTCATCTCGCTATCTCAATTCTTGTATTACTCTTTGATTAGCTTCCTCACATTTATGCAATTTCTGAGTTTCTCTTTGTCTATTCTCAGCCAGCTCACGCAATTCATGTCTATCTCTTTGACTGGACTCAGCCTGCTCATGCTATCCCTGTATTTCTCTTTTAGTGTTTTCAATCTGCTCATGCAGTCCCTGTGTCAATCTTTGTGTAAGTTCCGTTCCTCAAGCTCATGATATTCATGTATTGACCTTTGGTTTGCCTCCTCTCTCTCCCTATCATGCTTACACTGAGTCCTTTGAAGGTGGTCAATTTTTTCATTTACCATGTTTATCAGTAGTTTTTGTATAGCTTTTGGGGAGCTCTCCCCTGGATTATTCATTATCTATTCTGTCCCCTGATTATCATAAGTGGGAGTTTAGATACCCGGAGTTGCCATTTTTCTTGTGTTTTTCTGCTTGTTCTGCAAATTTGGGATGAAAGTAACACCAGTTTTGTGCTAGAACATTATCTTAAGGCAAGCATCATCCAAAGTCTGTAGTTTCACAGTCAAAAGTCCGCAAATACAATCTAGTTCAACAGATATATTTATTCAATATCAAACAACTATATACTAATGGGCTATGAACAACAAAGAATAATTTGGCATACCAGAAATTATAAGGTTTAGGGAGAGATGTGGGTAAAAATAGGAATAGAGGAATGTGGAAAGGTAAAAGTAGAATTAAATTAACTAAGTCCTAATCTCAATAAGGAAAATAGTTCAGATAGAATGATAGTAGAGAGAGAAAAAAAAGAAGAAAAACTATGAAAAAGAAAAAAGAGACTAGACAGAATAGAAAAACAAATATTAAAAATTATTAATTGAAACACTTAAAATTTATGCAAATTTAACAACATAATATTCACAGAAGAAGAGGGATAGGATGAAAGAAGGGGAGGGATAGAAAGGGATAGAAAGTAAAAAAATATCCTGAAAATATTATATAGGTATAAAGAGGTAGTACTGCTATTAAGAAACTTAAGTCAAAGAGGTTTTGAATTGAGTAATAAATTTCTGGATTGTGTACACAATGGGGGATAAGGTCTAATAATCGACTATTCGTATATCTGAGGATGAGCAGAACAGCAATTAAGTCACACAAAAAAGAATGAAAGAGGAAAAAAAGTGAAAAGAATGAGAAAGAAAAAAAGGATCAAAAGTTCAGTAGAGCTAAGGCACACACACACACACACACACACACACACACACACACACAAACACACACACACACTCACACACACACACACACACAGAAGCACAGATATTCCCCCAAAATAAAAATTAGAAGAGGAAGAAAAAAAAGGTTAACAGCAAACAATTTTTTAAATTAAAAATGAACACAAAAAATTTAAACAAATTTTAAAAGGTACAAAATATGAGTTCTTTGATTTTTTGGTGTGGGTGGGAAGATCCTGTATCTCCCTTGTGTCTGTAACCAGTCCCTTGTTGGAGTTTCTGGTCTGCTTGTGGTGTTTGATTTTCCTGTGGGTTGATTGGTTTCTTAAGTCAGTTTGTTTGAGCATG
This sequence comes from Dipodomys merriami, assembly GCF_024711535.1. Classification (NCBI taxonomy): domain Eukaryota; kingdom Metazoa; phylum Chordata; class Mammalia; order Rodentia; family Heteromyidae; genus Dipodomys; species Dipodomys merriami. Next base: position 35,523 of record NW_027206362.1, read on the forward strand.
CAGAAAAATGTTCTGATTTACCCAGAATTTTGTGATCCTCCTCCAAGGCTAGTTCAATGGGAGGGAGATCTGCTTTGAGTATCACAAAAGAGTGAGATGGCTGTTTCCTCTAGTCTGGAGATGCTTTGATGAGTCTTGGTTCTGGGTAGAGTGGAGGCCTTTCAGCAAGCAGTAGAGTTTCCCTGAGGGGCTAGCTTCTGAGACACTTACAGAGCCTAGCCTGGAGATGTTCTCAGGGTTTATGTTTACTGAATTTCAGTTGATTGTCAAGACTGCTGTAGGGAGGAGCAGCCTCTTGCTCTGTTTAGCCAGTGAAATAATCAACACCTGAGGAGGGCAGAGCTATCTCTGCCTGGGCTGGATGACTTTTCCCTGGGTGGAGCTGAGCCTGGCAGGTGACGTCAGGTTCCTGTGACCTGCTAAATGACTTTTGTTTTCTTCCAAGGCCTGAGTTGGAGCTAGCTGCTCAGCCAGGCCTTTATCAGTATCAAAGATGGAGATCTCCAGTAGTGGAGAGAGGAGGAGTTGCCTTTCCTCCTCTGCTCCCTTAGAAGGAGTGAGGATGTCAGGCTTCTACTCACAGCAGACTCTTGGTTTCTGGGTCATCTCTGGTCTTCGATCTGCAGGATGAAGATGTCTCTTCCTTGTCAGTTCTTGCTAGTGTTGTGTAGAATCCCCTAGCCCGCTGATCTGGGGCCTTCGTCCCGGACGCTCTGTTTTTCAGGTTTGGTGGCTATGGCTGCCTCAGCCACCGCCAAAACCGCAGCTGAGCCTGCTGGCAAGTGCATGGACCTGTCCCCTTGCCTGGATTTTCCCTCGCTGGCCAAACTTTCTGTAGTGTGATGGCACCCTTGGTGTGATTCTCTTGCTTAGGACTGTTCACTGGAACACTTAAACTGCTTTCTATGAAAGAGCCTGTAGCCTCCAGCTTCTCCCTTACCATCTTCCCAGAACTCTTTTGAATTTTAATCATTTCTTGTTAATCTCATCTTTAATCTCTTTATACAAAATCAATAATTAATTCAAGGGAGGAGAAAGGAAAAAATTAATAACTCCTTACATTTTTCAATTTTCAATAACATAATATTGCTTATATCATTTTCTGTTTACACTTTAGACTATATAACTCAATTTAGTTAGACCTTTCATAAGGCTATGTGTATTTTATTTATTTTATGTTGATTGTTCTTTCAAAAGCCTGCATGTCTAATTTCCCTTGGTTTCTTTCATTCTCAAGTAGTTCAGATTTCAAATTGAAGAATAAATTGAAAGAAGCAAACAAAAAATACAGTTCCTCTCATCTGATAATGCTTCTACAAGAATGAAGAAAGAGTTCATCTTGCTAAGGACCTATGATAGGATATCAAAAAGAGAATTCATGGTTCTAGGTATTCCCTATCTTTGCAATGCAACTTAAATGATGTAAAACACAATATACTGCTCAGGTACTTTTACGTTTTATCAGTTTTGCACATTATCATATGGACATTACCTCAGTCTACAACATTCCTTCATTATTCTGTCCTTGATACTTTTACACTACCAAGACATAAGATAATCAGTTTGATTTAAAGCATGAGACATTGTACACCTGGCTTCCTTAGAAGCAGAGCATGGTCAATAGATCATATTCCTTCTGGTTGCTCACTACCTGTAATGTTTTCTGTAATATTATTGCATTCTATTTAGTATTAAAAATTATGGCTAAACTCAAAGCTCATTCATAGAAGTTTATGTTAAGTATTTTGCAAGTTTTATTTCTCTCAATTCTTAAGATAACATTTGCTATAATGCTAATGTTATTATTATTTTAGTGTTGGGAAAAAATTGTAATTAAAGGCATGAAGTGCATGGCCCAAAGACACACAGTGAGGAAGGAAATGAGTCACAGTCTCCAAAAGCCTTTTAGCAATACAAAAATTGTAGGTAAAATCTCTCCATTCTCTTACACTCTCAATTCAATATTCATATTGTCCTATAATAATAGCATACCAAATATTGCCCATGGCGATTGTTTTCTGTTACATTTTGTCTCCAACACAGACTGTGTTGGTGACATTGTGTTATCATGCACAGAACTGAGCTTATAAATTGATGTCCAAAGAGAGTCAAATTTCTTTTGTCCCACAGCTCCAGTGTCCTTTTTTAAAAAGTACTAAAACTTTTAAATACCAACACTTACTATCTTTTAAGAATCCGAAAACGAAGTAAATTCACATATAATCACTCCAAAATGCTTTAAAAGTAGGAGATGATAAAACAGGCCCCCATAAAGTAAACTTTCTTCTATTTTTAAAATTATTCTGAAGGCCTTGTCCTGGTTGGTCACACCTGTAACCCTATCTACTCGGGATATCTACTCAGGAGCCTGAGATCTGTGGATAACTGTTGGAAGCCACTCAGGGCAGAATAAATTCATGAAATTATTTTTCAGAAATTATAATGAACTAGTAAAGAGCCAGGAATGGAGATGTAGCTTATATATTAGCTCATCAATCGAAAGAGGAAAGGCCTAGCAAGACCTTGAAGCCCTGATTTCAAACTCTGAGCATGCCAATACACAAGCATGTGCATGTGTGCATGTGTGCATGCGTGTGTGTACAAACACCCCCCACGCACATTTATTCAAAATACCTTCATATCAGCATATCAGTGTTCTGCATTAATTTCTTTGTTAACGTTATTATCTGGGTAAAATAGAGGAAATAAACTCTTCTATATCAGAATATTTTTATACTTTTTTTTACTGTGAAAATACTGTACAGAGGGGTTACAATTTAAGGGGCAAGATAATGAGTACATTTTTTATCAAGCATTGTAGCCTCCTCCTTTGTTTCCCCTTCCCATCCATTCCCATCCTACCCAGCCCTCCCACCCAATCCTCCCTGCCCCCCCCAAATTTGTAAAGTTCGTTTTTGACATAACGATTTGTACTTCTCATTGTTGCAATGGGTCCACCTGTAAAAATAACTGTACAGAGGTGTCATATTTATTTGAACAAATAATGAGTACATTTCCTAACAAGCATTGTTACCTTTTCCTTTCTTTTTCTTCCACCATCCCTTCCCTCCCACCTCAACAAATACACTCCTCTCCCCCTTCCCCTGTCTAAATTGTAAAGTTCATTTTTCAACATAGTGTCTTGTGCATCTCAACCTGTATCCCTATTTAACTATTTTGTATTTCCCTTTCCCCTCCCCAAATTAGAGAAACTTATACACAGGATGTAGGCGCGCAAACTTCAAATACAGTGAAAACAGGGGTTAGAGCGTAGGGGAGGAACATATAAAGGAACAAAAAACATCACATCACACATTATAAGTATCTTAGAAACAATAGCAAGAAACAGAAAAATCACTTGTCTGATTCATTTCTGGTAATATCATCTTATCTGATATGCACATAGCTTATGATCTATTCTTATTCTAGACATATATTATCTGTTGAAAATAAGGGAAACCATGGGACCTATGTTTCTTTTGACTTGGCTTACTTCATTTAATAATTTTTTTTCAATCTTTCCAATTCTTAACAAATTGGGCGATGTCATTCTTTCTGATGGAGGCATAGAATTTCATTGTGTATATATATACCACATTTTCATGATCCATTCATCTTCTGTGGGCCCTCCAGGTGGGCTCCATATCTCAGCTATTGTAAATCATGCTACAGTAAACATAGTTGTTCTGGTAGTTTTGGTATGGTCTTCTTTGTGATCATTTGGGTAAATCCCCAAAAGTGTGATTGCTGGGTCATAGCGGAGCTTTATATGGAATCTTTTGATGAGCCTCCATACTGCTTTCCAAAGTGGTTGAACAAGTTAAAACTCCCACCAAGAATCAAGTAAAGTTCCCTTGTGGCCACATCATCTCCAGCATCTTTAGTTGTAAAAATATGGAATGATTCAAGAATTTGCATGTCAACCTTGTGTAGGGGCCATGTTAATCTTCTCTGTATTGTTCCAATTTTAGTGTATGTGCTGCTGAATTGAGCACAGAGCATTTTATATATATAAAGTGTAATTGATTTTCTTAAACTAGACAATTCAAAGAAAAGTAAGTTTTGAAGAATTCTCGTTAAATTTTAGAACCACGTACCTCTTACATAAGCACACATTTAAGAATAGTCAAGATTGACATGTCAGAAACAAAATAATCCCAGATATTGTTGTTCAAGAGATGTGTAGGATCGGGCGGTAGGGTATTGGGTAGGAGGGGTGGAGGAAGGCTGGGAAGGGATGTGAAGGGTAAACAAAGGAGGAGGTTGCAATGCTTGATAAGAAATATACTCATTATCTTGCCCATGTAATTGTAACCCCTCTGTACAGTATGTTCACAAAAAATAAAAATAAAAAAATGAGATGTGTAGGAGGACGAATTCAATTATTCTGTACAAGGCACCTGTCATTATGAACACTGCGGCAAGTGTTAGGTTTTGTTAAAAGTTTTAATGTTTTAAATATATTTAATTTTGGGAATTTGCTTATATAGGCCAAAATTAGGACTGTTTGTCAGGTCATACAACTTTTCTATAAATATTTAAGATTTATGGTAGCAGACATATGCTACTAAAAAGTACATTTCAGAGTTTATTAGAAACATTACTAATGAGATGTTGCAAAGTCTTAGTGTAAAGAAGCAGAGTGAAGAGTTAAGACTTTGTTAACTGCACAGTTTCTCTTAAAACTTTAGGGCTTCCTTACTTTATATGTTAGTGAGGAACAAATGATGATATAAGCCATATACAAATGATGAGATGAGTCATAAAAAGCAATCTTAGTTGGTAACTTTAAAGACTACACATAGCCTATAAACTTTGTTGAACATCATAATCTTATTCATTGTTAAATGTACAGGAATGTGAGAATAGTAAAATTGAATATGTAAGTACACTTCAAATACTGAAAACCCTGGTAATTCTTCGATATTTTATTTTATTAATCATTAATATTTATTTATTGTGTTTCTTTATTTGTAGTATTGTTTCCCTTGTAATATAATAAAGCTTTTTGTTATTCATCATCAGGAGGTACTTTGAGAAGGTTACTGGGATAGCCAAACCATTTTTTATAGTTGCATGTGAATTTACATAAAGCAAAATTAAGAACAAAATATTGATTGAAAAATTATCAAGTACAGTCAGAATCAGGAGGGATGATAAATGTCCACACTTAAAATCTTAGCCCTAGGCTCAAGCAGTGATATTACAGAGTTGAGGTCACAAAAGTGAGAGACTGTGTTTTGTTTTGTTTTTTACTTTGATTTTGTTGGCCATGGAGTTGAACTCTGGGGCCTGGTTGCTGTACCTCAGTTCAAGGCTAGTGCTACCACTTGAGCCACAGAACCACTTCCATCCTTTTCTACTTATGTGATGCTGAGGTATCAAACCCAGGGCCTCATGCATGCAAGGCAAGCACTCTACAACAGCCACCATCCCAGCTCCTGATAGCCTGGTTTTAAAAATTCATCCAAACAACATTTGCTTTCTGCTTTGGGTTATATAATGAAATATATGAATATCTTTTCATATTTTTGTGTATTTTTATACTTCTAAATTTAAACTAACCCCAGCCACATCATTCTTTTCAAAGTCATGAAATATCTCTGAGAGTTTGCTAATGTGAAAATTGTTTTAGCATTTTAAATTACTTCTGAGTCATTTTTATTTTTTATTAAAATCATTTTATATTTTGGGTTGATGGATTATCATACATCAAATACCTTCAAGTGTACATGTAGAGCCTAAAGATAACAGTATGAATATTCTCATACAGCTCTTTTATCTGTTATGCACTTTCAGTATTATGATATTTCTCCCTCTTTCACGCTCTCTCATTTCCTCTTTCTCTTTCATGCTCCATGTCTGCTACATAGAATTTCTGCTGGTCTACTATTATCCTTGAGGATCCACTGGCTTTGTGGGAACATGATGGGGACTAACATTTTCCCTTGCATTCTTAAAGAATTATGAGTGACGTGATATTATTCTTTGACATTGTAAGTGGCAAAGCAAAAGGTCTAGGAATTCCTTTTCATGTTTACTACTATTACAAATTTTATCTCATAGGAATCATTTGGATGGATATGATATTTTAATGTGGGCTAGGAAGGTGGCTCAGTGCTAGAGTGCTTGCCTTGCATGCATAAGACTCTGGGTTCGATTCCTCAGCAGCACATAAGCAAAAAGAAAAAAAGCCAGAAGTGGCGCTGTGGCTCAAGTGGTAGAGTGCTAGCCTTGAGCTGAAGAGCTGAGGGACAGTTCCCAGGCCCAGAATTCAGGCACCAAGACTGGACCCCACCCCAAAAAAAGATATTTTAACCTGTGACCTAAAAGTTCTTTTTCTTTCACAAACAACCTTTGTCTTTGATTACCAGTTTGTAACTACATGTAATGAAAATAAAGCTCTCCTATGGAAACTAGACCGAAGTTGTTCACAGGGATGAAAAAGAAGGTAATGATGGAAGTGAGTACAATAGAGCAAGGTCCTCAGAGCAGTTTATCATGAACACTTTGTGAGAATGACAATGTTTTGGGAACTGAACAATGGTATATATGCATATATATTTGTAAATGTATATTTATTTATATATGCATATATGCGTGTATATGCCCTTATATTGCACACATATATGTTACTATACACACAAATTCACATATACATATACACGTATACATGCACACATGGAGAAAGACACATAATTACAGCCAACACAAGTTTCATTAGTTGCTGAAAATGCCTTAGATGGAATGCTTGGAAAAAAATATGTTCAAGATGTATTTGTCTCTAAGAGTTCTTTTACCACTCCTCTTATCTCTTTAAACTGGGAGGTTTTGACAGATTGGACTTGCAAAATGCAGTACACATGATAGCAAGTTACTCAGAAATGTCAGTATGTAAAGATCATATGGTGTCTCCTTGATCCCCAGGGAATGCTTGCTCTTATACACACACTCTCAACAGCCAAAGTAACAGGAGAATATCATGGTAAAGAATAAAATTATAAGCCATTAAATGGCACCCTTCTTTGAGCTCTTTTCCAACAGCCAGCATCAATTCCTAAAAAGATTATTGAGTCCTCATAAAACTGGACCTCAGGTCAACAGGTAACCAACTCATGTGAAAAGTCCTATGAGAGAAATGCTGACTGAGGTCTTGCTGATTTTCTGGCCAAGAAAATAAGAAAAGAAGAGATTATTTTTAATATATTAAAGTTTGAGAATAATTTGTAACTTGTCAATAAATGTCTAGAACACAACTAAACCAACTGACAGAAACGGTGTCCATTTCATTTAATATGCTCTTGGACTTGGTGAGTGATTTTAATTGTGTCTACACAGTAGAATCAGCATAAATCAAGCCAGCATTTCTTCATTTAATATACAAAGATAGGATTCAGGTTGACCCATTGTAATAATGAGATAATAATAATGTAATAATGTAATAATAAGACACTTTATCAGAGAGTGGGTGGAGGGATGAGTTGAAGAGGTGTGAAGAGAAGGGATGGTAGGGGAAAACAACGGATGGGGTAAAAATGCTCAATAAGAAATGGACTCATGCCAGGTGCCGGTGGCTCATGCCTGTAATCCTAACTACTCAGGAGGCTGAGGTCTGAGGATTGTGGTTCAAAGCCAGCCAGGGAAGGAAAGTCCGTGAAACTCTTTTTCCAGAAAACCGGAAGTGGCACTGTAGCTCAAGTGGTAGAGAGATAGCCTTGAGCTGAATTGCTGAGGGACAGTGCTCAGGCCTTGAGTTCAAGTCCAGGACCAATAATGAAGAAAAAATTTGTACTCATTATCTTACTTATGTAACTGTAACCCCTCTGTACAGTATCTTTACTACTTATATATATATATACATATATATATATATATATATATATATATAAAGATATAAGGAAAACTTATGTACTTATAGGAAGTTGTATTTGTCACTCAATATCAGTAAGGTATTGGTTTTAGGACCACAGGCATATTAAAACATCGGATATTCAACTACTCTACATGAACACAATATATTATTATTTACATTAGAATCTGCCAACAACCTAGTGCAGTGTAATTACTATGAAAATTTGTACTACATTCTATGTTTGTAATAAAAAATAAAATATATGCACTGTCAACAGATACAAATTTTTTTCAGATAATTTTTGTCTGCATTTTGTGGATGGAATTGGGAGCACAAATTTCATCACGAAGACTGGTCTGCAAAATGTAAGGAAAAAGCTTACACAGCATCATTGAATAGTACTGAACTCCAAGGAGAAGTACTTGGATTGAGACATTATCAGAAAGTGTAAGCATGCAAGTACTTTTTAGAAATACAGCTGCTAGATTTCTAATGGAGAGCTTTCATAACACTTTGTGAAACGCAAGCCAGAACCTCACTGAAGAGTAAATGGTTTTCCCTCAACTTTCTGTCATGCTCAGTCATTATCACTCAACATATAGCTAATCTTGAATAATCCTTTAATAAGAAAATGTTGATGGAGTGTTTATATGCAGAAAACCTGGGAAGGCTAAATGTTTCCAATTAGGATAGTCTGTATTCTATGATCCAGCAGAGAGAAAACTAGATAACCATCCATTTACAACCTTCTGCATAATTCTGATTTTGCCCATATCAGTTATCTATCCATACCTGTGCCTGAGTAAGAGGATTTAAATGACTTTAGTGTTTTAAAATTTAAATTTAAATGTGGAATGAAATTAGTTCCAATGCATTACCTTAAGATATTTAGAAACAACTAAAGGTCTATAAGATTTTTGTTATTTGAAGTGAAGGGATATTGGAATTTGGTTCTCTATAGTTTAAACAATTTTCAAAAAGAATTGGCAAAGTAAAATTTACATTTGCAGCAGACGACACTTATTAAATTTTGTATATTGAAAAGAGCACAAGCCTCAACAATATGTCAAAGCTATCCTGTTATTTATCTCTAACGGTTTATGCTTTTGGTCTCTTAATAAGAAAACCAATTTTTTTTAATCTTTAGCTAGTTGTGCAAAGGGGTTTCACTCCATCATGTCAGTGTGGAATAGAGTGTATGTACATTTCATTGTACAACACATCTGGATCATTGTTAATCTTTCCACTTTTCTTCCTTCCCTTTCCCCAACCCCACCTATCCTTTCAAGTTTCCTACTCATATTCTCACATATGTACGTTGAGTGATCTGACTATATTAGTACAACCTTTCCCCCTCCATTCTTCTGTCCTACTCCCTTTAAGCCCAGCTCCTTATTTAAGACTTATTTCAACTTCACGGTATTTTGTAAAGTATCTCTTCCTTTGGCATTTGGCTTTGGGCTTGCCAAATCCTCACTTCCATGTTTGACCTACATAAATGAGGCTATTTCTCCACATTTCCAATCTGTGAATGGCTGAGATAGGTCTCCTTTACTATTCACCTTCTGTCCTAAATTTAGAATTGGACCTTCAGGGCCATCAAATAGAGCTTTTTCACTTTCTACACACTGAAGATGGAAGGAAAATAATTTCCATGATCTCAACATTATGCTATCCATCATGAATGTCCATCACTTATGACTTCAACAGTCTAAATTTAAAGTTATGTTTTCTGCATTATATTCACACATTTTAAGTGAATATCGAGGACAATTTACCTAGTATTGGAAGTTTAGGGACGATTTTCAATTTCTGGTGATAGAAACAGGAGTCAGTTTTAATTGTGCAGAATCCACTATATAGTGAGTGCTGTAGTCTTCTAAATTTTCAATAAATTCTGAGTTACTTTTTATTAATAATTGAAACAAGTTTTATTTCAATAAGTTAGAATGAACTCCCCCCCCCCATTTCCCCTACTAGTTCAGGTTAAGTCTCCTTTGGCTTTATTGTTTGAGGGGATGAGGGTAAACAGATGAGTGTAAACAGAAAGATGATCATTGCTCAGATATCTCCTACTTCTTCTGTTTCTGCTATTCTTTTTTAAATTTTTATTTATTTTTTATTGTGAAAATATTGTACAGAGAAATTACAAGTACATGGGCAAAATAATGAGTACATTTCTTATCAAACATTGTAGCCTCCTTCTTTATTTCCCCTTCCCATCCCTTCCCAGCCTCCCTGTTTCTGCTATCCTTGTAGAAAGGAAGACTGGAAGAGGGAACAAGAGTAATACTTGGGCAAGGGAGCATTCCTGGCATATCAATTATTGTTTCTCAGAATCACTTAAACTGCTTACTCTTGCCTTGTCTCTAACAGTAACCTAACTGTGGCTTCCTTCGTGCAGGAGTAAGCACACTAACAGGTATTACATGCAAAATTTGTATTTTATATCTCAGCTTACTACTACCAAAAATAGAAAGCTTTGGTTACATAAATGCAAAGGCGCTGATTGTTCAACAATACCTTAGTGAGGAATAGACAATTCTACTCAGCTCCCCCCTCCTCTTCTATTCTTCATTCCCCTCCCCTCCCATCACATACCCTCCCTTCCCTTCTTCTTTCTTTATATCTCTCTCCTCCATATTCATTTCTATCTTCTCTCTTTTTCTCTTCCAGTAGGAAGTGATTTGGTTTATATATACGTAATTGAACAAATATGTATTCTCCTCTTTTTGAGAATATTTATTATTAAGAAGTGAGTTCTAGCAGAGCACCAGTGGCTTACAGCTCCATACTAGGTGGGTTCAAATTTGACAATTGTAATTCAAAGCTTTTCCAAGTAGATAAACCTAAGAGATTCTTTTCTCCACTTGTGGTAAAAGGAAGAAGTGAAAGTGTGGTTCAGGAGGTATAGAGTAAGCATTGGGATTTAAAGCCCAGATTGTTAGGTTTTTAAAGAGTAGTCGAGTAAGAACCACACAAACACGAGGTATTCAGGAAAGGGGTAAGTTTTTTCATCATTCCCGCTGGCACCAGGCCATGTTGGCCCTCCATGCGGCTGGGAAAGTCCTGGGAAAGAAATGGAAAAGACCTGAGAAATTGAACATCTAGGGCTGGGCTAGGCCTTACCTATGGTATGGATGGAGAAAGGTGTGGCCACATCAAATTCAGATGCAGATGTGATATCTTCCAGGAGTGCCAGTTGCCAAGGTAACACAGGTACTGGGAGGAGACTTTGCTTGGAGGAGGGTGGAATCTGCTCGCTATCCAGAAGCAGACCTTATATTCCAGCCTTTTAATAATCATGAAATAGGGTGCGGATCCTCTCTGGCTACTTCCTGCTGACAAGGTGTATCAAAATTAGGGGTAAAAGGCTGGAATTTGGTCCCATCCCAGAGAAGGCAGTGAGCTGCAGCTGTCCTTTGGTGAGTGTGAGTCTTTAATAAAGTCTGGCGGAGGCAAGTCTCTTGGATGAAGTCTAGAGAAAGTCTCATGAGGCATTGAGGGGTTGTAAAAATTTATTAGAGAGCAAATAAATGGCAAGTGGAAGGACTTGGGGCTGAAAAATGTTGTAGAAATGTCCCTATCTTGTGACTAGGTAGAGGAGAATTCAGGTAACAAAGGCAAGAATGTGAATTCCCATCCTGTTAAAAGGTAGACAAGTATGAACATTAGATGGCAGGTTTCTTACTTATATTGACCTCCTGCCTCTGGTTAATTTTGAAAGGGCAGGCACAAAATGGCTGATATGACATCATCTCCTCTTACTCCTCTCCATAGTCCCTTGTTCCCCAGACTGGCTGAGTCTAGGTGCTCGTTTCTGGGATGACTTGTCTCAGTGAGTATTCATGGAGATTTTCACTCAAGGCCTGGGCACTGTGCCTGAGCACTTCTGCTCAAGGCTAGTGCTCTACCACTTTGAGTTACAGTACCACTTCCAGTGTTTGGCTGGTTAGAATTAAGAGTCTTCGGCCATACTTCCAGCCTCGCTCTTTGCAGGTTAGTTGGGAGATGGAGTCTTAGGGATTTTTTCAGCCCCAGTTGGTTTGAATTGCAATCTTTGTCACAAAAACTCTTTATTATTTCCAATTAAACAACATGGCGATCAAATAGAATAAGTAGAATTTACCTGGTCCTTACCAAGAATTGACCAAGAAATATCTTGCAATGACAAAACTCATTAGATTTGAGAATCTTAGCACAGATATGCCCAATATTTTAGAATCACGTAGTCAGTACTAGAATACATAACATCAAACCAAAAAGGCAAAACTCAAAATCTAAAATTTTTTACATTAATATTTAGACATCTTTGCTAACAAAGCACATCAGATACTTGGGCCTCAGTTACCAGAGTCTGAGAAAAGAGCAACTTGTTAGCAAGGTACAATAGAATAGTTGGATGGAGGAGTAATAAAATTAGTGGAAAGATATGGGTCAGATAGGACCAAACACTGAACCCACCATGTGGCCAAGATGGCAAACTCACGATGGTGAATTTCTGAAAAAATGCAAAGAAAGCCTGAACAAAGAGATGAAGCCTAGATTGGCTAGTCTTTGATAGGGAAGCTAGAGGAGGTCCCCAGGACCCAACTCTCATTACACTCTTCAGGACACAATCCAAAAAGTTGTAGAAAAGAAAGGGAGAGATACACGAAGTTGGACATGATTAGCAGAGAGCAAAGAGTTCCTGAAAGTGAACAGACTTCTGACCGTTTACCATTGCAGAGGCAAAAATTGTCTAAACCTGAGAAGAGACTAAAAAATTAGGTGCTCTGGCTATCCAGGGAGTGCAGGAGGCATTTCAGAGGGGTTTCGTGGCACTGGAGTTACACACAGCTCCCCATTAAGGGTGTAGGAGAGAAAAATAACTAGTGAGTGAAGGTGGGCTTATCGGATGGAAGTGGAGCCACAACTTACCACTGAGCCCTCTAGGGGGAGTGGCCAAGCAACCAGAGTCAAGTGCCCTTGGCTCCAGACGTGACTGGGCTTTCAGTTAAAGGCCTAGCAGGTTCTTCGGTGTAGAACCACATCTGGAGAGAGACTGAGTGACAGAGAACCCTTAGAGAGTAGTTCACTCACCAAAATGTTCAAGCATGGAGGTGGATGCAGAGGCCAGCAAGGAATTGATTCACTTTGTCCACAGCAGACAGACCGGTTCCCAAAAGGCCTTCAGAATTGTGGTATTCCTCAGAGCAAAAAAGGGAAAAACAAACAAAAGAAAGAAAAAAAAAAGGAGAGGAATCCCACCTCCTATCCTGACTTTAAGCCTTTCCCAGATTCAAATGGCACCATTTATGTTAGGTTTTTCAAAGTGGTTGCTGAGTAAGAACGACACCACACATGAGGTATTAAGGTAAGGAGTAGGTTTATTCATCAATCCTGCTGGCACCAGGCCATGTTGGTCTTCCAGGGGGCTGGGAAAGGCCTGGGAAAGACTTGGGAAAGACCTGGGAAAGAGCAGGTCTGGGCATGGGCTAGGCCTTGTCTATGGGATGGGTGAAGATAGGTGTGGCCACATCAAATTCAGATGTGACCTCAGCAGATGCAGATGTGACATCTTCCAGGTGTGCCAGTTGCCTAGGTAACACAGTTATTGGGCGGAGACTTTAATACAAGGAGGATAGAGTCTGCTCTCCATCCAGGAGCAGACTTTACACAGGTAGAGCGCAAGGCCAGGATTTCAAACCCCAGTACCAGCACAATGTAAAAAAAATGAGTCCTTTATTTTTGAAAAGGGGTATTTCTCCAAAAATTCATACCCAGGAAAATTTTCAAGGTCAAAGACTGTTTGAAAGGCTCTTTCACATCTTAAAATGATTTCTCTGTTTGATTCACATTATGGAAAATAGGAATCACAGTTCACATTAAAAAGTATGCACATTGTTGAACATTTTTAATGTTCAACAAAATGTAAAAATTGTTTATATTTTTAATGTAAAGGAAGCATGGGAAAGGAATGCACCTCATTGGGTGAATTAGGTTTGTCTCACTGACAGAGTTTTGCAAGTAAATGAGGGTCTGTTTACATGTAAAGAAGTCTATACAGATGGATTTCTAGGAGGGAGAACAAGCTTAGCTGCTGTCCAGGTTTGAATCAAAGTAAGTTTATTCCTATGAAATGACAAAGAGTAGCTCATCTCATAGAATTCTATGCGAACAGCAATTTGAAAAGGTTTAAAAAACCCATGTCTATGTTGTGAACAACCAAGTTTTCACAAACAAAAAAGAATTTCCTGAGCCAAAAATATATGTTAGAGCAAAAGAAACTATGTTAAATATAGTTAATGGCTGAGGGACAGGTGTAAAATTGTTCTGTAATAACAACTAAACTATACATTTTGCATCAAGTCCCTAACAAGAATCTCCAAGATAGGCCTTGCTAAATCTGTCATAGAGGACTGGGTTTATGCAATTGTCAATTTTGTTTAGGGTCCAACATCTTCTATGGTCGCTTTGTTTGCAAATTGCTCACACCACATGCAGTGTCTGGAAAAACGTGCTGTCTTGCTAGACACCTAAGGGATTTTTATGCCACTTTGAATATTTATCGTTTTACTTCTTGTAATTATACCTGTCAATGTGAAGTCCTTTCGTGATAAGAATAATAGCTTCTGGAAATGGTACCTTGGCTCCCAGGCCCAGAGTTCAAGCCCCATGACCGACACACACACACACTCACACACACACACACACACACACACACACACACACACACACACACACACACACACATTTACTACTTTGACTCATGTTAGGTTCCTGACATGGGATATCACACAATTATCTAATAATCAAACTTTCCTCCCCAGACAATACATTCATACTTCCACACAAACAAATACACCAGATCATTCAAAATAATGAGAATAATGAACCATCTACTCCGTGATTTCATTCATTCATGATGATGCATTTTTCATATCATAATTAAAAATCTTTTTGAGTCTCTCTGATTATTAGACAAAAGTATGTTATCATATAATAGAAACTCTAGGTAAAATTAATTTTCCCTAGTTAATCTTTAATATATCATATCAAAGAATTCTCTTTCCTTCTTGCAGAGTCTGTTTCTGGCATTTTTCCCTAATGTCTAATATTAAATTACAAAGGACATGCCATATTCCTTAATTCATTTTTCCTAAAGGTTATGCTATAGAGTTGAATCTGATTTGTTTACTGATTCTAAATTAACTTTTCTCAACAACTTGTATTATTGTTTATATTGCTCCTAAAGCATTTGAAATGTCAAAAAGAACTGGATATTCACCTTAGCAATGATTGTGAATGGCAGCAATGTTTGTGGGGAAATGAAGGACTTGGAAGTATCTGGAGTGCCTAAAAGATGGCAATGCTATTTAAAGGGCTGATCGTTTAGTAATCTTTTAAAATGTGTTCTTCTGATTACATCTAAGAAGATAAAAGTATGCTTTTCATCACATTGTGGCCTGTAAAGCACTGGAATCATTTCCTTTGTACATCATATGCCCTGCTGCTACTGTAGTGAAACCCACAAACAACTGCACAGCTGTGTTAAGCTGCTCTAGATTTTGAAATTTTCTTCCAGTAGCCCTCCCTAGTTATTCAAGCCCAGACTCATGAGATAGTCACATAATCCACAATTACAAGCACCACAATATAAAAGACCACGTGCAAAATGAGGTTCATTTTTTTCTTTATTGTTTCCTTTTTATTGATTGTCTTTTAAGGAGCGTGGGGCGGTTTATTTCTCATTATTCTTGGTGTGACTTAAATAAATTTACCAGATTTTTGAAATAAAATAGATATAAAAAGGCATATTTAGTCACAAAATAAGAGTGAATATTTGAGTGATTCTTTTCATTCTACTCCTGTTCACAGTTATTTTAAAGTAACTTTGAAGGGGGGACCAAGATGGCGACGGGGCAGTAGGGAAACGCCACAGCGCTCTCCAACCAAAAAGAGAGTTCGAGTTCCAACGCTTAATCTCCCCAAGAGACCGACAACAACAAAAAGACGAACACTCAGAGAAAAACCAGAGGCGGAGAATAACAAAAAAGAAAGAGGAAAAGAATTTCAAAACAGAGAAAAGCGAAGACCCCTCCCCCAACCTTTACTGGCCGCGCGGCAGCGCGCCAAGCCGCCGGCCAGCCGGCCCGGCGGGGGCTGTGGGAGCCCCAGAGAAACAGCAGAGACACAGGGGGCCACTTTCAGAACATCAGGTACTGGTTTGCAGAACAGCAGATCGCCAGGAACAGAGAAACCTACCAGCCGGGAGTCTCCACGAGGATCCCACCCCCACCCCTCACTCTCCACCCGAGCAGAGAGGCTCCATCCCGCCAAAGCCGCTCGGCATCAGCAGAGTGACAAAAGGACCTGCGGCAGACCACCCGGCCCGCCTGATCGCGATCGCAACGATCCAGCACTCTCCACCCGAGCAGAGAGGTTCCATCCCGCCAAAGCGGCTCTGCACGACAAAGGGTCCTGTCTGCAGACCACCCGCCCGCCCGATCACGATCGCAACAACCCGGCGGGGTCACTTGGGCCCCAGAGGTACCGAGAAGAAGCTGCCTGAGCGTGGACACTCTTGACCCAACAGCTTCGACAGAGGCAGAGACAGAAAAGAATCACACAGAGCCACCACCGCCCAACCCAGCCCGGATTGCAACAACAACTGACGACCTACACCACACAGAAACAACCAGCTCCAGGGTGAGTACCCCACAGGGGAAGTGTATCCCTCAAGGGAGACCAGAGCTGGAGGGAATCCCCAGACCCTGACCTAGACTCCCTACCCCAGCACCCGGACCACAGGACCCACTAAAACTGGGAACTGTTTGAGAGCTCCACCAGCCCGTGGAGCACACTCAGCTGGCCAGGCTAGAGCAAGAGCACCCCTGGAAGGGAGCTTAAATGCCCAAGCCAGGAACAGCGCCCCTGGGTCAAGACTACCAACAGTAGAAGAAATTTGAACTGTGTCCCCCAGGCTGTATAACCTAGGGGGTATACACATCAGCACAGGCCTAACAAGCGCGCTCCAGGCTGGGGCCGGAACCAAGCCCGGGGATCCGGCGCCTGAACAACACAACCAACTCCTCCCAATTGAAGTAAAAAGCTGAGCATACGCCTCAACAGAGGGGAGAAAACCAGGAAACAACACTCCCCCGGGAAGCACGCCTGTGACAACAAAAGACCTGGAGGCCCAGGACAAGAGAAGCCCAAACCCCACCAAAACTCCACCCATATACCCTAGACTGGGAATTGGGCAACACAGGCTGCCAGCACCTGATAGTAAGCAGGAGCTCAGACTGTTAAGGCGGCTCAGCAATAGAGTGATAGTCTTGGATGTATGAGGCCCTGCATCTGATTCCTCAGCATCACAAAAGCAAAAAGGGTCAGAAGTGGTGCTGTGGCTCAAACGGTAGGGTGCCAGCCTTGAGCTGAAAAAGCTGAGGGACAGCACCCAAACCTAGAGTTCAAGCCCACAACCAGCCCAAAACAAATAAACAAAAACACATCAGGAGCCCATAGCAGACTCCAGCATTTGGGAGAGTGCATCCAGAGCATCTGTTCTTCACAAGAGCACCCGTAGGAGCAAACACAAGCAGTCTAGGCTGCTCAACCCTTCCAAAGGCAGGAACTGTCAGCAATCTACAGCAGAGAGCTGAGAATCCTAAGTAAGTCAGAATAGCAGCTGGAAATAGGCTCCCAACAGAACCCAGATCAGGCACAGACTCTCTCTACCAATACAGAATCAGCAACCAAGCAAAGACAGACACACCAAAACAAAATTGAAGAGCAGTCTCCTGAACCTCCATGCGAAAATCACAGAGAAAAATCACAAGGTTTACTACCACCCAGGACAGCAAGCTCACCCCAAAAGCCAGCAGCCACACAGGGGAGAGCCCCAGTGGGAGCAAAGCAGGAATGGAAGACAAAGGCTACTTCCAAGGGTTGCTGGAGGCAATGACTCAAGAAATAAAGCGAGAAATTTATCAGAAATTGAAAGAGCACAAGGATGAACTATCCAAAGAGATACAGGGTATCAAACAAGAGATGCATGCAAAAATAGAAGCTGCACAAACCTCAATAAGAAGTGAGATAAACGCCAAATTAGAGGTAATGCATACCTCATTGAGAGGTGAGATCAGTACTCTGAGAACCAACATTGAATCCATAAAGGGATCCATTTCCTCCATGCAAACCACAATAGAAGCCACTGTCAACAGAGTGAATGAAATGGAAGGTCGAGTGTCAGATACAGAAGACAGAATACACCAACTGGACCAAAAAGTGACAGATATGGAAAAATTACTCAAATTAAACCAAAGGGATATTCAAGAGCAAGCAGATAATGCTAAAAAATTTAACCTTCGCATAATTGGAGTGGACGAAGTTGAGGAATTCCAGAGCAAGGGAATGCAACACCTATTTAACAAGATAATCAATGAAAATTTTCCCCACCTCAAAAACGACCATCTTAACTACATCACAAAAGCTTATCGAACACCCAACAAGCAAGACCCCAGGAGAAACACTTCTAGACACATTATAGTAAAAATGATAGATCTGAATAATAAGGAAACAATCCTGCATGCAGCAAAAATGAAGAAGGAGCTATACTACAATGGGAAAAAAATAAGAATTACTGCAGATCTCTCCACACAAACAATGAATGCAAGAAAAGCCTGGGAAAGCACCATACGAGCCCTGAGAGCCAATAACTGCCAACCCAGACTGATCTACCCGGCAAAGCTAGCATTCACATTTGATGGAGAACTGAAAACTTTTAATAGCAAAGAAAAACTAAATGAATTCATAAACATTAAGCCAGCATTACAAAGAATTCTAAGAGGGGGGACACAACCTGAAGAAAGCAGCCAGGAACTGGGGCCTGCCCCAAACAGGCATTACTCAAAGTCTAACTGAGCAAGCACAGGAGGAAAGGAAAAAAGAAAAACTTAGGAAAACGGAATGGCAGGGACAACAATGCATCTCTCTATACTTTCTCTTAATATAAATGGGCTGAATTCGCCAATTAAAAGAAAACGAACTGAGGACTGGATAAGAAAACAAGACCCATCCATCTGTTGCCTTCAGGAGACCCACCTCTCAGCCAAACATACAAACAAACTCAGAGTGAAGGGGTGGAAAAGGATCTACCAATCAAACGCCCCCAGTAAGAAAGCAGGTGTAGCTATCCTGATATCTGACAAAATAAACTTTTCATTAAAATCAGTACAGAAAGACAAGGACAGACACTACATATTAATAAAGGGAACAATCCAAGAGGAGGATATAACCATCATCAACTTATATGCCCCAAATATTGGTGCACCTAGATATGTCAAACAAATGCTCTCAAACTTACAGAATAAAATAGATCCCAATACGATAATACTAGGAGACTTTAACACACCACTCTCACCAAAGGACAGGTCTACCAACCAGAGGATTGGCAAAGAAGCTACCGAATTAAGAGAGGCCATACTGCAAGCGGAATTAACTGACATCTACCGAGTATTTCACCCTAAAACAACACAGTACACATTCTTCTCAGCAGCTCATGGAACTTTCTCCAAAATAGACCATATCATAGTTCATGCAAGGAACTTAAGCAAATACAAAGGGATCGACATAATCCCCTGTATCCTATCTGACCACAGTGGAATCAAGCTAGCTCTCAATAACAAAGCATACAGCAGAAATTTCTCCAATACATGGAAATTGAACAGCACACTCCTTAACAATGCCTGGATAACAGAAGAGATCAGAGAAGAAATAAAGCATTTCCTACAACTCAATGAAAATGAAAACACCTCACAAAGAAACTTGTGGGACACAGCCAAAGCAGTCCTGAGGGGCAAATTTATTGCCCTCAGTGCCCACATCAAGAGAATGGAGACAGACCAAGTAAATAATCTCATGTTGCAATTAAAACAGCTAGAAAAACAGGAAAAAATGGAACCTAAAGCTACTAGAAGAAGCCAGATAACCAAATTAAAAGCAGAGATTAACCAATTAGAAAATCAGAAAACCATAACCAAAATAAACCAAACAAAAAGCTGGTTCTTTGAAAAAATAAACAAAATTGATGGCCCATTGGCTAGATTAATTAAAAAAAGAAGAGAGGAAACCCATATTAATAGGATTAGGGATGCCACGGGAAACATCACCACACGTACCCAAGATATCCAAACAATTCTAACAGACTACTTTCAAAAGCTATACTCTCTAAAGGAAGAAAATCGGGCAGAAATGGATGCATTTTTAGAGAAATACAAGTTGCCCAAACTGAGCAAAGAAGAAGTTAACCAATTAAATAAGCCAATATCCTATAATGAGATACAGGAAGCTATCAAAAGTCTTCCAACAAAAAAAAGCCCAGGACCAGATGGATTCACAGCAGAATTCTATAAGACCTTTAAACAAGAACTAATACCCATACTCCTCAAGCTCTTCAGAGAAACAGAGAAGGAAGGAGCTATCCCAAACTCATTCTACGAAGCCAATATCACACTCATCCCCAAACCAGGCAAAGACCCAACCAAAAAGGAGAATTACAGGCCAATCTCCTTGATGAACACAGATGCAAAGATCCTTAACAAGATTCTAGCTAACAGAATCCAGAAACACATAAAAAAAATAATTCACTATGACCAGGTAGGCTTCATCCCAGAGACACAGGGATGGTTTAACATACGTAAGTCAATAAATGTAATCCAACATATCAACAGAGCCAAGGTCAAGAATCACATGATTATCGCTACAGATGCAGAAAAGGCCTTTGACAAAATTCAACATTCATCCATGCTAAAAGCTCTGGAGAAAATAGGAATAGAAGGAACATTTCTAAAAACAATAAAAGCCATTTATGACAGACCAATAGCCAATATTATACTTAATGGGGAAAAGCTACAACCAATTCTCCTAAAATCAGGAACAAGGCAAGGATGCCCACTGTCTCCACTCCTCTTCAATATAGTCCTAGAACCCTTAGCCAGGGCAATAAGGCAAGAAAAAGACATTAAAGGGATCCTCATAGGAAAAGAAGAAGTTAAACTATCCCTTTTTGCAGACGACATGATACTATACCTCCACGATCCCAAAAACTCCATCCCCAAACTCTTAGAAATCATAAATCACTTCGGCAAAATAGCAGGATACAAAATAAACCCACAAAAATCAGTTGCCTTCCTATACACTGATAATGTACAGGAAGAGAGGGAAATAAAGGGAGCAACCCCATTCACAATAACCTCCCGAAAAATAAAATATTTAGGAATTAACCTAACCAAAGATGTAAAAGAACTATTTAATGAGAACTATAAAAAGTTAAAGAAAGAAATTGCAGAAGACACTAGGAAATGGAAAGACCTCCCATGCTCCTGGATAGGCCGACTTAATATAGTAAAGATGGTAATACTTCCAAAACTAATATACAAATTCAACGCAATTCCTATTAAAATCCCAATGACGTACATCACTGAAATACAGAAAACAGTCCAAAAATTCATATGGAACAACAAAAGACCTAGAATAGCCAAAACAATTCTAGGGGATAAAGACAATATGGGAGGGCTATCCATGCCGAACTTCAAACTCTACTACAGAGCTATAATAACAAAGACAGCATGGTACTGGCACAAAAACAGACCCGAAGACCAATGGAACAGAATAGAAGATCCAGAAATAAATCCACAGGCCTACAGCCAGCTGATATTCGACAAAGGAGCCAAAGACATACAATGGAAGAAACAGCCTCTTCAACCGTTGTTGCTGGGAAAACTGGGCAGCCACATGCAGAAAACTAAAAGTGGACCCCAGCCTATCACCATGCACCAACATCAACTCAAAATGGATTAAAGACCTTAACATTAAACCTGAATCTCTGAAACTACTGCAGGACAGAGTAGGAGAGACACTTGAACTAATAGGCACAGGAAGGAACTTCCTGAACAGAGTCCCAGGGTCACAACAAATTGGAGAGAGACTCGACAAATGGGACTACCTTAAAATAAAAAGCTTCTGCACAGATAAAGCTATCGCAACCAAGCTAGAAAGACAACCAACTAATTGGGAAAAAATATTTACCAGCAATATATCAGACAAGGGGTTAACATCCTGTATATACAGGGAACTCAAGAAACTAATCCCTCCCAAACCCAACACACCAATTACTAAATGGGCAAGGGAACTAAAGAGGGACTTCTCAAATGAAGAAATAAAAATGGCAAAGAAACACATGAGGAAATGTTCATCATCCCTGGTGGTGAAGGAAATGCAAATAAAGACAACCCTGAGATACCACCTTACCCCAGTCAGAATGTCCCACATCCACAAATCAGCCAACGACAAATGCTGGAGGGGATGTGGAGAACGAGGAACGCTATTACACTGCTGGTGGGAATGTACACTCATACAACCACTTTGGAAAGCAGTCTGGAGGGTCCTTAGAAAGCTAAAGATTGACCTCCCTTACGACCCAGTCATACCACTTCTAGGCATCTACCCTGAACAACAGGAACCAATATACAAGGACACGTGCACCTCCATGTTTATTGCAGCACTGTTCGCAATAGCTAGGATATGGAAACAACCTAGATGCCCCACCACAGATGAATGGATCCAAAAATTGTGGTATCTATACACAATGGAATATTATGCAGCCATTAGAAATGACAAAATAATGGCATTTGCAGGGAAATGGATGGAGCTAGAAGGAATCATGTTGAGCGAGGTAAGCCAAGAACGAAGAGACAAACAGTACATGATCTCCCTGATAAGTGGATGATGAATCCAAAATGTTAGGTGAAATGACAAAACTAACAGGACTTAAGAAACAAAGAACTCCCACTCATCTGGTTGAACCACTACTAAATATCCCCATGCTGCTGATCACATATATGGTATATAACATATGAGCACCGTTATATATTACAGACTGTGATAGACAATTTGCTCCAGGAAAGTTAGAATGAACTTGTGACTTTAAATGAGCATCATTATTCCACAATACTGTGAATTTCCGGAAATTAAGTAATCACTTAATCACGATCAAAAAAAAAAAAAAAAAAAAAGAACCTTGGGGAAGGGAGGGAGGGAGGGGATGGTAGGGGGAAAACAATGGAGGGGGTAACAATGTTCAAGAGGAAGTGGAAGTGTACTCATTACCTCACTCATGTAGCTGTAACCCTCTGTATAGTATCTCTACAATAAAAAAAAATTAAAAAAA
This sequence comes from Dipodomys merriami, assembly GCF_024711535.1. Taxonomy (NCBI): domain Eukaryota; kingdom Metazoa; phylum Chordata; class Mammalia; order Rodentia; family Heteromyidae; genus Dipodomys; species Dipodomys merriami. The sequence goes on from NW_027206362.1 coordinate 58,589, forward strand.
AAAAAAAAAGAAAAACAACTGAAAAAAAAAAAAAAAAAAAAAAAAAAAACAATAAAGTAACTTTGAGATGAGACAAGCATATGTGTAAATTGCCACGCACCAGGCACACAGGACTATGGAATCTTTGGGCTTTGATTTCTATATCAACTTCACCTAGAAAAGAACATAATCAATTGCTTTATGTCTTAAGTAATCTACTTAAAACAAGTTTTATTAATTTTATCAATACATCTCATAATCTATGGAATTGATGCATTGCATAAGTATTTGATTTCTTATTTCCACTACATTAATATTACACTTATTTTAGTTTTTTGCACAAGAAATAAAGACATTCTTTTTTTTGGGGGGGGGGCGTTCGTGGGGTCTGAACTCTGGGCCTGGGCACTGTACCTCAGCTCTTCAGCTCAAGGCTAGCACTCTACCACTTGAGCCACAGCACCACTTTCAGCTTTGTTATTTTTGCTTATGTGATGCTGAGAAATCGAACCCAGGACCTCAAGCAAGCAAGGCAAGCACTCTACCACTGAGCCACCTTCCCAGCCCAATAATGACATTTTGAAGATAAAACATTCCTGTTTTTCTTTTTTTTATTTTCTTTTTTTTTTTAATATTATTTCATTTTTTTGTGTGAACCTATTGTACAGAGGGGATACAATTACATGGGCAGGATAATGCATACAGTTCTTATCAAGCATTGCAGCTTCCTTCTTTATTTAACCTTCACATCACTTCCCCACCTCCCCCCTACCTCCCCTCCACGCAATTCTCCCAACTCCCCCCTCCCCCCAACCACCGCACCAACTGTTTAAAGCTCGTTTTCGACATGACAACTTGTTGCAACAGGTTCACCTGTATCCTCAAATGACTAGTTTTTCCCCATCTCCTCCACAAGTTGTACTGACAACAAATATAGTAAAAGCAGGGGTTATACTGTGGGGGAGGGACATACAAAGCAACAAAGAGATAATCTTATAAATGTGTTAGAAACAAATGCATGAAATAAAAATACATTCAAATTCATATCTAAGGGTTCATTTTCCTAACATCCTATTATCTGATCTGCAAATAAGAGAAACCATAGGACCTATGTTTCTTTGGGCCTCGCTTACTTCACTTAATATAATTTTTTTTCAAGTTTTTCCATTTCCTAACAAATGGGGCAGTCTCATTCTTTATGATGGAGGCATAGAATTCCATTTTGTATATATACCAAATTTCTTGTTCCATTCATCTACTGAGGGGCATCTGGGTTGGTTCCATATCTTAGCTATGGAAAATAATGCTGCAATAAACATAGTTGTGCTGGTAGCTTTAGTGTGGTATTGTTTGTAAACATTTGGGTAAATGCCCAAAACCGGGATTGCTGGGTCATAGAGGAGCTCTATATGAAGTCTTTTCAGGAACCTCCATACTGCTTTCCAAAGTGGATGAACAAGTTTACGCTCCCACCAACAATGAAGTAAGGTTCCCTTCTGTCCACATCCCCTCCAGCATCTGTTGTTGTTAAGAGTTCTTAATTATAGCCATTCTAACTGGGGTGAGGTGGTATCTCAATGCTGTTTTGATTTGCATTTCTTTTATGGCTAGGGAGGTTGAGCATTTTTTCATGTGTCTATTGGCCATCCTATTTTCTTCTTCAGACAAGTTTCTCTTCAAGTCTTTAGCCCACTTATGTATTGGGCAGTTGTTTCTTTGAGGATTTGTTGTTGGGGGATTTAATTTTTTGAGTTCCAAGTATATTATAGATATGAGATCCTTGTCTGCTGTATGGCTAGTGAAGATCTTCTCCCAATCTGTGGGGTTTTTATTGATCTTGCTAGCTATGTCCTTTGCCATGCAGAAGCTCTGCAACTTCATGCAATCCCATTGGTCCAACCTTTCTTTGATTTGTTGGGTTTCCTGGTCTCTATTCACAACATTTCAGACGGAGCCAAGGAGACCTGGGGTTTCTCCTATTCCATCCTGTAATGTTTTCAGAGTGTCTGCATTGACTTCGAGGTCTTTGATCCATTTGGAGGTGATTGTGGTGCAGGGTGATATATAAGGATCTAGCTTTAGTTTTCTACAAGTAGATAACCAATTTTGCCAGCACCATTTACTGAAGAGGCTCTCTTTCTTCCATTCTATTTTTTAGCTCCCTTATCGAAGATTAGATGGCTATAGGTCTGTGGGTTCATTAATGGATTTTTAATTGTATTCCATTGGTCCTGAGGTCTGTTCTTATGCCAATACCAAGCTGTTTTGATTAGTATGGCTTTATAGTAGAGTTTGAAATTTGGTACAGATATTCCTCCAGGAGTGTTCTTTCCGATGAGGAGCGTTTTTGCTATTTGGTGTCTTTTATTGTTCCACATGAATTTTTGGATTGCCCCTTCTATTTCCTTGAAGAATGAGGTTGGAATTTTGATAGGTATCACGTTGAATTTGTAGATAGCCTTGAAAAGCATTGCCATTTTCACGATGTTAATCTTTCCAATCCAGGAGCATGGGAGGTTTTGCCATTTTCTAAGTTCTGTGTTGATTTCCTTTTTCAAGATTTTAAAGTTTTCATCATAGAGGTCCTTCACTTCTTTGGTAAAGTTAATTCTTAGGTATTTTATTTTTTGTGGGGCTCTTAAAAATGGAGTTGCTTTCCTAATTTCAGCCATACTTTTCTCATTGTTGGCATACAGAAAAGCTATTGATTTGGGGCGGGGGTTAATTTTATATCCTGCTACGTTGCCAAAGTTTTGAATCAGCTTGAGTAATTTGGGAGTGGAGTCTGTGAGATTCTTTAAATATAAGATCATGTCATCTGCAAAGAAGGAGAGTTTTATTTTTTCTTTCCCTATTTGGATCCCCTTTATGTCTGCATCTTGTCTTATTGCTGTAGATAGGCATTCTAATACTAGATTGAAGAGAAGTGGACAGTGTGGACATCCTTGTCTTGTTCCTAAGTTAAGAGGAAATGGCTTTAGTTTTTCAACATTAAGTATAATGTTGGCTGTAGGTTTGTCATATACAGGCTTTATTATATTGACGAATGTTCCATGGATTCCTAACTTTTCCAAAACCTGCATCATAAAGGGGTGTTGGATCTTGTTGAATGCTTTTTCTGCATCTATTGAGATAACCATGTGGTTCTTATTCTTGCTCCTGTTGATGTGATGAATAATTTATTTGATTTGCGTATATTGAACCAGCTTTGCATCCCTGAAATGAATCCTGTTTGATCGTGGTGTATGATTTTTTTGGATGAATAGTCGAAGTTGATTGGCCAAAATTTTGTTGAGAATTTTTGCATCAATGTTCATCAAAGAAATGGGTCTATAGTTCTCTTTCTTTGATGAGTCCCTTCCTGGTTTGGGGATGAGGGTTATGTTGGCTTCATAGAATGTGCTCCGTAGTGAACTTTCTCTTTCAATCTCATTGAGGAGTTGGAGGAGTATTGCTGTGAGCACTGCTTTGATGTCCTTGTAAAATTCCGCTTTAAAACCATCTGGTCTTGGACTTTTCTTAGCTGGGAGGTCTCTTATTGCTGTTTCTATTTCAATGCTTGATATGGGCCTGTTAAGCTGGTTCAACTCATCTTGGATTAGTTTCGGCATGTCAATATTTGCTAGGAAAAGGTCCATTTCTGTCAAGTTCTCAAACTTATTAGCATAAAGTTTTGAGAAGTATTCCCTTATAATGTTCTGAATCTTGGTTGTTTCCGTGGTGATGTTTCCATTCTCATCGCTGAGTTTATTTATTTGTGTGTGTTCTCTTCTTTTTCTGATAAGATTTGCTAAGGGTCTGTCAATGTTGTTAATTTTTTTGAAGAACCAACTCTTTGTTTTGTTGATTCTTTCTATAGTTTTTTTGGATTCTAATTCATTTAATTCTGATTAAATTTTAATTATTTCTTTCCATCTAATGGATTGAGGTTTACCTTGCTGCTCTTTTTCAAGGAGGTTTAGCTGTGTCTTGGTTTCAGATCTCTCCAATTTGTTGATGTAGGTGCTCAGAGCTATAAACTTGCCTCTGAGTGCTGCCTTTGCTGTGTCCCAGAGGAGCTGGTAATTTGTGTGTTCATTTTTGTTGAATAGCATGAACATTTGAATTTCCTTTCTAATCTCTTCCATGACCCACTCGTGATTCAGCAGTGTGTTGTTTAGCGTCCATGTGATACCGGAATTTTTTTGGTGGCTTTTGGTGTTGAGTTCTAATTTTATTCCCTTGTGGTCAGAGAGAATGCAAGGTATAACTTCAATGTTTCTGAATTTAGATAAGTTTTCTTTGTGGCCTAAAATGTGGTCTAATTTAGAAAATGTTCCATGTGCTGCTGAGAAAAACGTGTATTCTGATGCTGCTGGGTGAAATGTTCGGTAGATGTCTGTAAAATCTAGTTGATCTATGCAGCTGTTTCGAGCTGTGGTTTCTCTGTTGTGTTTTTGCCAGGTTGATCTCTCTAGTGGGGAGAGTGGTGTGTCAAAATCCCCAACAATTAATGTCTTTGTATCTTTATGGGATTTGAGGGAAACTAGTATTTCTTGGATAAATTTGGGTACTCCATTGTTTGGTGAATAGATATTTAGAATTGTAATATCCTCCTGAAGGAGAGATCCCTTAATTAGTATGTAGAGACCTTCTTTATCTCTTCTCACGAATTTTAATTTGAAGTCTATTTTATCTTATATTAGGAATGCAACTCCTGCCTGTTTATGGGGGTCGTTTGTTTGGTAAATTTTGCTCCAGTCATTCACATTGAAAATGTGTCTGTTTTTATGGGCAAGATGTGACTCTTGAAGGCAGCAGATAGAAGCATTTGTTTTTTAATCCAACTAGACAGTCTATGTAGCTTAATTGGAGAGTTAAGTCCGTTATTGTTAAGAGATAGGACTGACATGTATTTGGGACTTTCTGCCATGTTTTCACCTTCTTGGGGGTTGCGAAAACAAGGTTCTTCCTATGGTTCTTGGATTCTCAGTTTGTTTGATGTGTCTTGGCTTTTATTGTGGTCTTGTTGGTTTTCTATGTGTAGGACATCTTTAAGAATCTTTTGTAGGGCTGGTTTGGTGGAGATGTATTGTTCCAATTTTTCTTCGCTATGGAAGGTTTTTATTTGGCCTTCAGTTATGAAGGAAACTTTAGCTGGGTACAGTATTCTTGGTTGATAGTTGTTTGTTTTTTAGGGCTTGGCATACATCATTCCAGGCTCTTCTTGCTTTGATTTTCTCTGCGGAGAGATCTGAGGAGATTCTAATTGTTTTCCCTTTGTAGGTGATTAATATTTTCTCCTTGACAGCTTTAAGGATCTTTTCCTTGGTCTGAGTTGATCCAGTGTGGATTATAATGTGACAGTGGGATGTCCTATCCTGGTCTGGTCTATTTGGGGTTCTAAAAGCTTCTTGTATCTGAATAGGCCTAACTTTTTGCACGTTTGGGAAGTTCTCTGTTAGGATCCTGTTGAACAAATTTCCTAGAACATTAACTTCTGTTTCTAGGTGCTCCTCTACAGCCATTATCCTTAGATTAGGCCTTCTGATGGTGTCTTCCAAGTGTTGGATAGATTTATCATATTTCTTTGACTTGTCTCGGATGTTTGTATGTTCTTTCTCTATAATATCTCGGCTGTCTTCAATCCCTGAGATTCGATCTTCTTCATGGTCTAACCTGCTGTCAAGACTTTCTACTTTGTTTTTTATCTCTTTTCCTTCTAATTGGTCAGCTTTGATGGCTTCAAATTCTTTGTTGAAGCTTTGTTTTAGATCTTGTATGAACTTCTTTACTTCCTTAATTTGGTGTTCAGTGTTTATTCTCAGATCAGATAGTTGATTGGTTATGGTTTCCTTGGACTCCCATTCCTTCTGTTGGGCTCCATTCAGCATTCCCTTTGTGGTATCCCTGACTTCCTTCAGCTCTTTTTTAATGGATTCCATGAATGCCTATTGTGATCTTTGTGTATTCTCTTCCTGCTCTCTCAGTTCCTGTATTACTTTTTGATTATCTTCCTCCCGTTCGTGGTATTCCTGTAGTTCTCTTTGAGTGTAATCAGCCTGCTCACGCCATTACTGCCTTTCTCTTTGAGTATTCTCAAGCTGCTCAAGCAAATCCTGTATCAGTTTTTGAGTATGTTCTTCACGCTTATGATATTCCTGTATAAACTGTTGGATTGCCTCCTCTCTCTCCCTATCACGCTCATACAGATTCCTTTGTATGTTTTCCATCTTTTCATTTATCATGTTTGCCAGCAGTGTTTGTAGAACTATTTGGGTACTCTCCTCTGGATTATTCATTATCTGTTCTGTCCCCTGATTATCCAGATTGGGAATTGAGATACCCGGATTTCCCATTTTTCTTGTGTTTTTCCGGCTTACTCTGCCCATTTGAGATGAAAATACCACCAGTTTTGTGCTAGAACACTATCTTAAGGCAAGCATCAATCAAAGTCTGAATTTGCAAAGTCTATAGTATACAGATATTTCATATTATTTGAATTTTAGAGGCTCCATTTAACAAATTAACGTTTAGACATTTATTTAGTTATTAAACTTGAACGTGCAGTGTGAAAAATAGTGTTGATTTTTATGAAAAATAAATACACTCAAAGGTTTAGATGACAGAATCTTTGGAAAAATTGAAATATTCTATTATTCAAAAACGAAAAAGAATAATTAATTAAATTTCTCATGTAAACTAAAAGCAACAGGCTCTGTCAGCCTTAATGAAGCAATTTTACATTACATTAAATATTATATACTTTGGTCACATAATTTTCTCTTTTTAAACATAAACTATATTTGACAGAAAAAAGTAGATTCATAAATTTTGGTGTATATAAAAATCTCAGTTATTGGTCAAGTATTTCTAAGGTTTGAATAACAAGTCATTTCAGAGAAACACTGAATTTCATGTATTTTATGTCAATAGTGATTTTAGAAATGAATCAATCTCAATATGAGATAACTAAAGCACGAAATTCCATCAGTTATCCAATTATTCCAACAGACTTTAATAGAACTTATTTTTGAATAGCTACTCTCTATAGAATAACTAAGAAATAAATGATCATGATAGTATTTATTGTTCCTTCAACTATAAAGAAAGAACCTCACTATCGATGACACATACTTGAATAGAAATGCCATAAAATTATGAAAAATTCAAGTCATTATGAGTTAGATGTAATAATCAAAAGTGAAATCTCTTGAAGCTTCCTTATCTGTTAAATAAAAAGCATTTGCCCTCTAAATATTTCATTCATTTCTCCAGCAATGGTATAACCAAACCACCTTTATGCCAAATAGTTTCTCTGATTAAGTCAAGTAAATATTTAGGAACAGAAGTTATCACAATTGTATAGAAGTATCTACCCACCACGCAATAAATTAAATCTTAAATCAAAAAGGATTGGGATTAATAATTAGCTCTCACTGTGTTGCCATAAAGAGGTGAACCCTTTCAAGTGGGCATAGTCATAAAGATTTGGTCACTGAGAACTTGTGATCAAAGAGAATGTTAAGATCAAATCCCTTTCTTCCTCTTCCTTCTTTTAATTCTCTTTCTCCTTCTTCTTTTCCTTCTCCATCTCCCTCTTCCCCTGCTCCTCTTTCTCCCTTGCCCCACTCCTATTCAACCTTTTCTTTACTTCCTCGCTTCCATGAATACAAATAATCCATCACTTGTTCCTGACATGGGGTACTGTGCCACCAGCAATGCAAAGCAATGAGGATAAGAAACATAAAATGAAATGTGTAAAACAAGAAGTCAAGATTTATCTTTCCTCCTTTTAAGTTAATTTTATAATGTATTTTGTCATATTAATAGGAGACTGAAACAGCATGTTCTCATTTATTGTAAGCGATAAGATTTACTGGAAAAAAAATCAGACCAACATCGCCCTAATGAAATAATTGACTAAATTAATATTATATTAGAACAAATCTACTTTAAAATATTAGATATAATTGAATAAGAGGCAAAAAATCACCTCTATGATTTCTTACGAAAAGACAGCAGAATATGATCTGTTAACAAAAATGGGTCCCATGGAACAATGGAAAACAAAATCTACACCTACAAATTGTGATATAGCTAGAAATTAGTTTTCACTATGCTAAGTCTTTGACATTTTAGGTTTGTTTACAAAGCTACTGTCATCTCTTAGGAAATGACTTTATTAATACTCAAGGGTTTGCAGCTTATAACCCAGCAACAAATAATGCTTCTAAATGTAAAAAAGCAGGGGCTTCTAGTTCAAAGCCTTGGCTTGGTGCCAGCTTAGTAAGTTATAGCTGCACCAGGGAAGAGGGGTAAAACAGGAGTGGGTATAAAAAAAAAAGCACTGGTCTGAAGCCTCAAAATAAGGACCCCATTCTGTGTGGACCAAACAGTCTCTAACATGAGGTTCTTTTTAAATTAACAAGCACGATTTTAGATTTTTGCAGAGTGAGATGATGCATAGTTACAGACGAAGTCTGACATGTCAGGTAATCCAGTCTGCTCTTTCACAAGTTATCCAATAGCCAGGTTTCAACACGTATGACTAAAATGAGATTGTCCAAATTATACTGTGACTTTTACCTCTCATGAATCAAAATTCTGTCTAATAATTTCTGTCTTCCAGATGTTTTCACAATATTTCTCATGATCTTTTCTACTATTTTGTCTTCATTATTGATGCTCATACTACTTTTTTGTTGTTGTCTTTTGTGTATATGCCATTTTTAGTGCTTGAACTCAATGTTTAATGGTCTTCCTTGTATTTTTTGCTCATGGCTGATGACACGCTATTCTTTGGGCCACATCCTCACCTTCTGCCTCCTGCTGGATAATTGGAGATAAGTTTTCACATTTTTGTCTGTTTGGACTGATATTGAGCTAAAATATTCAGGTGTTAGCTTCCTGAGTTTCGGTGATTCTACACATGAACAACTAACACCAAGCTTTGCTATACTATTATTTTAATTATGTCTTGGAAGAAAGTGAAGTCTATTTGCATTAAGTGTGCAATTTTCAAATACAAGTTTGAATATACTTGATATAATGTAACTGTTATCAATTTTAACAGTTAAATCAATGAATGCTAAACATTCCCAAAGAAATGTAATTGAAAAAATGCATAATTATTTTCTTTAAACAAGTAAAGGAACTATGAATTTCTTTCACTTTACAATTCATGTTTTATATAACTTTAATTAGCAAACTTCCATGACTAAAAGTAAATATATTAATTTTTTACTACAAGAAGCAAAGTGATTGTACTTAAGAATAGATATTTCATCTCAGCCAGGAGATAAGTTTTTGAGCATTCTCCCCATAAAGAAATGTTACATGCAGAAATTAATGGATATGATGTGACTTGATCATTAAACAACATATAAATGAATGGGAGTATCACTCCATACTTCATAAATGTGTAAAAAATAATTATGTTGCTAGGCGCCAATGGCTCATACTTGTAACCCTATTTACTAAGGAGGCTGAGAGGTGAGAATCATGGTTCAAAGCCAGCTTAGGCACGAAAGACCATGAGACTCTTATCTCCAATGACCCACCAGAAAACTGGCTGTGGCTCAATTGTAGATCACTTGTCTTGAGCTGAAGACCTGACTGACATCGTCCAGGTGACGATTTCAAGCTCCATGACCGACAAAAATTAGAAATAAACAGTTACAAATAAACTAATATTTTGGTATAAATGTTAAAATATGTATTATAAAAACCTTTATATCCTCACTAGATATACTAGTTTATATAAACGTAGAGAAGTGAACTCTGGTTTTAAATGTCATTGAGTCAATTGTGTAAATCACACATTTCTCACTCAATATATATTTGTATGTTTATATACTTATAGGCCATAAGTATAATTAACTGATATGTGATAGGGAGTGTTGTTTTAGGAATCTCCCTTGGCTTTCTAACATTAATCCTTCTACCCTAAAATAAATAGTCTCTCTAACCTTGTAAGAGGTTTCATCTCATTGAAGCAGAAAAATATAAACCATAATCATTTTTTGGAACAACTGTAACATTTTATATGCATTTCACTTAATTTAAGAACCAAAACATTCAAGTCATCTTAACTGTACAAGTAATAACAAAATGTCTTCTGAGCTTTTCAGTCTCTTAAGAGATGAAAACCTTTAATTATATATGTATATTTTTTTCTGCCTAACGTCCTATTCCTTAGAAAGATCTTTTGTGTTACCTTGTGTTCCTGATTAGAAGACAGGAACAAAGGCAATAATGAAAATAGCCAAGGAAAATATTTCAAACAATTATAAAACAATCGCAGACACTCCTGTATTCACTGGTTTTAATGAGAATATACTTTAAAGTATCACGTTTTTGTTTTCATTTAAAGAGCAATAATTAAACTTCAATTAACAGTGAAGAAGGGAACAGAAAACTGAAGACAGCTTGACTTTGAACAATCCAACATAAGTAAAATAGAGTTATCTTTTTTCTTTGTAGTTGCCAAAATAATAGAGAGCAACACCCAAAGGCAAGAAAACACCTAAGCCAAAGCAGTAAACGTTTGTCTATAAAATAATGGTGAGGGTCTGACTCGTTCAAAGTCAGGCTTGCAAAGAGGAAAAGTGTATTTGCTTTAGTGTGAACGATAAAAAAATATAAAAATTCTTTATTGAAATTTTACATATCTAGACTAGGACTTCTTGTGTTGGAGAAGAGGAAAGGTATGAAAAAGTTCAAGATTGTTTGACTATTCCCCAAGATCATTCTACTTTATCAGATATAGCAATGCAAGTTGCCTTGGTTACTCTTAGTATCATGCTTGTTTACATTTAGAAGCATTATTTGTTGCTGGGTTATAAGCTGTAAACCCTTGAGTATTAATAAAGTCATCTCCTCAGTGATGAAAGTAGTTAAAATGTCAAACACTTAGCATAGTGCAAACTATTTTCTAGCTATATCACAATCTGTAGGTGTAGATTTTTTTCCCATTGTTCCATAGGACCCATTTTTGTTAACTTCTTTTTCACCATCTGGTGATCCTATAACATCCTATACCATCCTGCAATTGCTTATCTTTACTGGATTCTCTAATTTATGTTGGAAAGTTAGGAAGGAGAGAAGATTGAGTTACTGTTTCAGTTTTACCTCATTTTTTATTACCTTAGAAACTGTAAATCAAAATAACATAACTTATCTTTATAATAAGAAGAGACAGATTTCATTTCTATATTCTTACCCTAGCCTTCTAGATAACTTTGGTACTTAGTGATCCCCAAATATTAAAATGAAGATAGGGAGCTTCTTGTTTAAATATTTTTTAGGAATTCAAGACTACATTAATGCAAGGCCCTTAGTAGTATGTACATCATAAATATGTATAAAGCTGGTGACAACTTTTTCTTATTCTCAGAAACTAGGATACTTGGTATCTTTGTAGTTGCATCAGGAAAAGGCTGTATTTGATTTAGCTTACTAAACCAACTCTGCTGTAAAATATTTCTACAAGATAATTGTCTTGAATGATCTGTACTTATCATTTACATTTCTAAAGGACAGAAATCAAAATAAGTCTCACTAGATTAAAATAGAGCCTCCTACAGAGCTAAAATATTTTTTCAGGTGATTCTAGTGGAAAAGGCATTTACTTCCTGTTCCGCTTTCCAGAACCTTCAGTATGTTTGTTCTTGTCTTTCCCTTAATCTTCTAATGTAGCGTTTTACATCTTTCTGTTGATTCTTACCTAATGATGTCCCTTTCGAACTACAGCTGGGACTTTTGAGTATAATTTGCCAATCTGAAAATTATTCAAATTTGTGTTCCTTGGGTAATGAAAGGTGATTATTTTACAAACTTATATATAAAATGTAAATCTACATTTGATTGATTAGATATTTCGGGACTATAGATATTTTCGGAAGGAATATTACTGCCTACCACAATGAGTGCATAAGCATTCCTTCTACAGGTTATAACCTGTTACCCTTTCCTTAATTTTGAACAAAATATTTCTTCAATAAAATATAACTAGAAAAAATTTGGCTCCTGAAAGCATTTAATCCTGATTAAAAATTGCCATTTACTAGAAATCTTAAATATCAGACAGCAGCTCCTGAAACAGTTCTGGCACTATCACTTTTTGTATATTCTGCTTACAATCTTCTCTTTTCAAGAGCATTTGATTGTTATTATTTTGGAATTATGGTTAATAGTTATTTGACTGCTATTTTTAAAGAATGCACCACCAATACTCCTTCTCGTCTTTTAACTTGTTTATGTGTTATCTATTTCTGAAAGAAACACGGCTATTTGAATTACATGAACTGCTTATTGAAGTGTGGAGAGGAAAAGAAGAAAAAAGATGCCCCTGTGTGTATGTCATGTTGAAAATTTACCTAAAAGCTATTTTCTTAACATCATATGTTTTTTCATTTTTTTTGGATTCTGATAAAATTTAGCCTCTCAACTCACACAATGTTAATGCTGTCTTATTTCATGCCTACTAAAAGCAAACAAGAAATTAGTATATATTTTAAATTTTTTAATTGTTAAAATTATTATTTATTAAAAAACAATATTTTTTTAAAAAAATTAGCCAAGGAAAATTGTTTGTTAGATGTTTAGAGTCATGTGCAGACTGTATTGTTGAAGCCAGAAAGGGAAAAATCATGCTTTTCTTCTTCCTTGAGCCACTCTGATTTATTTCATATATTTCTGAAAGAATAAAATTCTGGCTTTGAAGCCTTTTGCTTGATATCCACAATGTCTCATTCTTTCTTTATAAATAGGAAAATTTGGAGAAAGGATGAGAATTCTCACTAGAAAAAGGAGGAGAGGAAAAGAGAAGTGAGAAATCTAGATATTTCTTTCTCATCTCAATCACAAGTTCTTGATAATGATTGTGGATGTTAGATACAGTCTTCTAGAGTGATTAAACACATTTATAGAAAAAGTTAACCCCTCAAGTGATCACATAGAGAATGCTTATTTATTTAAAAAATGTAATAGCATCAAACAGGAAGTGTTATCTATTTATTTAGTACTGGTTTAGTATTTCTTAAATTCTGATGTGCTGTAGTCATACAAGAATGGTAAGAAACTAACATATTAATACCACATTCTAATATTCGCTTAATTCTTGCTGTGTTTGAGTTTTGCTTCAATTTTACATGCTATATTCTTCCACTATATAAGTTGAAAAAAGATTCCCACTGGAAATATGCTATTTTTATCGGTAAGTGTAAAGAAGTTAGCTCTTAGACACAGACAATGGGATAGAAATCTTTCCCTAGAAGTAGCCTTTGACCATTTCTGGTTCATTTTTGTTAGCTGAAGTAAGTCTCATGACCCATCTTGACATTGCAGAGTAGAGGTAAATCTCACCTACAGTAAGCTAATGCAGGACAGACTAATATGCCAAGATATGCAATACTTGAGATAAAGAGGAAAAAGAAGAGAACTATAATACAATCAGTCATACATGCCATCACATGTCTCTGCAGGAAGGAAACTATTATGTACCTTTGTTTCTAAAACTACTGAGATCTTTAAATCATGTCTTTTATGCTTCCATGTTACTGGAATTAGAGAACATCTTAATATGGAGACAACATAAAATCTCAAAGAAAGCTGGACTAATCATTTCAATACTACATTTTGTTCTGCTAGGACATGAAACCATTTTAAAGACAATACTTTATACTGGTAACATTTTTTTTTTCCAGAACTGGATTTTGTTAATATATGTGATTTTCCACCAGAATAAATGTCTTCATTTATCTGCATTTTGTGCAGACAGCATATTAAAGTAGATGTGGAGTTCGTCAGTAGCACTTTTTAAAAGTGCAAAAAATGTGGACTGGGAGCCAATATACATATTTTTCCAACATCACCATCTACATCTCCTTCTTCCTTCCTAGGAAATACACCCAATCAATAAAAAGGCTTAGATTTTTGGCTCTTGAACTTGAAAGTGGAAGTAGAATGTTATGGATGTCGGGGATTACTTTTTATGTTTTTTTAATATAATAATGTAACATGCAACATCCCTATGAGTCCTGCAGGTGTTAACACTGTACTTCTTTAGGGATGTGATAGGAATGTTAGCCTTACTGGACTTAGTATTGTTTTCCACTTCCTTTTCTACCACCTAGTCTAAATTATAATACATAGTAATGGAATGAAAAAGTAATGTCATATTAAGAAAGTCATTTAGGGTTCTGGGAATGTGGCTTCATGGTAAAGTGATTGCTTAGAGTGCAAGAAATCCTGGGTTCAATTCCTCAGTACCACATAAACAGAAAAGAAAGTGGTGCTGTGCCTCAAGTGGTAGAGTGCAAGCCTTAAGCAAAAATAAAGAAAAAAGTAAAAGAAAAAGAAAAATCTCAGGAAGAGTTCCCTGGCCCTGAGTTCAAGCCCCAGGACTGGCAAAAAAATTCTTTAGCTAGTAAATGCTAAATAAAGAACCTATATTTGAATATATAATTGCTCCTTCCAATAATGATGTAACAATAGTTCTTATGTACTTTATCTATATTAGAAGGCTGTGTTGAGAAAAAAAATTGTTAGTAAGTCATGGCAATTAATGGCAGGAATGTGCTTAGGTATCAGGTGAAGGTTAATCCTGCTAATTCAAAGATTCCAGGCTTTTGACTGGTCACTGCTAATCACAATGAGAAGGGTCGTCTAAGTGAGAATTGGAAATCTTTTTGGTCAGTATGGGACCAAAAAGGCACCAGCTAATTAATAGTTGTGATAGAAGTGAAGGAATAAATCCAGATGGAAGAAATAAATGAGAATTGTTAGATTTTTTTTAAAAGAGATAGCCAAGTAAGAACAGCACCAATCACGTGGAATTCAGGTAAGGAGCAGGTTTACTCTTCGTTCTGGCTGGCACCAGGCCATCTTGGTCCTCCACGTGGTGGGGAAAGGCCTGGGAAAGATTGCTGGGAGATCTGGGAAAGAGAAAGAGCTGGGAAAAAGAAAAGAGCTAGAAAAGAGAGAAAAGAGCTAGAAAAGAGAGAAAAGAGCTAGAAAAAAGAGCATCTGAGAAAGAGGTGGGAAAGGGAGAGCTAGGAAAGAGAAGAGAGCTGGGAAAGAGAAGAGAAGGAGAGAGCTGAGAAAGAGCTAGAAAAGAGCAGAGACAGGGCATCTGGGCCTGGGCTAGTCTTTATGTAGGCTATGGGGACAGAAAGGTGTGGCCACATCAAATTCAGATTGACCTCAGTGAATGCAGATGTGACCTCTTCCAGGTGTCCTAGTTGCCTAGGTAACACAGGTACTGGATGGAGACTTTGCTGAGAGGAGGGTGGAGTTTGCTAGCCATCCAGGAGCGGACCTTATATTAATAATAACTAAATTATACCAGAAACTCTTCTAGGGAACCATTTTTGATTATTGAAGAACTAGTTATGAACCAAGCTTATTCCTCATTACCTTTAGCATTCTATATCACTTAGGCTAGTTCTTAATCTCTGTGTGATAAATTTTATGCCATTCTATGTTGTTCTTTCCTATCTGATCTCCATTGCTTTCTAAAAATCTCAGTCTTTCTATATTTCTCTACTGACAATTATTTATACTAATTCCACCGTCGCATACATCAGAAGATGCTAAAGTAAGAGTCCAATAGCTCATGAGTCATTAATGTAACAACATGGAAAAGGAGGACATATTTATTGTTACCTCAAATTTTCTGAAAAGCTGAAATGTCATCATTTGATTCAAATTTCCATTATTTGTCTACAAGTCATTACTTGCACATAAATACAAAGATGAGCCAGGTGCTGGTGGCTCACATCTGTCATCCTAGCTACTCAAGAGTTTGAGACCAGAGGATTGTGGTTCAAAGGTAGCCTGGTCAGGAAAGTACATGAGACACTTATCTTCAATTAGCCATCAGAAACCAGGAAGTGGTGCTGTGTCTAAACTGGTAGAGCACTCAATTTGAACTTAAGAGCTGAGGAACAGTGCCCAGGATCAGAGTTCAAGCCCCACGACGAACAAAAAAAGTCAAATATACTTTAAGTTTCCCTAAAAAGAACTACGAACTGAATAGTATCGTCCCAAGCAGAAAAAATTTTCCAATAATATTCAGTGCACCTACTTTTGCTGAATTATTTAAGTTATGGCTTCTTTGCTGGATGTATTCTCTTCTTTTAAAAATTGTCAAATATTACCATTATAATAACCTTCATCTAATACTTCTTGGTTCAAAAGAGAAGTCCATAAAGTTCATGTCATTTAGCTTTCTTACTATCTCAGTTCAAAGCCAACCCAGGCAGGAGAATCTGTCAAATTCTTATCTCTAATTAAACACCAAAAAATCCGGAAGTGGACTTTTGGCTCAAGCAGTAGTGTACTAGCTTTGGGGGCAGGTGAGCAGGAAAGACAATTGTTCAGGGACAGAGTCCAGCATCTGAGTTCAAGCCCCAGAAGCAGCACAAACTAAAGAAACAAACAAGCAAACAAAAAAAACCCACATATTTCTTTGGGACTATCCTTAAAGCACTGGTTTGAAAAGAGGCTCCTTTTGCTGATCATACTCACTGGATCCTGCTTTTTGTAGTCCTTATTGATATGGCAAACTCAGGAAAAGAATAAAGGAATGGATATCTGACTTTTACAACAAGAGAAATATCTCAGGAGTTAAATATCCATGCATAAGACATTTTAAAACCTCCGTGTCTTTGTTTCTTTGCAGTAGAACATTGTACAACAATGTTATTTCCATTTTTTCTATGCTGGCCTTCAAATGGCATGTTGTTTCCTTTTGTAATACTCTCAACTAGAAGTCTACAGAAAGTTTTATGAGTAAAGAGCATACTCGAAAAAGTCAGGGACAGAGTTTCCTTCAAGCCTTGGATTATTTTCTTGTACAGTAAAAGGACAGCACAAATTAACTTGAACTTTGTCATTTTTCTATGTTCAATATCTCTCCTGGATTGAGCTTCTACTTCCTGTAAAAGTTCCATAACAATCTACGGTGCTGCTCCAGGCAAAGTGAATGTTTTCTGGCTTCATTGAAATAGCACAAAGACATCTTTGGGCATGAGGTAACACGTGTTTCAGAGACAACTTAGCAACGAGAAAATATAGAATTTACATGGCTTATAAAACATTATCCATATACATATGGCCATATAAGACTATGTTAAGTGAAATGAGCCCAAAAATAGGGACACCAATTGTTTTTTTTTCTTTCTTACTATTGTTTTTAATGTATCTAACATATATTCTGTGTTTTTTTTTGTTTCTCTTCTATTTTCTTCTTCCATGGTATAACCCGTTTCCACTGTTTGATATCAGGGACCTTGCACATACATTTTTCTAATGTGGGGAGGGGAAGGGAAATAAAATGGTGAAACAAGGATACAGTATGACCTGTTTTCACAATGAGATGAACAAAACACTATGTTGAAAATGAACTTTACAACTTGTGGATAGGAGGGGAGAGTTGGGGTGATGGGGAGAAAAGGCATGGCAGGGAAAAGACAAAAGAAAAGGTAACAATGTTCGTTAGATAGTGTAGTCATTAACTTACTTATGTAACTTTAACCCTTCTGTCCACCATTTTCACAATAAAAAACATGAAAAAGGAAAACATTATCCTGGAGTACATTATGTTCAAATTTCCTAAGTACTCTGTAAATTAAGACCTATTTTAAGTGGGAAGAAGTTTCTCAGAAACATTTTTTGTCAGTGTTTGTGTTGTGCATTATTACCCAAGTGTACAAAAGTTAACAGAAGGAGAAACAATAGGAATAGGACAAAGAGAAGTTCTGTATTTAAGTATAATGGTTCAATATTCTATAGAAGACTCTGCAAATAAGACAACTTTGAAAAAATAAAGTCAAGGCCAGCATGTAGATCTATGGGAGTGACATAGAGAAAGCATTTCTACTAAGTGGAACATGAAGGATGAGACCAGTCTCTTTCTTCTACTACCTCTAAATCATGATAGCTAATCCTTCAAATTTGTAAAAAGTAGAATGGAAGAATAATTCTGGATCCAAGCAATTCATATATAAGACCGTGGACTTAACTGGAAAAAAGGCCATGTTGAGAGAGCAGGAATTATACTAGCAATGAACTAGTGGCTAAGATTACATTTCTTTTTCTTTTTCTTTTCTTTCTTTGTGTGTGTTTTTTTTTTGATGGTAGTGGGGACTGAACTCCGGGCCTGGGCACTGTCCCTCTATTCTTCAGCTCAAAAATTTTTTCTCTACCTTTGAGCCCCACACCACTTCCAGTTTTCTGGTGGTTAATTAGAGATAAATGCCTCAGAAACTTTCTACTCATGCTGGATTTGAACTGCAATGCTCAGATCTCAGCCTCCAAATTAGCTAGGATTATAGGTGTGAACCACTTGAACCCTGCTTAGGATCACATTTCTAACAGTGTATACTCAGCATATGTAATGTGTATGTTCATCTATCTTTATATGAACTCTAGTTAAAAATCTGGGAAACAGCTTAGATTTTACACTCACAAAAATGGTTGTAGTTCAAAAGGTGGTATCCCTGGAGAAATAAAACTTAAGAATGTAAAGGAGTCTGGGAAGTTCAGTTTGCATCTAGCTTGGGCAAAACAGTCTTTGAGACACTATAATTAACCAGCCAAAAGATGCATTAGAATAATGTCTCAAGTGAAGGAATACTAATTATGAGCAAGATTGCTGAAGAAGAGCTTGAGGTTTTTGCATACATATATACATACAAATAGTCACATACACACAGAGGTACTTATATGTTCAAACACACATATGGAACAACTATCAGATTATGTAGAAATGTTAGAAAATATGTCCTGAGTAAAAATAAAATCAAGTGATAATTTTTAATATTAGAAAGTCCTCAAGTGAAATTTCCCCAAAAAGCTTGAGAATATTACATAGGTGGGAACAGAGATAGTAAGAAAGTCAAGTCATCATTAATAAAGGGATCGGGTCCAGGGAGGAATGAATCCGAGACCCCTTCAGGTGCATCTGAAAATGTTCATATCTTGTGTCAAATGTTAGAACATCTTTGATAATAGTTCATAAACAGTCTGAGCCATCACTCTAGTGGAAAATATTATTGGAGAAGTTCAGAATTGCTAGTCTGTATCTAGATTAAATAAATAAAAAACTATGGTAGGACAATGTGATACAAGCCAGGAATTCTAGCACTCAGACTAAGACAGGTGATTAGAAAGTGGAATGACATAGTGATACTTTCAGTGGAATAGGTAGTATAATTTGGTCTCAATAAACAAACTAAGAAAGGAATAAAAAATAAGCCAGAAAGGAATACACAGTTGGAAGTTTGGGCTAATTTTGTCAATATATTTTGAGAAATCAAGTTTCCTATTGAAATGCAACTCATATATAATCCTCAGTTGTGTTTAAATGTCGTCTTCATTACAGAACATTACTAGATGCAGAAGAGCTCATGATTCCCAACCAAGCATTTGATAAAGCAACCACATTCTGTTAGATTCCAAAGAAATGATGAAGGATTACAAAAGCTTAAGCCTAGAGAAATAGGAAAGTTCATTTAATGTAGGAGTTTGTAGACCTGGCTAAATAAGAATTTAGATTTAAAATAAATATTTTTGTTTGTAATTTAATATTCTATAGGTTACTATAAAATTGTTTTTAAGTAGAATATTTAATTTACAAATTCACAAATGATTCTGGCTTTCTATTTGCCTAAAATATTCTTTCAAGTAAGGCATAATTAGAACTTAGACAACAGTTAATTCCAACAGTTCGTAAGTAACATGATAATGTGAATAATCTAGATAAAGTTGACAACAAATTTATGCTATTAATTTATAAATTTACCAAAAGAGCAACTTTTTGAGACTCTGGTGTAACATGGTATGAAGAGAGTAATTGTGTGACATCTTAACTTCTAGGCCTGGGCACTGTCCCTGAGCCTATTTTTGCTCAAGGCTACTGCTCTACCTCTTGAAACTCAGAGCCACTTGTGTCAGGCTTTTCGTGAGCAGTTATTGGAGGTAAGAATCTAAGGAACCGTCCTTCCTGGGTGGGATTTGAACCAGAGTCTTCAGATCTTAATAGTCAGACATTCAGATCTCCTGAATATCTATGATAGATAAAATATATAACTATAAATAATATTTGCAAGTGTTCTGATCTCAAGGATAACACTGGGAGGAAAATGATACAGAAAAGTTTAGTGTAGTGTTCTTTCCACAATACGAAGGGCATCACATTAGCAGAATTGTAGTATTTTTTCACAATAGTTATATGCTTGTCATGTTGTGAATTTAAGGAATTTTAAGGTGCACATTACAAGTTGGAAATTGTTGGGCTAGGATGACTTTATGACATAAAAACTTGGGATCGATGGTCATAGAAATAATGGCTTACTTTGATGAACAAATGTTTACTCTTGAGGAATTAGTATAGGTATTTCATAGTTTTACCCTCTCCCAGACTGTGGCTATTTTTTCTGTTGAATTTAAATATGTAACGCTCCATTGAAAACTGCATTTATTGCAGAATTAAATAAAATGAAAACAGGTACTGTTTTGAATGTCTCTAGTGTGGCATGTTAAGAATTTGAAAATGAGTATTTATTAGTCATAGGAATGTTCAAGAACACATATACTCTGTCCTCTTAACAATTATTCCGTTTTAAAAGTTAGGAGTTTCAACAGAATTGAACTATTTTTGTTTTAGTATGAGACAATACTAAAACAATGTTTTTTTCAAAATAATGGCAAGTATATTCTGAAATATTATATAGTTTGATAATATTCAAGTTGATGACCCTCTGATAAAGAGGTAATTAATTCAAATTAGCAGCCAAAAATGTTCATTTCTTAAAAAGGTGATACACATATAATAATATTTACTATACCAATACAGTGAAATTATATTTTATACAGCTCATTTTTAATTTCATTTTATTGTCAAGGTGATATATAGAAGGGGTTGCAGTAATTATAAGGTAGTGAATACATAGCATGTGTAACTATTTACCCACTCCCTCATTTTTCTCACAGTTTTCCTTCAGCCCAATACCCCTCATAAGTTGTAATGTAAATTTTCAACATGTTGTTTTGTGAGTATTGCTATTGCATTGGTTTGCCCTTTGTTCTTTGTCTTGCCATTTCATTGTTCCTCTTCCCTTGCTAAATAAAGATAAATGTATATACAATACACAGGATATTGAAATCAAATATAACAGGGATAAATCAAAGGTAAAACACAAAAGAAAAAAGAAATCTCATACTACATTAAAAACAACAACCACAAACAGAATATTCTGTTCCCATATCCAGAAGTCCATTTTGCTCATCATCATCTTATATGGTCATACATACATAGTTATTGAACAATTCTGCTCAACTGCTAGATTATGCTACACATTTCCTACTTATTACAAATGAGGAAACCAAGCAATCGGTTTATTTGTGTCTTGTTTATTTTACTTCGTGGGATTTTTCCAAGACTTTCCAGTTCTGTATGAATTTGAAGTATAGAATTACACCGTGCATACATAAAACACACTTTGTCAGTTCATTCATCTGCTGAGTGGCATATTGGTTTAAAACATGACTGCTTGTAAATATCACTTAGGGTCATTCAAAAATGAGAGATGCCACTTCCCTAGACATTATAAAAGCATGATTTCTAGTAACATAGGATTTTATGGTGGTATGAGTTTTGAGAAATCTGGATGAGTCTCATGTATATCTTGCACTGAATTAGGCAGGAAGTTATCCAATATCATAGAGGATAAAAATGGTAGTGTCAAAAATATTTCCCTTGAGAAACATATAAGAAGCTGCCAGAAGTATAAAGTAGTTCAGATAATTTTGAAGAATTTAGAAATGCAAGCTTAAGTATGTCCCTTTAAATAATAATTATGTAAGTGGAAGGGCAAAAGAAGGGGACAAGAAGAAAATAACTGACAGCAGATCATTGTCCCAAGATAGAGTAAAAAAGACATAATCTATAACTTTCAAGTTAAAGAGAGACCAATAGAATACAACCCATTTAACTTAGGTACATGCAAAATAATTAGTTGGCTTTTTCCTACTTTAATGCTCCAAAAAAATTGAAGACTTATAAGAAAAGTTATGTGATTGACATTGCTTCAACCTGAATACTGTGATGAGCCCTTTTTTCTCACTTTGCATTTGGAAAATATTCCTAGTTGATGATGATGTGGCTTATTATTTTCAGAGTTATCGGCTTGTTCTTGTACATTTATCCCGGAAGAGGTTAAAGCAGTTCCCCCCCAAGATATCCAAGTTCATTGTCTGAATCTGTACTTTGAACACACCCTCACACCTGAGAACATTATTTGAAAATATACTTCAGCATTTCTTGGCACATTCTAATTTGTGCCCTTGTCTTCTTTGCACATTCCTATTGAGTTCATAGTTGCTCTATTTCCATTTCATCTGTAAAAACTGCTAGGAAAATTGTTCAACTACTACTTCTTATTTGACATGCCAGTCTATGTATGAAGGTATATTGTCCATGTTAAGCAATAGGGTAGTGCTCACTCTCTGAGGAGAAAAGTTCCATAATATGACCCTGGGTTCATATTAGAGTGTGTAGAATTTAAAGCATTTTAAGACAAACCGTGATATTAGAATTGAAAGGCTCCTTATGGACATTTTCTGGGAGCTCATTAGTTTTCCCAAGAGAAATATAAATATCCACAAAATCTGGATTAATATTTTTAATGTTACCACTGTGCATGCATCCATATTAAAAAAATTGCACAAATAAAGAAACAAAAAAACTAAACCATAACAGGTAGATTGACTATGTGCTTATAACAAATTATGGAATAGATTTTGGAGGTATTACAAATTCCTAACCAGTGTGAATTAACTTCCTCTCTCCCCACCAATACACACAAATATTTAGGAGTGCGAACAGAATTATTTCAAATACATACTGTAAATGTTACTGCAATATCATGTGTATATCTAAAATTCCATTGAAAGTGATAGATTCTACATTCTATTGAAATATTAGTTATTTTATTCTAGGAAACTTTTGGAACAATAGACTGTATGTCTTTGAAATGAAAAAGGTCAAAAAATAATAGCATAAAAGTTTTAGAGGAAGTCTGTCTTCAGCAATGTATATATATATATATATATATATATATAATATGAAGAAAGACATACATTTTAGAGATTATTTGTCATCAGAAATATATACACATATATGAATTTATGTGTAGAACGATGTACATTATAGTGAAACACAAATCTTAAAACATAATTTAAATTAAAAAATACATCAAACCAAGTGCCAGTGACTGATGCCTGTAATTTGAGTTTTTCTGGGTAATGAGATCTTATAATTGTTTTCGAAACTAACCCAGACAGGAAGGTACTTTTTAGGGGGCTGGGAAGGTGGCTCAGTGGTAGAGTGCTTGCCTTGCATGCATGAGGCCCTGGGTTGATTTCTCAGCACCACATAAGCAAAAAGAAAAAAGCTGGAAGTGGCGCTGTGGCTCTAGTAGTCGAGCTCTAACCTTGAGCTGAAGAGCTAAGGGACAGCGCCCAGGCCAGAGTTCAGGCCCCACGACTGGACACTCCCCCCACCCCAGCAAAAAAGTACTTGTTAGATTCTTATCTCCATTAAACCACTAAAAACAGGAGTTACCTCTGTGCCTCAAGTTGTAGAATACTGGATTTGAGCATAAAAAGGCTGAAGGATAATGCCCAGGCCTTGCAAATAACAACAATAATATATATCACATTAATTTCAAAAAAAGCACCTTTTAACTGCTGTGAACATTTCTTAGAAACATGAATACATGCTCCTGGAAAATGTTAAGTAAAAATGATAGAATATTTACGTTTATGTTAAAGATATGACTATTTAATTTAAGACATTTAGGTAATGATTAGGAATTAAGAATAATGATAATATATTGGCACTGGTCTTTTATTCCATTTTACTATAGTAATAAAATGATATTTGTAATGATTTTATAAAAATACTCTTGTTTTAAATTGTTTTCCACAGGAAAAAATCATTTTCTTAATGGTATCAATTCTTTTGATTTTTTTTTCTTTTCTTTTCTTTTTTTCCTTTTTTTCCTTTTCCTCACTTTTTTTAAATTTTATTTTTTATTGTGAACATACTGTACAGAGTGGTTACAATTACATTGGCAAGATAATGAGTACATTTCTTATCAAGCATTGCAGCTTCCTCCTTTGTTTACCCTTCACATCCCTTCCCAGGGTATCAATTCTTTTGTAATGTCAAAACAATTAAAAAAATTACTCCAAGGCTGGTTTGCTCTAAGACTATATTTGTTTTCTTGTTCTAGTTTTTATGTTGGTAGAAATTAAAATTCCAAAAATTCAATGGATATTTGTATTCAGGAACATCTTCATAGGTACTAATATTGGAATCTCTTAAGTGGAATTGTTTTATTTCATTTGTTATTTTCACAAATAATTTAAGATGATTATGTATTTTGTTTCTTTTCACTGCTATTGGCTCTTACCTTAAGAATAATTTTTTTCCTACCAAAGTAGAGAATACAATTGGATTGAGGAATTAACATATGACTTTCATAGAATGCAAATGCATAGATTTGGGCCTTCTGTCATTTGCTAAAAGTTTCTTCCAGAAAAGGTTATCAATTAATTATAAGTGATGCATAATTCCTAGATATTACAGTTATCACATACACTTTTTGATTGAGTTGTCTCTGTATAAACTAAAAAAAAACGGACCAAAAAAAAAAACCCCTCAAAATACACAGAAATCACATCTTTGTTTTAAACGCTGTAGTTTACAAAGAATTTTTAGCCATCACTGAAAACATCTTTTTATGTATTCTGCAATTTGTGTGAAGTGTTTTTAACAATAGTTTTCTTTTTTTGCTGACATAAATTCACATCAATATATAATCTCCTTTTATTGTATACATTTTAGTGCCTTGGAAGTAAATTGTACAATAATAGGTTTTCCAAGCCTAATTTTACAAACTTGCATTTCCTCAAATAGAAATGCTGTAAATATAAGAACAGACATTAAAATAGATATAAAATTCACTTACAGGAATTTGTCCAGCATACATCCTCTATAGTGTGTCATTTTAAATTTCTTTTTAGGGATTATTTCCAGGGTCTCACACATATTATTCAAGTGCACTGTCAATGAACTACATTCCCTGTCCAAACAAGTTTTTTACTTCTCTTTAATACATACAAAGAAGTGTAATGGCTGGATCATATACAATTCTCTTTGACCTTTTGAAGACTTGCAATCTTGTTCGCTAAAATGATCGCAGTATTATAGAAATCATTCTCCTATGTAGAGTTTATCATTTTCTCTACAAATGCATTACTATATTTTGTGTCATCTTTTTATATTAGGGTCATACTAGTGAGTTTTCTTTGTCTTTTTTCTTAGAAACTAAAGAGGAACTTATTTCATATGCTCCTCTTATTGACTATTAATTTATATATGTTCTTCAAAGAAATATCCTATTCAGGTAAAAATTTATATAGAATTAGACGATATAAAAATACTTAAGATTCAGAAATATTGTAGCATTAACATTGTAGCATTAACAAATATGTTCCCTGTATGTGTTGGATATGTTTCACTTCGGTTATAGTATCCTTTGAATTATGAAAAGCTATCACTTGATATAATACAGTTTATTGTTGCTTTTCTTTAGCCACTAATGCTTTCCATGTCAAATTTTTAGAAATCCTTACTGATGCAATGTCATGAAATTTTACATTTATGTTTTATAGGTTTTCACATCTCACATTTAGTTTGATAATCATTTTTTATTTTAAATTTTTGTATGAGGATGGAGGTAGGATGGGTGCCTGAGGCTCATATCTGTAACCATAGCTACTGAGGAGTCTGAGATCTGAGGATCACAGTTAAAAGCCATCCCAGGCCGAAAAGTCCATGAGAATCTTATATCCAATAAACCTCTAGAAAACCAGATCTGGTGCTGTGACTCAAGCTGTAGGGCACTTCTCATTGAGCGGAAGAGCACACAGACAGTGCCTAAGCCCAGAGTTCAAGCCCCATGAATGACAAAAACACAAAGCATAACAAAAAAGGATTGAGGTAATAGTTTAAGATCATTCTTTAAATCTCGAGAGACAATAGTGTCAATACACCCATTTAAGATTTTATTTTTATTTCATACAGTCATAGGATAGTTTTCAAAATCTATTGATCATAAAACTGTAGTGACCGTCTACTCGACCAGCGAGGAAAAACGACCACCACACCAGGAGTCTTCTCAGATCACGCTTTATTGGAGAGCCTTTTAGTTGTAGGAGAGCTTGGGCGCGAGAGAGCGTGCACCCGAAATACAGCCGCTTATATATGAGAATCGGAACGCGGGTCTTTCTATTGTTGGTCGCCTGCCTTTCACTGTCACCAGGTGTCATGGGATTGGCTGGGGGCTGTACCTGGCTCGTGCATGCGCACAGCCCAGGCCTCCCACCAAGCACCGTCTGGGGTGGAAACCTCAAAGCTGCAAGAGAGTGGGCGGAGTCTCGCCTCGGCTCCCTACAGTTCCCCCTTCTTTGTTTTATGGCAACAGGTAAGAGTAGAGGTTGGGCCTCTGTCTAAGACATTAATGAGAGGACCTTGCACTGGCCTTCGCCTGAGGGGCGCCTTCCCCAGTGATGACCAGGCCAGTCCGATGCCTTTTTTGCAGAGGTGGGATCTTGGGCATCAACCCACTTGCAACACAGCATGCTCTTCTTGAGGAGATGAGAACCATCTCCTCAAGTGCAGTGCACTTGCCTTGCACCCTGTCCAAAATTGCAAATTGCATACCTGTCCCGGTGCAATGGGATCCCCTGATCCCTCGGGGTGCTAAGGCTATGCAGAATGGTAAGGCTTAACTGCCTCTTAGGGCCGACAGCCAAATCTGGGGTGAGGATCCACTCTCCAAAGTGGCTAATGCTTGCGAGATAACAACCTTGTCCCTTCTGGTTTGGGCTCGAAGGCGACAGACCAACCATAGGCAGACCACGCATCCTCCCAAGCAGCAGGCTAAAAACATTCCGACTCCCACCCGCTCTTTGGAAAAGGACACCGCAGAGGCAATCCAGTCAGTAAATTGTGACAGCCCACAGCATCATTGGTTTAGCTATCACAGGGATTGCTATTAGCACTGTTGCTAACAGCAGGAAGATCAGCTGCATCTTCAAGAGGGGGTTTTGTTGCAGTCTCCACCGGCCTGGTCAGTCTCGTTGGCACCCAGTGAGGTACTTCTTGACTCTGTGGAAAAACACAAACAGCTCCCCTGGATCTCGTTATTACCGGATCCGGTCCATACCATTTATTATTAATAATATCCTTCCACATAACCATGTCTTTAGTATCCATGGAGTCTCTTGTCATATGCCGATCTGCGGCAGACTGATCGTTGTCATTTAGAATTAAAAAATTAAGGGTAAAGAGTACAAGAGAAAGTCTTTCCCTGGGGGATGCGGACTCAGCAACTCCCCCTTTTTGTTTTTGAAGCATTTCTTTTATGCTTCTATTAGCTCTTTCCACTATACCTTGTCCTTGAGGATTGTAGGGAAATCCGGTGGTGTGGGCAACCTGCATTTGTGCGCAAAAGGCGCGAAAACCATGGGAAGTATAAGCAGGGCCATTATCCGTCTTAAGTCTAAGGGGCTTTCCCCAAGCTGCCGAGGCTTCTAAGCAGTGTATTCTGACGTGAGACACCTTTTCTCCTGCCAAAGGTGTGGCATGAATGACACCAGAAAAGGTGTCCACAGACACATGTAAATATTTCAACTTACCAAATTCCGTCAGATGAGTAACATCCATTTGCCATAGGGCGTTTGGTCTCAACCCCCTGGGGTTTACCCCCACATGGGGAGGATGAAGAAAGGTAACACAAGATTTACAGGCTTTAACAATATCTCTTGCCACATGCCTGGACAAATTATATCTTTTCCTAAGGGTATTAGCAGGTACATGATACAATCTATGAAAGTCTTTTGCCAATTCTACAGGATCAGCAGCAACCGGAGCCATAGCCCGAGTTGCCTGGTCCACCAAATCATTACACTTTGCCATCGGGCCTGGCAACAAGGAGTGGGCACGAATATGTCCAATATAAAAAGGATGTTTTCTGTTTAAGATAAGGGATTGAATCTGTAACAAAACATTAGAAATTGTACTGGCCTGCTTAACTGAAGCAGCAACTTCAAGAGAAGCAACGGCATTTACAACATATAATGAATCAGAAAATAAGTTAAAAGGCTGATCAAATCTCTTAAACACTTCAAGCACAATTAAACATTCAACAGCCTGTGGGGCATTCGGCCGAAAATTAAAGACTACCGGCTGTTTGTGTCCTTGAACAAAAAAGGCACCTTGTCCAGATTTTGATCCATCTGTAAAGATAGTTAGAGCATCAACCAAGGGCTCCTTTGAAGTGACAACAGGAAAATACACTAAATTTTTGTTAACTATGGCAAGCAGAGGGTGCTTAGGATAATGATTATCAATTACATTTGGAAATGAGCAAACAAGAATTGCCCACATATCCATTGTGGCTGCTAAAATTTCAACTTGTTCACGGGTGTGTGGAATAATTAATTTATCTGGAATTTTTGCAAAGTGCATTAAACAATACTTTACACCCAAAATTGCCTCTTTTTTAAATTTTTTTAATTTTTATTTTTTTTAATTTTATTTTTTTTCTCAGATCAAAATTGCCTGTTTAGCCACTAATTCAGGAAAATATTGAACAGTTTTTGCTCCCACAGAATCATAGCATTAATAGTTAGCCTTTGAAGCAAGGCAGTGGTATAATTGGCCGTCACTCCATAAGTCCGGACTGCCTCAACTAAATTCTTAAGCTGGAAGTAGGAAACCGGCTCAAGAATTCTCTCATTAGTAATGGGATTTTCAAAAACTGGAAAGGCGGCCGCTAATCGAGACCAGGTTTTTTCTTTTATAAAGTGACTCTTCCCTGCCGGCGGGCATGGCGGGGGGGCTGACAGGTGAGGGGCAGCTCCGTTTCCTCTTCCTGGCTGCTGCGGTACTCCCACCCCTAGGGGGCGCCACCCTCCATATCTGTCTGCCACGTGCTCCGCCGCAGCCTCTTCTAACTCTTCACTATCAGCTGGATCGAGCTGTTCTCCCTCCTCCTCTAACATTTCTTCCTCTGAGTCACTCACAAGATTACTATAGTCTTGGTCCCGCCCTTCCACATGTAGGGCTGAGAACCGGTTTGCTTTTAAAGAAGGGCACGGGGGTCTCCTCGAGAGCCCCTCCCTAAAACCCTTCTCCTTTTGTGAGGGCTGCAGCCCCTCTTGCTTTAATTCTTTAGGATCCTTTTGTCTTTTTTCCCTTTTTCTTTTAGGCCTATTTTCCTCCCCCTTACTGTATGCTGACTCTGATAGACTATCCTGATGCCGTGTTAGTACTTTGCATCCTTCCTGGATTAAATCAAACCCTCCCTCCTCGAGGCAAGTGCGCACCATCAAAAAGACAAGCCACAAGGGAAGAAGCAATGCAAGCAACCAATAAATATCTAAATCTACAGTGAACAGCATACCGGGGGATATTTACCGAAGTCTCCTCTCCGCGTGTTGAGTTCTGGCTCCAATTCGGCCTCTCGCGCGGGTCCCGTCCCAGGTTCGTTCCCGGGTTTCAGCACCAGTTGTAGTGACCGTCTACTCGACCAGCGAGGAAAAACGACCACCACACCAGGAGTCTTCTCAGATCACGCTTTATTGGAGAGCCTTTTAGTTGTAGGAGAGCTTGGGCGCGAGAGAGCGTGCACCCGAAATACAGCCGCTTATATATGAGAATCGGAACGCGGGTCTTTCTATTGTTGGTCGCCTGCCTTTCACTGTCACCAGGTGTCATGGGATTGGCTGGGGGCTCTACCTGGCTCGTGCATGCGCACAGCCCAGGCCTCCCACCAAGCACCGTCTGGGGTGGAAACCTCAAAGCTGCAAGAGAGTGGGCGGAGTCTCGCCTCGGCTCCCTACATAAAACTAAGAATTTATTTTGACAAATCTGTTACATTCTTCTATGTATCTGCTCTTATAGTAGAACTAGTATGAAGGCTGAAGCTACACCATTTTACAAGATTGTTCTGACTGACCTGTATTCCTTGAATTTACATACGAATTTATTGATCAGGTGGACCAATATTCTACAGAGATATCTAGATATTTGATAGTCACTCATATTTTGTACCTTGGAAAAACACAAGACCCCAGATATTATACATAGAGAAATGTCTTTAAAGAATACTGGAAACAACTAAAATTACTTTAGGAATGAGTTAAGATTTAGATAATGCTGTATCTGAATGATAACAACTTGAGCTGTACAAGAGAAGAGAGTGAGAGGGGAAAGAATGATGGACCACATAGTTGCTATATGTCATTTCTATTGTGTTTCAAAAAACAGAAAGACTTCAGAGAAGAGAAGGGGAAAAGTAAAGTGTCCTGAGTCAAGTTTCTTTTTAATTCATCTAATAGTTTGGACCAAAAGTCAGTGAAAAATGGGAAAAAATAAAATAGAAAATAAAGCATTATATATACCTGTTACAATGTAAGGAAATTGAATAGGAATATGATAATTAATTCCCAAAGAAATCAGAGAAAGAATAGCTAAACTCTAAAGGGAGAAAGAATGAAGAGAGACAAGAAGCAAAGTAAAACCTTTATCAATAATAAACACAAGAGTTTGGAAGTGGAAAGGCAGTGGGAACATTCTAAATAACTATAAAAATTGCTAGCGTGGATAGACTATGGATCACATTTTATCATATATAATTTTGAAAAAACATACTAGGAATGAAAGTTTCAAAGTCATGATTTAAAACACTATTTGGATTATAACTAGGCAGTATAGCCCAGTGGTAAAACTTTGGCCCTGCATGTGTGAAGCAATGGTGTGATCTCCCAAACATTACAAAGTAGACACAAAGAACACCCACACAAAAACCACATAAACACACACATACACACCACATACCCACATTTGGAATATTGATATTATCCTATTCAATGGAGGAAATTATCACAAATAGTAAAAGTATGTTAATATATGAAATCTTAATATTGCTTGTACAATTTAAAAGTTTACTAGAAATAAAATAATCACAATATACTTGGATTTTAATAGATTAAGTAAATTGAAAATTAATAGAAGACATGAGAATCTTTGCAAATAAGTTTAAATAATAAACATTTTGAAACATGTGTCCTTTTATTTTGACAAAAGAGTGATGTTACTGGTGTTTTAACTTAAGATTTAGGATATGATAGCGAGATGCCCTATATAACATTAGCGATGGCTATATCTCTAATCATTTCGTTCTGAACAGTTTTATAATAAGGTCACAGAGTTTTCCAGTATCTCTCGAATTACAAACCCTATTTACGGTTCCCATCATAGCTAGAAAATGGATGCCACAAATCACAATGCCGAGCTCAAACTTTTTTTTTTAATTCAAGTAAAAATATTTCCAAAAAGTGGCCAAGTAATGAAGCTTTTCTTAATAAAGTATGTGCTTCATGAAAATACAGTAAGGATTTGTTACCTGGACAAATATGTTTATAACAATAAGAAAATAAATTTATTTAAAATCATAGCCATATAAAAATTAAGAAAACAATTTTTAAATAGTCACATGTTAAATATTATAAAAGTAAAATACATGTATCTGAATAATTTACATGTGTAAAATCATGCAAAAATAAATTAACTAAACCTACAACTCTGAAAAAAATGAATTACCCTAAAGAAACAAAAGAAATTATTTAAGCCCAAAATTTGAAATTTAGAAAATAAATTGCAGTGTACTCTTTAGTTGACTTAATTAAGTGTAAACCCTCTGGATATCGATTTTATAATAAAAATGTATTAACAAAGAAAGCAAAATTACCCATGGATCAATAGCAATAGCAAAAGCATCAGTAGTCCTTTTCAGTGTACTAAAAAATCGATGGAAGAGATAATGTTCCTTCCCTACTAAATGTACTCATTACTTTACCTTATTTATGTAACTGTAACCCCTGTGTACATTTCCATTAAAATAAAAAATTGAAATGAAAAATAAACCAAGAGATATACCAATTAAGAATTCTTAGAAGCCATTGTTTAAAAACTTTGTAAAAAACTGCCCTAAATACCCAAGGAATATACTTTGATGATACTATTTAAATACTTCAACTTCAGCAGAAAAGCCAAAAGTTTAAAAACTGTTACAAAGTAAAGTAATAAATCAGAATATATTACTATTAATAATAATCATAAGATGAATTTATAGTGGTAGTCAAATATGTAAGAAATGATGCAATTTGCCATTAATTTGCACTTAATAAGTGAGAAAGAATTTTTTAGGTCTTTTTAAATTATCATATGATAAATAAAGGAACTGTTCTGTCACATCATATGATAATCAGATGAAGCTGATATTAGAGCAAAGAAGAGATTGTATTAGGTTTTTGAATGTTCATGTATATACTTATTTTGGTTGTGGGAAATTGTGGGTATTTCAACTTGGGGTATATTTTTCTTGCTAGGCAGGCGTCATATCAGTGGTTAATTTTAGGATAGGGGTTTCCTTTCCACAAGAACATGCACCTGATCTGTCCTTTTAGCCATCTCATCATCAATGGCATCCGAGATGAACACCAACTTGTCCAGCCTGCTACCTTGACTGGCCTGGATCCACAATCAATCCAATCGTAGTAACTAGATAGTGAAGTATGGTGGAAATGATCCAATGCACCAAGCTATAGATTGAGAAGGAATTCCACTGAACTTTTGGCCTGGGTTCTGTTCTCAAGCCTCCTAAGTATTTAAGAGTACAGATAGGAGCCCCTGGTGCCAAGCAGTAACAGTATAAAGCTATTAGACATATATATGACTTAGGCTTGTGATAATCTCAGGAAATGAATAAAAGAGCAGTGAAGCAAAGAGGACAGCCAGAATTTTAACTAGGTACTCAGAGGGTGAATAAGCTTAACTAGCTACTCCGGAGTCTGAAATCTCATGACCACTGTTCAAAGCCAGTCCAATCATGAAAATACAAGCGATTATCTAAAAAAAGAAAAAAAAAAGAAGTGGCTGAAGTGGTAGACCACTATCCTTGGGCACAGAAACTGAGGAATAATTCCCAGGCATATCAAGCATCAAGAATGATGAATGCATGCATGAGCACATGCACGTGTGCCTTTTCATATTCGCATCACATGAACACACACACACACACACACACACACACACACACACACACACAAATGAGTATTTCAATGTGAAGTTCTTTATTTTTTACCTTTGCTGTACTTTATTTCCCTGTACTGGCTCACAAATTAACAAAATCAGCTAAGGATATATTTACATAAAATTCATCATGTTTCTCTAAAATCTACACTCTTTTTGGAAGCCTGCTTTTATTTGACCCAAAAGTAAATTAGTCAGGAAGTCAATTCATCACTCTCAAGTCTATAGTATTAGATGATTGCTTAAGTTCTTCCTAGCAATATGATTTTGTGAAATCCTGCATAAAGCAATATATTTCTTTCACTAGAAGTGAAGCCTCTTTCAAAAAATTAATAATAGGTTTTTCTCCTCTTGGCATGCATCTGTATTTATATTATCTTCATATATTTCATGATCTGTGTATGACAAAGACTACCGTGAAAGTAAAAACACCCTTCTCAGCATTTTTATACCATTCATAGATATGAATGTGTTTAAATGTTACTGAAATTTCTTTGGAATAAATAATGTTCACCCTGACTATCTTGAGAAAATTGAATTGGTTTCTCAGCACTTTAGGTAAGAAAATCAGGTAAGAAAATCAGAGAAAGAAACAAAATGAAAAGTTTGGAACAACTCAACACATACATTCAAATGAAACAAAACAAGACAGAAAACACAAATTAATTCAGTACTCAAGAACCTGCGGGAAATGCAAAGATTTTTTAAAAATCAGCTATGACAAGCTTATGAAAATCCTGACTACATGGGAGTGCACTGATGTGAGAACAGTGGTTAAAGCCTAGACTAGACAGAAAAAAACTGTACAGAATACCATACACTTGTTATTCTAAATTCCAGGATGAATAACATAAAGTGGACTGAGGCCAAGGTCATACACAAGTAGGAAGCCAGTTTCTATCTGAAAAATTATCAGGATAATTTAGGGCTGGCACATGACAAAGTGGTAAGCACACCCATTTAGGGGGCACAAGACACTGAATTCAAACTGTAATATTAGGGGTATTAAAGAAAAAAGCTATGATTTTAAATAATTGGAAAAATTGTAACACTTCAGTATTTTAGTGGAGAAAAATCCATTTCAGAGTTAGAATGAACCCACGTTACAATGCTACTTTAGTGAAAATGTTTAGTGGGACTTCAGACAAAACAGAGTTACCTTGTAAATGAGCATGGATGTGCATTAGGGTGATGGAAATACTCTACTTACACAGATGTAAATTAAATAGATTTTTTGGGTAGATTGTAGTTCTTGAACTAAGAGCCTGGGTGATGTCCCTGAGCTTTTTCTCTCAAAGCTACCACTCTATCACTTTGAGCCACAGTTCCTAATCTTATTTTCTGTTGGTTGTTTGGAGATAAGAGGCTTATGGACGTTCCTGCTGAGGATGGCTTTAAACCATGTTCATCAGATCTCAGCCTCCTGAGTAACCAGGATTCAAGGCATGAACCATCGATGTTTTTAATAATTTAGTAAATTGTATAGTTACAGAAGTTATAAATTATCATTGTAACCTGTGTAATATATGTATGTATGTATATATCAATACATATGGGTAGAAATAGTTTAACATATTTTTGTATCTACAGTATATATATGAAATCATCCTTCATTATAAAATAAAATGGAAACAAAAGTTAATGAGGAGCAAAACAAAGGGAATTTTTACAAGTTTATTTTTGTTGAATGAAATATGTATCAGTTTGGAAAAAAAGTCATCTCTACTTTAACAAAATGGATAATTGCTATTAATTCCAATCCATCTATTTGCCCATATTGTGCATCCTCACACATGAATGTCAAAATCAAACCACAATTTTTTGTCTATATTTAACTCACCTTTTATAATTTTGGGGATAGATGAAGTAATCAAATAAAGATTAAAATAATAGAAAGTGAGGCTATGAGTTAGAGCTGAAAAAGATTTAAATATGATAATAGCTAATTAAAATGTATATTTCTTACTTTTACTCTGTTGTTATGTCTCTCATTCCCACATTAGGAAAGTACATAGAAGGTTCTCACTAAATTTATATAAGTATTAAAAATATATTGAAAGAATATGGGCATCGTGTGGTTTTAGCTTATTGAGACATGTATGGGAGAGTGTGTTTTTGAGGACTTGCAGTACCTTGTCATGTAGATGAAAGGAAGGATGTGCTTATTCAAGAAAACTAGCTAGAGGATTGCTCTCAGAAAGATAGTGATGAATTCTTCCAAATGAAAGGAAGGATGTGCTTATTCAAGAAAACTAGCTAGAGGATTGCTCTCAGAAAGATAGTGATGAATTCTTCCAAAAGGTTACAGTAAAATCACATTCACAACCTTGTTCATTACTGCACTATTCACCACAGACAAGTTATGGAAACAGCCAAGATGCCTTTTGGCAGAGGGATGGTTGGAGAAATTGTGTCATATATACTCAATTGGATTGCACCTATCCATTATGAGCACTGTTACATTATTTACAAAGAAAGTGATAGATCTAAAAATATGTTAAGTAAACGAAGTGAGAGCCAGACACACAAAGGACCCATGTTCTGTCACATATTTGGAAGCCAGACTTTTATGCAAGTTAAACAACAGTATTAACCAAAGTTTTCATTTTTCAGAGCAGTATTTAAAAGGTGTAATTTCTTATAAAATTGAACTTTTAATCTAACAAAATGAATACCAGGAAACTATCACTTGGAAGATGTGAAGGTAAGTCAAAAGGAAGGAATAAAGAGAGTTATGGAGGAAAAATGAAGACATAATATTCAATGCACATAATATAAAACTAGAAAAAATTAAAGTGGGGTGAGGTTTGGAAGGGTAGGGAAAAGTTATGTAAAGATCCATTATACTTAAAAAGTAATATATTGAATGGAAATTCCCATTTACACCTAGTAAAGATAATTAAAATATGATTAAAAACAATGGAGATATTTGATCTTAAACTGTGTTCTCTTAAACCATGAGTCAATATAATAGTTTCTTCCTCAGAAATTTTCTTTGCAGTTATTTTCCTCATAGTGACAGAAAAGTGATCAATGCAATGAATATCAATACATCACATTGCACATATAAAATCACAGTAAAAATGTTAGAATTCATCATATGATAAAATAACAGGTAGAATTTGCCAAATGCTAATCGATTGTTTTTCCAAGTACTTTACCTATGGTATATAATTTAATCCTCACAATAATTGCATAAAGTGGAACTCCTTACATTTTTAATTCTCAGATGATGATATTGAAGTCTTCAGAGTTGGAATTACTAGTACAGCATTGCACACATGGTGTTAGCCTGACGATCATCTCCCACTGTATCAATTAACCTCATTCTATTTTATGACTAAAATAACAGCACTTTGTCTACAAATAATAGGAAATTTCCCAGAATTATTGTTTTCACTTTCACAATATTTCACTTTATATTTGTTAGAAAATAGGGAACTGTAATATGAAAACTCAAAGTTCATAATCAATGCATACCTCCCTGGTGAAAGGAACTGCTAAAGTATAATATTCTTGATTTCTAGCTCAAAATAGTAGGAATTATATTTTATCCCTTCACTCAACACTGCACTGCCTGGGGACACTATCTCTGTTTAACACTGTCTTACTGAAAGAATGACCTGCCCAATTCCTGATGGAAACATTTTGCAGGTCTTATGGACTAATCATTTCCACATTGTAGCTCAACTAAGTTGTTTACCATTCAAGTATTTTGATTGCTTTTTATACCCAACATTTTGAGAGAAAGTTACTACTTTAAAATGCTATTAAAGCAAGACTGATATTAAAATCACCTTTGGCCCCAGAAAAATATTTTATCTTTCCTATACTCAAAAATGCACTCTGACCTATCATTAATGTTAGGAATGAGAGGATAAAAATCATAGACACCAAGACCTAAGTATGAATTAAAGACTCTCCAACTTGTGAATACTATTGGTTTAAAAAGACATAAAGGGCGGGAAGGTGGCTTAGTGGTAGAGTGCTTGCCTTGGATGCATGAAGCCCTGGGTTCGATTCTTTAGCAGCACACAAGCGTAAAGAAAAAAGCTGGAATTGACGCTGTGGCTCAAGTGGTAGAGCGCTAGACTGGAGCTGAAGAGCTGAGGGACAGTGCCCAGAGTCCAGGCCCCACTACCGTACCCCTCCCCCCCAAATAAAGACATCAATACTACCAATTTTTTCTTCACAATTTCTTATGATACTGAAGATTCAATTATAAACTATTAACACTTGAAAATAACTCATTTTCATGGGAGTAGAACACAAAACACAAGATTAATCCTAATCATATTAAAAGACATTTATTTATACTACAAATTCACTCATAACTACAAAGATTCTAAAAATAACTGAAGCACAGTGACACAAAAATTATTTAAATGCATCATCTACATTCAGAGGACTGTGCTAATAGAAAACAAAATTATACTAATAATTAGGTTACCCAATTCATTTACATTCTTTTAATCTATTTCTTTTAGTTTCGTAAAAACTGGCTTTTCATAAAATGATCCATAAAAAAGCCTATATACCCATTTACATTTTCAGATCTTAACAATATTTATTTCAGAAATGTCTTTAGCTGTATTTTCAATGAACTAAAATATTACTAAAATATTTAAATAAAATATTACTAAAAAACTAATAATTAGGTTACCCAATTCACTTACATACTTTTATTGTATTTCTTTTAGTTTCATAAAAACTGACTTTTCATAAAATGATCCATAAAAAAGCCTATATACGCACTTACATTTTCAGATCTTAACAATATTTATTTCAGGAATGTCTTTAGCTGTATAGTCAATGAACTAAAATATTACTAAAATATTTAAATGGTTTTCAGAAATTGCAAGACTCGCACTGGGATATTATTTATATTGGAAAAGATATTCGAAAAGCCTTATTTGTTAAAGTTGTGATCGTTACTCCCACAAAAGAACTACTACTGAAGAAACATTTGTATGTACAAAACAACTTCAAATGCATCCACAATTTGGAGATGACA
Source organism: Dipodomys merriami (assembly GCF_024711535.1). NCBI lineage: Eukaryota > Metazoa > Chordata > Mammalia > Rodentia > Heteromyidae > Dipodomys > Dipodomys merriami. Next base: position 96,799 of record NW_027206362.1, read on the forward strand.
CATGTTTTTGTTTTTTTTAAATATATATCTAACAAGCATAGCCACAATACTAATTTTCAGTAAATATGATGCGATATTCAAACCTTAAAAATACGGGGTTTATTATCTTAGTGTGAATAGATATGATCTTACAAAGAAAGTTATTTTCAACAGACATCTGGAAAGAGTTTATCCACCTTGAGTTTCACAGAAAAAAACAGAGAGTAATACCTATTTGTTCAAGTTGGTCAAAATCACTCCATGAATATTTCTTAAAAATATAACCAATTTAAGAAGTCAAACACATATTTTGTACTGACAGTCATCTTACAGCAATAAATTACTACCTAATTATATGTGTATCTTTTTGCCTAACATATATTAAGAACTGAAAATGATTTCTTTTATCTAACTTACGTTGTAAATGCTTTGATTATGATTATGTTATTAACAAATAAAATGTACAGAAGGGTGGTTCCACTGAAATGACAGAACAGATCACTGATAAATAATAAAAACATTGCAACACAGTTCTTTTCAGCCTCACCCTGTTCATATTGGCAAGCAACATTGCAACAACACACACACACACACAAACACACACACACATAAACACACATGTGTGCACACGTACACACACATATACATGCATGCCAAATTCAGGGTTTATTGTACAAAAAGTTCAAATAAAATATTAGTGTTTAGGACAAATGATAATTTACCTTATTACAAAATGATACATAATCCAGTCACCATTGAAGTTACATTTCATCTGCCCCTCCACATGTTACCACTTAATTTATTTTAGGTAATTCTTTAACTAATTCATTCCTTCTTTAGTTAAATACTAATACTAGATCTTGAACTCAGGGCCTAGCTCTGTCCCAGAATTTGTTATGTTTTTGTTTTAGTTTTCTCAAGTCTAGCATTTTTTTGCTTGTACCACAGCTCCATTTGTAGCTTTTGCTGGTTACTTTCAAACCAGAATCTAATGGACTTTTTTCCTTGGTCTGGTTTCAAACCACAATCATCAGATTTCATCTTTCTGATTAGCTAGGAATAAAGACATGAGCCACCAGTGTGGATCCTACTTTTTCCTATACTTATCTATTGCACATACTTAGATAGCAATTTAATATTGAGAGTATAGAAGCAAGATCTATAGTGATTATATTTTTCTGTCAGAAATTCAAGTTAGTAATGTACCTTTCTTCTTAAGACCACACACAAAAAATACTTAAGAAGAAATCTGATGATGATGATGATGATGATGATGATGATGATGATGATGATGTGTGTGTGTGTGTGTGTGTGTGTGTGTGTGTGTGTGTGTCTGTACTGTTGCAATATGTTTCACATATAAGCACTGTGCAGGGGTGTCCAGATATTCACAGTAATTGCGTGAATATCTGCCTTGAGCTACCATCTCATGGACAATGTCTAAGTGTCCACTCTAGGCTTCCCGATGAATAGGGGTATACTCATCGTCATCCCTAGTATTCATAGGAGAGGCCTTTTTGGAAGGTAGTCTCCACACTGTAGTAAGCGGCAAGAAAAGCACTCTACCACTGAGCCATTTTCGAAGCCAAAGGATTAAGATTCTTGTTTGTAATTTGGTCAAAGCTATGTCTCTTTATGTACGCTACTAAAAATGTATTTACTAATTTCAAGTAAATACATAAATTCTATTTCCATCTCTTTTAACAAATAAAAAATAAAATTGTTTGCTTTGTAAATGGATCAGAAGAATGGAATTTTTGGCTAGCTAGGTCATTGCACATCTGTATCTCTCTTGCTCTCTCTTTCGTGATTCTCATAGACAATATGGTGGCTCCATAATTATCCTAATTTATTTTGCTTTTATATTTTTGGTTGCATAATTTCACTTTCTGCTCTATCATTTCCCAAATCAGCACACATAAACAGAACAACAGAAGTGGTTCTGTGGCTCATGTGGTAGAGCACTTGCCTTGATTTGAAGAGCTCAAGGACGGTGCCCAAGCCCAGAGTACAGGCCCCACAACTAATTTTTTAAAAAAAGAATCTAAATCCTTGATAATTCTTGGAACAGATCTGACTGAAATCAGTTGAATCACACTTTTCCTGCACAATGAAAGGAAAGGTCCAGGCTAGGAAAGCAGCTAGAGAAGGCAGGCAGATTGTATGTGTGACAAAACTTTGTGGAAAATGGTACAGAGGATTACTTACTGGAGATCCACTTGCACTGAAAGCATGATGCTGAACTATTGTTTGCTGATTCTGAACTATTGCTTTGATCATTATATTCTCCAAGAAGAAAAAATGAAATATAATTGATATCAAAGGACTACTAATACATGTGGTCTCCTCATTAAGCATCTTCAATCATCAAAATCACCTGAAGACAATAGATAGGCCTACTTTTCTTTTTTTGGTCCGGTCTTGGGGCCTGAACTCTGGCCTGGGCATTGTCCCTCAGCTCTTCAGCTCAAGGCTAGCGCTCTACCACTTGAGCCACAACCCCACTTCCGACTTTTTTCTTTTTGCTTATGTGGTGCTGAGGAATCGAACCCAGGCCCTCTGGCATGCAAGACAAGCGCTCTACCACTGAGCCACCTTCCCAGCCCAGGCCTACTTTTTTAGATGGAAACAAGTGTTTTTAAAAAAACAAGAATTTAGGTAGTCATACAAAGGACTTCTATTTTACTACTGAATTATACATTTTTTTCTAATGTTGGTTACCAATATATAATGGATCTATTAGAGAGCCGTTAAAGCTCATATATTGAATAGTAATTTCTCTTACACTATATCTTGGTATTTCCCAAATCATTTACGTAGTAGGTTTTGTTTCTTATTTTCTCCTTCCTAGAATAAGCTGCACATGAAGACACCACTGGCCCTCATTTTCAGTCTGTGCATTTGAATACGGAGGAAAATCTTTTCTCTGCTCTCTATCAATTACCTACTCTCCAGTTAGAATAATTTAAAATAGTAAAAATGGAAAAAGAGAAAATAAATCATGGTGAAAAAACATGCAGAAAATTCACCGGATTTTTCTGACCATTTCAACCAACGTGAACTATTGGGGAAATACATGGACACCTCATTCCCACTGGTACTCAAAGTCTCTGGTTAGGCAATTCTGATGAAGACAAGGAACAAGATGAAAACGTGAGGAAGGTATCAATTGCAAGAAAATAATGGAGAAGAACCCATGCAAATTTCTTCTTTGGGATGCTGAAATTAATCGGCTTACTACAGTGCCGAGACTATTTGCCAAAAAGGCCACTCATATGTATACTAGAAATGAGGTAAGTATATCCCTCTTCATCGGGAAGCCTAGAGTGGACATTTAGACATTGTCCATGAGTTGGTAGCTCAAGGCAGATATTCATGCAAGAATTCTGAATGGCTTGGCACCACTGCACAGTGAGTATATGTGGAATAATACCAGAATTGATTCTTTCGTACTTAATCATGATGCAGATACCAATCCCCAAACTATGGGCCTCTTGACCCCCTTAAAAATTGTTTCTTGGGATAGAAATAGCAAAGATACGCTGTATCTCCTTCTGTTGAAACATGATATGAAACCGGGATTGAAGAACAACTTGGAAGAAATTGCATTTGATATTGCCAAAAGCACAAGTATGTATCACTACCTATTTGAAGTTGTGGAAGGCTGTACAAATTGTTCTTCTACGTAGTAATGGTTTGGTTAAGTTTCTTAAATTTCAAAAGTGCCAGTCCATCCTTTGTGGCCCAACAAAATATTTTCATAATACAAAACAACAGCAATATCTTAATTTAAAAATTTATGGATTCCATGGTATTCTTCCACGTGAATTGCCTGACTTTGATGTCAAAATGTATTCAAGAGTTGTTTGTATGCATTTATAATGATTTCTGCATAGTTTGTGATTTTTTTTAATTTTATCTTATCTGTTGAAAAGAATAGTATAGAAATTAAAGATATTCCTGGTGCTTGTCTGAAAAAAGTATCTATGTTTGTATAAAGTCCATAATCTATTTCATTGTCTTCTAGATATAATACTTTGAAGTCTACATTGTTTTATAAAATATAGGTTCATTAATAAATGTGTCCTTTCAGATTACATTCCATATAGGAAAAGTTTAAGATTCCTTTTTCCTAAGTCCTTATATTATTTTATTTCTTTGGGATAAAAAGATAATGTTATCTAATTTCAAGTTTTGTAAAGGTTATGCTATGTAATGGCCTTTGAAAGTGAAGGTTTAATACACTGATGTCAAACTAACCTTTAATTCTATGAATTACAGGTTTTGTTACGCTTGTATTTTTGTAATCAACTTTTTCAAAACTGTTTTTCATTTCTTGCATTTTAAGAATGAAAAATATGGAATAATTCACAAATTTTCATACCATCCCTGTGCAAGTGCTATGTTAATCTCTGTATTGTTGTAATTTGTGTAGACTTGCTGCTGAAGCATGGAATATCCTCTTAATTTAAGTAGTTAACAATGTAACCTTTATACAGGCATATATCCTTGGTTGCCTATTTGTAACAAGGAACCTTTATTGTTCCTAAATATGCAATTGATCTTATTTCTATAAATTTCTATGTATAGCGGAAAAAATTTATATTGTTTGGTCGATTGCTCACATTTGCCATTTTTTGTCAATGACTATTTTGTCGTTTTCATTTTAAATTTGACCATATTTTGAAGCCTTTATAGCTAAGTCCAAAGGTAATGGCTTTTCAAGTACTTATTTATCAACTGAGTTAGCTTTGTGGAGCTAATGGATTCAAAGTAAGCCTTGCTTAAAAGCTACTTCTAAACTTCTGCAGGTTAAAATTTCTTAAATGAGGTCTCAGTGGTACAAATGTCTTTCTGACCCTTTACCCTTCTTCCATGTAGGAACAGACCAACCAGAATATCTTACCCTGACAGCATAGATTGTCTTACTGGAACAAAACTAATCTTAGTTACAAGGGTTCATAGAGAGATGAACACTTCAGACCTAATTGTTCAGAATAGAAGGTATTTTATCAAAATATAATTGTTAATTATTCCTATTATTTCAAAAGTAGCTAAAGCCAAGAAGGTGAAAAAATGTTCATATTCATGTTTACCTAATATCCTGGCCTGTCTACCATCCAACCAGGCAGGAACTTATACTAGTGACTTTCTATCACCAAATATTTCCATAGCTCCTGGAGAAGTCCATATGTTTTTCCTCGATATTAGGCCTTAAATTGGTAATGTTTTAATCAAAGTGTTTCCTCTTGCCTCCAGTCTGTAAATTTACAAGTGGTAAAGTTTTAGGTCTAACTCTACCAAAAACTGAGGCAGAGATAATGGAATAATACTTTAAAACAGAGTTGCCTTTGATACCCTAACCACAATGGAACATTGCTTAACAATGTCTTATATTATATATACTTATATATTTTATATTTATATTTGCTGATCTTAAATTTCACACAGTGAATCTTACTAGAATTCATTGATAATTTGACAAATAAATTGAAAATTATTCCCATAAATAGATTGGAACATAAATAATTAGGTTTACAAAATATATTAGAATATAAAAAGTATCAATGCAATGTCTTCGGTATAAACTTGTGATACCTTCTAAGTGTTCTTGGTCTTCTGAATTCACATAGTAAAAAAAAGAAAGCAGTATTGTTTTCCTCTAAGCTAGAAGAGATGTTACACTGCTGATATGTTTATTGTGTTAACTCGCTAGTCCCAAAGTTTTTTTTCCATATTTCTGAAGCGTTCTTACTGATTATACACAAATTTGGCTGATATGATGCCTAAAATCTATTATTCTTCTGCAGTACCCATGGGTCTGAGGATATCAGGTCCCAGTTACCTGCATCATCAGATAACATGGGCAAACCTTCTCACCCTGGCCCATGCAACATGCTAAGAGAAAGTAATTGAAGACCCCTCTCAATTTCTTATTTCCTATAATATTTCAGTGCCCCAATTCCTTGCAGGAATTAGCAGTAAGGAATTGTGAAATGTAAGGCAACTTAAAATGAAAGATGAGCTCACAAAATATGACAGAAAGTACTGTAGTTCAAACTTTCAATTTACAGATGACCAGGCCATATGAGTAAACAAAATCCCAAATGTCACAAGATTATTTTTAATACGCCTCTCCTAATGATGAATGGAAGATTTCAGTCCAGCATAAGTAGGCCAAAAAATAATTCCTGAATGTTAGATCCATAATTGTTCTACCAAGGCTAGGAAAACTTTACTTAGAGTTCAAATATAATTTCAAAAAACATTAATTTAGAAGACCCTTAGTACTTCAAAACACTGGTACTTCAGTAAAACTTGGTTCTGTAGTCTAAAAATGTTGTCATTCTCAAACCAATGATAACCTACATTTAATCTCTTGAAAGTATATTCCTTTTCAAATAAACTTTTTAAAATCATATTCACCAAAATAACACTTGACAAGTAGATAATAGTGACATTAAGTTTTTCAAGTGTAGGAATCAAGTTACAATAGAGTTGATTTGTTTACCCAGCACTAATGCCAAATAAGTTCAACCATTCATTAAAGTGTAGAAATAGTATCTCCCATCATTTGCAATGTTCAGTAGGTGCCTTCCAGAAATGTGTTAAATACATCAGCCTCCCATAATTCAAACCCAAATATTAGCTAATAAAGTAAATTTCATCATATAAAAAGGTACATTTTAAAAAGTCACTAATAGTTGCCTTATCATGTGTTGCCTTATCATATATTTTCCGTATCTGTCTAACATAGTAAGAAATAAGACTTTAAGTCTTGAATATGGGTACTGATCAGAGATGTGACAAACATAAAATCTGTCTTCTATTGCTATCATATTCCTTTACAGTAGTAAATTTTAGTTTTCTTCTTTTTCCAAAACTTATAGGTAGTAGAAAATATCATCCCATGTACAATAAAATAATCACACACCATTGTACAAAGCGATTTATAAAAACTGGTAGTTAGCTATAAATTCTAAGTGATTTTTAAACTTTCTTGTTGACTAAAGATTAATCTTCCAAAATGATGAGAATAAAATCATGTCTAGGTGCTTCACGTCTCCCGTCTTGCAAATTGTTATTGCAGATGAATGAATTATGGAAATATAAGCTGACATCATTTCAAGTATATGTGGGATTGAAACTCCATGGAATGTATATAAACCTTTCAAAGTATTAACAGACAGTTTAACAGAACGACTAACAGGAAGTTGAAACCAGAAAGGCATAATAGTAAAGACATAAAATGAATGAAAAATGGAACAAGGGGCAAGTACAGCTAGAATACTCAATGTACACATGTAATAAAGGAAGACCTAAATCGGCAATAAATCTTGGAGAAAGGGTTGGTTGAGAATCATAGAAGGAGTGACTCTGATCCAGGAGCACTGGACAATTAGGTGGAAATATTTAATTGTTACACAAATGCACAACCTTTTGAAATTCAGTTAAAAACACAACTACAAACAAAAACACACAAAAATCACAACCAAACAGCAATCCCTAGAGAGTATGTATAAGAGCTCACAAAATTTTAAGCAGTTAATGAAGGGCCGTCATGGGAAAAGCAAACAAACTGTTCAAAGAGGGCAGTTTGGGGTATGGGAGAATTTTGAACAGATTTAAATAGATTGTCAAATGTTATAAATCGTCTATATCTACTGCAAATATTTTCTTCTGTGAGTATTCTTTTTTTTAAGGGTGGGTCCAGTCGTGGGGCCTGAACTCTGGGCCTGGGCGCTGTCCCTCAGCTCTTCAGCTCAAGGCTAACGATCTACCACTTGAGCCACAGCTCCACTCCCGGCTATTTTCTTCTTGCTTATGTGATGCTAAGGAATCGAAGCTTGTGAAGATAGAATGGAAGAAACAAGGTCAAGAACCCATTACCCCACTGGAGAGAAAACAGTCCTCTATGTTTTTTCTCATCGTTCTTCACTACTCTTTCCTCATACTTTTATTTAAATCAAGTGATTTTGAATTACATCTTCCCTTCTTTTTCAGAGAATTACTGTTTAGTAATTAAATGTCAATTCACAAATTTTGATGTCTTTTTTCAAAAGAACTTTGAATTTAAATTCTATTGCAACCTTGTTTCACACAGTGAGAGTATATTCCTGGGTAAGGACAATTCTCAAGGGAATCTACAGGATTTACAGCAAGGTTTGTGAGGCTTGTTTGTTTACTGTGGAAATGAGCCATATTCACCCACATTGCTCCCTCTCAGCTAAGTCTCCACGGATTTCTTTGCATGAAAGCCTATTTTCCCAAACAATTATAAATGCTCTTAATAGGCTAAGTTGTTAAAAAGTTGGAACAATTAAAATTTACCTGTCATAAATTTTAAAAGTCTTTTGAAATTCCTTTATCAGAATCATGAATTCACCAATCATAATCCCGCATTTACCATCAAAAAGAGTTAACATGTTGTTTTCATGATATAGTATCCATGAAACTACTATTTTCCAGTGCCTTTGTTATGCATATATATGACCATATAAGCTGATACTGAGCAAAATGAACTCCAAGATATGGAAAGAGAAATATTTATTTGCGGTTGTTGTTTTTGATGTACTATGTGATTTTTATTTTCTTTGAGATTTTCCCCTATGGTTTATCCTCTGCTGTGTTTGATTTTGGTACCCTGTGTATTTTGTATACATTTACCTTAATTAGGGAAGGGAACAGGAACAAAAAAAATGGTGAGGCAAAGGAAAAAGAGCAAACCAATGAAATAGCAATTTTCACAAAACAATAAGTTGGAAATGGACATTACAACGTCTGAGGGGTATTGTGATGAAGGAAAAACTGTGAGAAAAATGAGAGAGGGGATAACAAGTTTGAAAAGTTATGTATTCAGTACCTTCCAATGGCTGTAACCCCAGTGCACATCACTTTCACATTAAAATTAAATTTAAAAAATAAGCTGATGAAATAAAATTTCACTGTTTTGATATAGTAAATATTATTCTTTATGTAATAACTTTTTAAAAATCAGTTATTATTTGGCATCTAATTTGAATTAATTACCTCTTCTTTATCAGAGGGTCATCAACTTGAATGATATCCAACTAGACAATTTTTTCACAATTTACTTGCCAATATTTTGGAAATAGAATAAATTTAGTACTTTCTTATACTAAAACAGAAAACAGTTTAATTCTATGGAAACCCATAACTTTTAAAAGTAAATAAGTTGTTAAGAGGACAGAATGTATGTGTTCTTCAAAATTCCTATGACTAATAACTACTCATTTTCAAATTCTGAATATTCCATACCTGAGAGATTCACAATATACCTGTTTGCATGTTACGTAATTCTGCAATAGATGCATTTTCCAATGGGGTGTTACAGACTGGGAAGTGAACAGAAAAAGAGCCACATTCTGATAAAGGATAAAACTATGAAACATGTAAGCAGTTGTTTGTCAGATTAAGCTATTATTTCATGACCGTCAATCACAAGATTTAAGTCATAAAGTCATCCTAGCCCACCAGTTTCCAATTTGTAGGGGGCATCTCAAAATTCCCTTAATTCACATCAAGAATAGATTATCTCCATTCTGAAAATACACTGCATCTCTGCTAATGTGATGCCCTCCGTGTTCTGGAAAGAACAACACTATAAACTGGGTTGCATCATTTTTCCTCCACTGGTATTCTTGGAAATATTATTTATATTTATACTTTTTTAAATATCATAGATAATCAGGATGCTAAGATTGTAAGATTACAGTTAAAAGCCTGTGAAGACTCAGGGTCTAGGTTGAAGGGGCAGAATGACGCAGGCTAGGGCCTCAGGATTATCTGAGGACTGTGTTTGAGCATTAGGAAAGCTCTTGGTATGCCGGGCTAGAGAGGGAAAATGTTCTCTCTCCCTATCTCAAAACACATACCACAGACTCCTGGGAGCTGAGGAAGTAGCTCTTCTGATTGCTTAAGCATAGTTGAACAGCTGGTCAAGCATTTTCCTGAGATTGGAGAAGTGGTTTGAGCTTGCTCTAAAATAGTTTAGATAATAATATACCAAGACAGGGCTGGGAAGGTGGCTCACTGGTAGAGTGCTTGCCTTGCATGCTTGAGGCCCTACATTCGATTCCTCAGCACCACATAAGCAAAAAGAAAAAAGCCGGAAGTGGTGATGTCGCTCCACTGGTAGAGCTCTAGCCTTGAGCTGAAGAGCTGAGGGACAGCGCCCAGGCCCAGAGTTAAGGCCCCATGATCAGACCCCCCAAAAATAATAATATACCAAGGCATGTATCTGTTGAAATTTTTGTGTTAATGTCTTCTGACCAAATATTGTCAAAGATCATGCTTGCTTGTCTTTAAATACCCACTAACAATAAAGCATACCATGCAGTGGCAATTGCTGTATGCACTCTGCATCCCCAGTGTCCTGGTGATTTCTTTACCCTTACCCAGGGACCCCAAGGCACTAGATGATACAACTGGCACCCAAACAGGGACCCTTCATTGTTGAATTCAGGAAGGGATATTCAGGTAAGTACTTTTAATTACAGGGTGATAGGACAAGTTAAATCTACTCCGTACTTACATATGCTTAAACATTTACTTGCTGCTTTTGGTCTAAATATTTCTTCTTCTGACATAGTAATGTGTATTAATGTAGTTAGGGAATGGAATCCTTGGTTCCCCGATGAAGGAACATTAGATGTTGATAATTGGAAATGAGTAAAGAATAATGTAGAAAGATCTGTTCGAGAAGGGGAAATGATTCCTTTTAGATTTTGGTCCATTTGGGCTATTTTACATACCCTTTTTAAAGCTTTGAATGAGGAAAGATTAATAGCAGACTTAAAGAAAGAGGCCACGCCTTCTATTGTAGGTTTACAATTGGAATCTGAGGTTGAGGACACAATAGATAGGATGCATTGCAATTAACAGAGAAAAAACAAGAGTTAAAAAAGGCTGAAAAGGAACAAACTGAAAGTGTAAATATAATGTCTGAGCAAATGAAATTGATTTTATCAAAATTACAACATATGGAGTTGGAAATTAGCAGAGTGAAAGGACAACCTGAAAATGTGAAAGTAAAGCAGCCTTCGGCTCCTTCACTTGCCGATGCAATTTTTACAGCATTACTCCCTCACAAAACAGAGGGCTCAGACCGTGAGTTTGATGATGAAATGCCTATTTTTTTCTTATCCTGTAATTCGACCACCCCCTATGAATGGTATATCTCAACCAGCCAGATATGAAGGTGCTGCTGTTGATGATATTGGTAAACTTAAGAAGGCAGTGATGGTGTATGGTCCTTGTAAGGTCAGCTCCAGGATGGCGAGAAAACTCCACCCTCCTTGCAGCAAAGTCTCCACACAGTACCTGCATTACCTAGGCAACTGGGACACCTGGAAGAGGTCACATCTGCATCCACTGAGGTCACATCTGAATTTGATGTGGCCACACCTCCTCTGACCATACCCTAGATAAGGCCTAGCCCAGGCCCAGAGGCACTCTCCTGCTGCTCTTTTCTAGCTCTCTCACTGTTCTTTCCTAGCTCTCTGCTCTCTCTCTCTGTTCTCACTGTTCTTTTCTACCTCTCTGTTCTCTCTCTGCTCTCCCAGTGTTCTTTTCTAGCTCTCTCTACTCTCTCGCTGCTCTTTCCTAGCTCTCTCTCTTCTCTTTCTTTCCTCTCTTTCTTTCCTCACTCTTTCCCAGGCCTCTTTCCTAGGCCTTTCCGAGCCATGTGGAGTGCCAACCTTGCCTGGTCCCAGCGGGTCTACTGAATAAATCTACCCCTTACCTGAATACCACGTGCGTGGTGCTATTCTTACTCAGCTACCTTTTTTTAAAAACCTAACATAAATGGTGGCATGACTTGGATAAAGGGCTTAAAGTCAGGATAGTTGAGATTTCTCTGTTTTTCCCCCTCTTTTTACTTTTTCTGTTTGTTTTTCCCTGTTTGCTCTGAGGAATACCCGCAGTTCTGATGGCCTTTTGCGAACCCATCTGTCTGCTGAAGACACAGCTCATTGATACCATTGCTGGCCTTCACATCCAGGTCCACACCACTTCTCTACTGTGGTGAGTGACACTACTCTATGATTCTCTGTTGCTCTCTCTAGAGGGCTCTGGGGGAAGTTGGGACGCTGCTTCTGCCTCGTCAGCTCTCCTTCACTCACCTGACTGACTCTCCTACTCATTAATGGGGTGCTGCAAATCACGCCTGAGCCGTGAAACCCCATTGAAATGTCTCCTGTGCTCCCTGGAAAGCTAGAGCGCCTCATTTTTATGCCATTATCAGATGTAGACAGTTTTTGCTACTGCAATGGTAAATGGTCAGAATTCTGTTTATTTTCAGGCTCTCTTTGTTCTCTCTCGGCCATTCATGTCAACTTTCCCTATCTCTCCCTTTCTTTTTTCTACATTTTGGCTTGTGCCCTGAAGAGTGAGATGCAGGCTGGGTCCCAGGGACCTCTTCTAGGTTCTCTCTCCAAGGCTAGCCAATTGTAGTCTTGGACTATTTGTTCAGGGTGTCTTTGCATTTTGTTTTTTTTTTTTTTTTTCAGAAATTCGCCATCTTGGCCACATGGTGGCTTAAGGATTTGGCCCCATCTGGCCCTAAACCTTCCACCAAACTTACTATTCCATTCTGCTATTCTAAGGTGCCTTGCTAACAATTTGCTTTTTTCACAGGCCCTGGTAACTGAGGCCCAACCATGTGATGTGCTTTGCTAGCAAAGATGTCTAAACATTGTTGTCAAAATTTTAGGTTTTGAGTTTTGCCTTTTTTGTTTTGTGTTGTGTATTCTACTGACTACATGGATTTAAAATACTGGGCATATCTGTGGTAAAATTCTCATCACATATAATGAGTTTTGTCTTTTCAGAATATTTGTTGGCAATTCTTGATAAGCCTTTTTGTTTTGTGTTGTGTATTCTACTGACTACATGGTTCTAAAATACTAGGCATATCTGTGCTGAAATTCTCATCACAGCTAATGAGTTCTGTCATTTCAGAATATTTGTCGGTCAATTCTTGATAAGAACCAGGTAAGCTCTACTTATTCTACTTGATCTCCTTGTTGCTTTAATTGGATATAATAAAGGGGTTTTGTGGCAAAGACTACAGTTCAAAGACAGCCCGGGCTGAAAAATCCCTAAGACTCCATCTCCCAACTAACCTGCAAAGAGCCCGGCTGCAAGCATGGCTCAAGACTCTTATCTCTAAGCAGCCAAACACTGGAAGTGCTATTTTAACTCAAAGTTGTAGAGTACTAGCCTTGAGAAAAAGTGCTCACGGACCATGCCCAGCCCTTGAGTTCAAACCTCCTTGAATACCAACTGGGACAAGCCATCCCAGCAATGAGCACCTAGACACAGCCAGTCTGGGGAACAAGGGAACATGGAGAGGAGTAAGAGGAGATGACACATCAGCTACTTTGTGCCTGCCCTTTCAAAATTATCCAGAGCCAGGAGGTCAGTGGAAGTAAGAAGCCTGCCCATCCAATGTCTATACCTGTCTACTTATTAACTGAACAGGAATTTATATTCTTGCCTTTGTCACCTGACTTCTCTACCTAGTTGCCAGATATCAATAAAGCCTAGCCCAGGCCCAGAGGTGCTCTCTCGCTGCTCTTTTCTAGCTCTCAGTGTCGTATGTTATTATAACATCAGAAGATGGGCAGACAGCTGTCCTTAAACCTTATATTATGGAAGTTCAAGTTAATATAATTGGTAGAGATGTACTGGAACAATGGGGAGCTCATATTGAATTTTAACATTTTTAGATGGAGCCCATAGAGATATTATGGAAATCTGAGGAACTTCTTTGGATTCAACAATGTCCTTTATCTAAAGAAAAATTAGAAGCAACTCATCAATTAGTGGAAGAACAGTTAACCAAAGGACATATTGAGCCGTCTATGTCACCATGGAATTTTACAATATTTGATATTAAAAAGAAGTCAGGGAAATGAAGATTGCGGACTGATTTACAAGGAGGTAAAGCATCCATGTACCCTATGGGGGCTTTTCAACCTGGTATACCGTCGCCTGCCATGCTTCCTAAAAGTTGGCCAATAGTAGCAATAGATTTACAAGATTGCTTTTCTACCATTCCTGTACATTTAAAAGATAATAAAAGATTTTCCTTTTCTTTACCACAAATAAATCATCAAACCCCTCATCAGCACTTCCAATGGAAGGTGTTGCCCCAAGGAATGATGAACTCTCCAACTATGTATCAGATATGTTGATAAGGCCTTAAAACCTGTGACAAAAATGGCCTCACATTTATATTTTTCATTATATGGATGATATTTTATTTTCAGGATCAAATGTGACAGAATTAGACATGGTGTTACAGTGTTTACCCTCCATATTTATAGATTTTGGATTAATAATAGCACCTGAAAAAATACAAAAAGATATGGAGGTAAAATATTTAGGATTTATTTTTGTTTTTTTGTTTTTTTTTAATTGTGAAAATGCGGTACAGAGGGGTTGCAATTACATGGGCAAGAGAGTGAGTACATTTCTTATCAAGCATTGTAGCCTCTTAGTTTACCCTTCCCATCCCTTTCCATTTTCCTTCCCCCCCACCAAATCCACCCCCCCCCCAAGCTGTAAAGTTCGTTTTCGACATGACAACTTGTACTTCTCATTGTTGCAACAAGTCCACCTGTATCCTTATTTAAATGACTGGTTTTTCCCCTTCCCCTCCACAAATTATACTGACATCAAATAGTGTGAAAGCAGGGGTTATACAGTGGGGAAGGGACATACAAAGCAACAAAGAAATAATCTTATAAATGCGTTAGAAACAAATGCATGAAAGAAAAAAAAAAACATTTAAATACATACCTTAGGATTCATTTTCTAACATCACCTTATCTGACCTTTTCTGCTTGACTCATACATATACTAGATATTGCAAATAAGCGAAATCATGGGACGTATGTTTCTTTGGGCTTGGCTTACTTCACTGAATATAGTATTTTTCCAAGTCTTTCCATATCCTAACAAATGGGGCAATGTCATCCTCTATGCTCCTGGATTGGAAAGATTAACATCCTGATAATGACAATATTTCCCAAGGCTATCTACAAATTCAATGCGATACCTATCAAAATTCCAACGTCATTCTTCAAGGAAATAGAAGAGGAAATCCAAAAATTCATATGGTACAATAAATGACCCAGAATAGCAAAAATGCTCCTCAACGGAAAGAACACTGCTGGAGGAATATCAATACCAAATTTCAAACTCTACTATAAAGCCATAGTAATCAAAACAGCTTAGTACTGGCACAAGAATAGACCCCAGGACCAATGGAATAGAATTGAAAACCCATAAATGAACCTACAGACATACAACCATCTAATCTTTGATAAGATAGCTCAAAAAATAAAATGGAAGAAAGACAGCCTCTTCAGTAAATGGTGCTGGAAAAATTGATTAACTACATGTAGAAAACTAAAGCTAGATCCTTGTATATCACCCTACATTGAATCAACTCCAAATTGATAAAAGACCTCGGAGTCAAAGCAGACATTCTGAAAACATTACAGGATGGAATAGGAGAAACCCTAGGTCTCCTTGGTGCAGGCCGAAATATTCTTAATAGAGACCTGGAAACACAAAAAATCAAAGAATGGTTGGACAAATGGGATTGCATGAAGTTGCAGAGCTTCTGCATGGCAAAGGACATAGTTAGCAAGATCAATATAAAGCCCACGGATTGGGAGAAGATCTTCACTAGCCATACAATGGATAAAGGTCTAATATCTAAAATATACTTGGAACTCGAAAAATTAAATCCCCCAACAACAAATCCTCAGAGAAACAACTGCCCAATAAATAAGTGGGCTAATTACTTAAAGAGAAACTTGTCTGAAGAAGAAAGAAGGATGGCCAATAGGCACATGAAGAAATGCTCAACCTGCCTAGCCATAAAAGAAATGCAAATCCAAACAACTTTGAGATACCACCTCATCCCAGTTAGAATGGCTAAAATCAAGAACTCTAATAACAACAGATGCTGGAGGGGATGTGGACAGAAGGTAGCCTTACTTCATTGTTGGTGGGAGTATAAACTTGTTCAACCACTTTGGAAAGTAGTATGGAGTTTCTTCAAAAGACTCCACATCGAGCTCCCCTATGACTCAACAATCCCACTTTTGGACATTTACCCAAATGTTTACAAATAAGACCACATTAAAGCTACCAGCACAACTATGTTTATTGCAGCATTATTTACCATACCTAAGATCTGGAACCAACCCAGATGCCCCTCAGTAGATTAATGGATCAAGAAAATGTGGTATATATACACAATGGAATTCTGTGTCTCCATCAGGATATGTTGTTTGTAGACAAACAGTGACACCTCAAAAAATATCTTTACGACGTTATCAATTACATACGTTAAATGATTTTCAAAAGTTAGTAGGAGATATTATTTGCATGCGACCGGTCTTAGGAATTCCTACTTACCAATTACATAATTTGCTTTCATTGTTACAATTGGAGCCTGATTTACATAGCAAAAGAACTTTAACTAAGGAAGCTGAAAGAGAAGTACAATTTGTAGAACAGAGAATTAAAAAAATGTTTTTACATCGAGTAACGCTAAATCAACTCATAAATTTATGTATTTTAGATACATGGAAATACCCAACAAGAATTATACGACAAAATGAGATACCATTAGAATGTATTTATACGCAGCATAGTTTTACAAAAAATATTATTTCTTATCAACAACAGTTGGCAATTATTATTCAACAGGCCAGGCAACGGGTATTTACCCTATTGTGGTATGATTTATTTGAAATTATCTTTCCTTTGCCAAAAGTCCAACTAAAATATTTGTTAAACCTGTCTGAAACGCTACAAATAGCATTAGTAAATTTTACTGGGCAATATTACTATCATTTTCTCATAGGTAGATTGTGGGATTGCTTGCATAAACAACAACTTGTCATTAATAATATAATTACCAAGGTACCTATTTCCAGTGCTCTTACCGTTTTTACAGATGGCTCCAAAACAAAAAGTGCTATTGGACAACAAATAAATATTGGGTACAAACAACTACTTAAGCATCAGTTCAACAAAATGAACTTTTTGCTATTATTAAGATGTTATAAGATTTTGTGGGAGATATTAATATTGTTACTGATTCTGCCTATGCTGTAGGAGTTGTGACTAATATAACTGGAATTACACATTCATCTAAACCCCAGCTAAACCAACTATTTAAACAATTACAAGCTTTACTGCAACAACGTAATGCCAAAGTGTAACTCACATTTGAGCTCACTCTTTGTTACCTGCTACCTTGTATATGGCAATAATCAGGTTGATAAATTAGTTAGTTTTGCTTCTGCTAAACAGGATCATGCTCATTTACATACAAATGCTAGCCATTTACATATACATTATAAAATACCTTATTCTCAAGCTAAACAAATTATAAAAAGGTGTCCTATCTGCAGACCCATGCATTTGAGAGTTGTACCTGCTGGAGTAAATCCTCGAGGATTACAACCTAACGAGCTCTGACAAATGGATATAATCCATGAATAAGCCTTTGGCCGTTTTTCCTTTGTACATGTTACAATAGATACGTATTCTAAATTTGTTTGGGCTTCTGCCCTTATGGGAGAAATTGTTAACCATGTAATAGAACACTTATTGGAAGCTTTTGCCATTATGGGAGTGCCTGCCAAAATAAAGACTGATAATGGACCAGCCTATAAAAGTATCAGATTTAAAAGATTTTGTGAACTTTATGATGTAGTACATATTACAGGAATAGAATACAACCCACAAGGACAAGCCATTATTTAATGAGTTCATGGCATACTAAAACAACAAATTAAAAAATTAAAAAGGAGGAGAAGGTTGGATGAGGGTATGGATATATTGTGGTTTTCCATGCAAAATCCTAAAATAATTTTACATCAAGCTCTTTATGTTCTTAATTTTTTAAACTTACCACAAGTAGATATTTTAACGAGAGCTGAGCGCTATTTTGAGCAAATATCAGAAAAACATTATTTAAATGCTTATGTATGGATTAAGATTGCATTGGATGCAGAAAGGCAACTAGGAACATTATTACATAAGGGGTGAGGATAGGGTTTTGTGTCTACACAGGATGGCAAACAATACTAGCTTCCTGCCTGATGGATACAGATGCGGCCCAGTGAGGACAGCCCTGTATCCTTCAAGGAATCGGCCACCAGTTGAGGAAAAAGAACCCTTAGATATGTATTTTAATGTTTTTTTTTTCTTTCATGCATGTGTTTCTAACGCATTTATAATATTATTTCTTTGTTGCTTTGTATGTCCCTCCCCCACAGTATAACCCCTGCTTTCACTATATTTGATGTCAGTATAACTTGTGGAGGAGATGGGGAAAAACAAGTCGTTTAAGGATACTGGTGGACCTGTTGCAACAATGAGAAGTACAAGTTGTCATGTCCAAATCGAGCTTTACTGTGGAGAGCTGCGGGAGCCGACCAAAGATGGCAGGGCCACATGGCACGGCCATGACAAAAGATGGCCCTGGCTTCCGCCTTCCGCCTTCCCGACAGCGAGTGCTCTCTGTGAAAAACAACTCCTTATATGGCTATGGCTTGGCTACTGGCTTGCTTCCATGTTTGTGACCCTATTGGTATTTGCCACGTGGCACTTCGGGGTTGGCCATCCAGGAGGCTTATAACTGGAGTGCGGGTGCGGGGCGAGGAAGAAGCAATAAAAGCTAACAAACAAGGTTCCTGAATAAACTGCTTTGAGAAGAATCCCGGGTCGTGTCTTCCTTGCTGGTCAAGGTAGATGCGACAGCTGGTGGCCTGTACGGGGAACTAACTCCACAAGGGATTCAAAACTCCTGGCAGTCAGGGTGGTGCACCCGTAAGTTCCCAGGAAAAGGAAATCCGCGACAAGAGCAGGGTAAGTTCCCAGGTAAGTGGGAATCCACGATTAAAGTGGGCATAATACGGGGCTCTTCTCTGTAGATAAAGAGAGAGTGGAAACCCGGGAAGAAATACAAGCCTAAAGTAAAAGTAACAAAAAATATTTTTTTTTAATAACTAAGATGGGCGCCGCGACTTCACATCCAATTTTTCTGGCCTTGGAAGAGCTGCTACACTTAAAAGGGCTAAAGTTAAAAAAGGATACTTTACAGAAGTTCCTTGAGGCTTGCAACATTGTAGCTCCTTGGTTCATAGTGTCCGGGAGCCTTACAGCAGCTTCGTGGGAAAAGTTAGGGAGGGATTTGGACTTTGCCTATAAACAGGGCACATTAAGGGCAGGAGTCCGCCCCATTTGGGCATTGATTAAGGGCTGTCTGGAGGATCAGAGCTGCTGTGAGATTGTAGAAAATGGACAGTCAGCACTGGTGCAGTTACAGGAGGAGAGGTCAGAGAACACGATCAGTGAAGTGGGAGACAGTAAACAGGGCAAAAGGAGGCAACTATACCCAGAACTGTCTGAGCTAAAAAAGGAAAGAGAAAGTTCCAGCGAGTTAGAGGAGGAAGAAGTGAGAGCACTTATTCAACAGATGAAAAGGAGCAATATAAAAAAGGGAGAACGTAAGCTAAGCCAATCTGTGCTTAATGAGGACATAAAAAGAACTTCTGGTCAAGCCCCTTTAGATGACGTAGAAAGACCTTCCGGTCAAGCCCTTTTAGGTCCTCCTCCATATCTACATGGAGCCAATGGGCATACATTTTGCCCGGATACTTGGAGGACTGCTCGAGCAAAACTCGCCTTTCCAGTTTTTCAAGACAATAATCAACTGAGATTTCATGAGCCTCTAGAATTTAAAGTAATTAAGTCCTTGGCTGAGTCTGTTGGGACGTATGGGATTTCAGCCTCTTTTACCGTGGCTCAAGTGGAAGCTATAAAAAGATATTGCATGACTCCCTCTGATTGGGCGAGTCTAGCACGAGCATGTCTGAGTCCAGGCCAATACTTGGATTGGAGGGCATTTATGCTAAAATTTTGTAATGAACAGGCAGCCATTAATCAAGCAAACGGATGTCAGGCTTGGGACAGAGATATGCTCTTAGGACAAGGCCGCTTTGCTAATGCTCAGACAAGATATCCCCCTGAAGTGTATCAACAGATAAATGATGTTTGCATTAGGGCGTGAAAATCACTACCAAATAAGGGGAAAGTTAGTGGTAATCTCACCAAGATCCTGCAGGGGGCTACCGAGCCTTTTTCAGATTTTGTGGCCAGAATGGTGGAAGCAGCAGACAGAATTTTTGGGGATCCTGACATGGCTATGCCTCTTATAAAACAATTAGTCTATGAGCAATACACCAAAGAATGCAGAGTTGCCAGGTTTCCCCTTTTGTGTTTTTGATAATTAACAACATCTCTATATGTTCAGATCATGTGTGTGCTTGTACTAATGAAACCTGCTATTATGCTACCTGCTGGAGTTCTCAATATTCGTTAGCTATAGTTGCACGCATTCCGCATTGGGTGCCTGTGCCAGTAGATGCTTCTCAATCTGTAACCTTGTTTAGACATAAAAAAAAATTGGCAATAATAATAATAATAATAATAATAATAATAATAATAATAATAATAATAATAATAACACCCTTCCTTGGTTGGGAAGTGGTCTCGATAAGAAAAAAAAAAGAGAGAGAGATTTTGGCATCAATGTGGCCATTGTAACTGCTATAGCTGTGGCTGCTGTGGGTGCAACAGCTGCCGCTGTCGCCATGTCACATACTGTGCAGACAGCTCAGACTCTAAATAACTTGTTGGCTACTACAGCCAGAGCTTTGGATTTAC
Organism: Dipodomys merriami; assembly: GCF_024711535.1. Classification (NCBI taxonomy): domain Eukaryota; kingdom Metazoa; phylum Chordata; class Mammalia; order Rodentia; family Heteromyidae; genus Dipodomys; species Dipodomys merriami. Next base: position 117,562 of record NW_027206362.1, read on the forward strand.
AAGTGGCCATTGCACAATTAAAAGGAGGACTAATGCTGTTAAATAAAAGGTTTGACCTTGTACAGGAACAGGTTGATATCATGTGGCAGTTGGCTCAGCTGGGATGTGTTCAAAAATATGAAGGGCTTTGTATTACTACTATTCAGTATTATAACTATACCCAAGCAGCAAATTTGTCTAAACAACTGTCAAGTTATCTTTTAGGCAACTGGACAGGGGAATTCGACCAATTGATGTTACAGCTACGATTGGCCATTGTCGCAGTAAACTCCACCCGGATGGATGATGCCCTGTTACAAGATGTTTCCTCCTGGATTTTGACAGCTGTGGATCATTTGAAGGAGTGGGCGGGAATAGGCTCCCTTATTGGTATCCTGGCATTGGAGATCTTGCTGTGCCTGTGGTGCATATACCGGATTAGGAGCTCGCAGTGCAGGAGTATGGCTATGGTGGTCCAGGCCTTCACTGCCATTGAGGCCAGACAGTCCCCTCACGTGGGGCTTGCCACATTAAGAGAATAGCACAGGGTGTAAGGCAAATGCACTGCACATGGGCAAACGCACTGCACATGGGAATCACTTCCTGGCATGAGCCCAAGAAGAGCATGTTGGGTTACAAGTGGGTTGATGCCCAAGATCCCACCTCTGCAAAAAAGGCATCGGACGGGCCTGGTCATCACTGGGGAAAGCATGCACCTCAGGCGAAGACCAGTGCAAGGTCCTCTCATTAATGTTTCAGACAGAGGCCCAACCTCTACTCTTACCTGTATCTCAATAAAACAAAAAAGGGGGAGCTGTGGAGAGCTGCTTGAGCCGACCAAACATGGCGGGGCCACATGGCACGGCCATGACCAAAGATGGCGCTGGCTTCTGCCTTCCGCCTTCCAGACAGCGAGTGCTCTCTGTGAAAAACAACTCCTTATATGGCTATGGCTTGGCTACTGGCTTGCTTCCGTGTTTGTGACCCTATTGGTATTTGCCACGTGGCACTTCAGGGTTGGCCATCCAGGAGGCTTATAACCGGAGTGCGGGTGGGGGGGGGAAGAAGCAAAAAAAGCTAACAAACAAGGTTCCTGAATAAACTGCTTTGACAAGAATCCCGGGTCGTGTCTTCCTTGCTGGTCGAGGTAGATGCAACAATTTACCACGCTGGTGCGCGGGGGCAGGGGGGAGCGGGGAGAAGGATTGGGACTGGGTGAGGGGGAGGCTGGGAAGGGATGTGAAGGGTAAACAAAGGAGGAGGCTGCAATGCTTGGTAAGAAATGTACACATTATCCTGTCCATGTAGTTGTAACCCCTCTGCACATTATGTTCACAAATAAAATAAAAATAAAAAAAAGAAATCCCCACTGCCCATCTGGGGGCAGGTTAAAAAGTTGACTGGAGAAGGACAAAAGATGTTACAATTCAATGATAAACCTGTCACTGCTGAGAACTTGTTCCTGGCCATGTGTGCCCTGCTTACTGTAAACTCTGTCCATGCTAATGCTAATGTAAGTTATTGGGCCTTTGTTCCTAACCCTCCTTCATTGGAACCTGTTGTTTGGGGATATAACCGTCTATATTCTTCCTGCGGTTTTATCTCCTCCTTGGAATAATTTCACATTTTGCAATAAGGATGATGGTAGCTTTTTAAATTTTACTTACTATACTCATTCCTTGCCTGTTTGTCTGGTGCCTCCTCCATGTTTAGTAATGAATTGGCAACGTTGGGTTTTACCTGGGAAACGCACTTCCAATTCTAAAACAAAGTTTCAGCGATTAACTTCTTGGCCATTAATAGTAACTGGGAAAGTGTCACTGATGGCAAGTTATCCTTACCTATGTGCCCTGATTTTACTTATATTGATTTAAAATATCAGCCTTTTGTGTGGCAAGAGTGTAGAGGAACATTTGGAAAAATGTTCAATAATTTTATTAATTGAGGACCTTTTGGACAGTTTATTAACACACGTTCAGAATGGAATATTACCAGATGTGTTTTATCAAATGTTACTAGGATGCCGGAAGCCATTAATGGATCGCTTACTGAAGTTCGATTGATGGCCTGGGGAGACGGAGGCATTGCAGATGCTCTATGGGCTTTCATGGCTGCACCCACTGCTGTTCAGACTCATCTTTGGAAGGTCGCAGCGGCGCTGAAACCCATGATGCTATCAAATGGATCGTTTTCAGGGACAGTGAACTCTGCATCCACTTATAATTTTACTTTGTACAAATCTTATGATGCAACTGCTTGTGTAGCTCTGCCTTATGCACTTTTAGTAGGAAATTTTACATTTTCTCCTAATATTTCTTGTTTTCATTGTCTCCTGTGTTCTTGCATTAATTCCTCTCTTAATTTTAATGACAGTATAGTACTATGATATTACAACAAAGAACTCATATTTGCCTACCTGTCAAATTAGGAAGACAATGGTCCCAAAATCCTTTGGATAGTGTTGTTATTGAATTTTTTACCAAACTACTAAAATGTACACAGTGCATGATTGGAGCCATGGTAGCTGTCATCTTAAGCTTAATTGCTATTACCACTGTTGCTGCGGTGTCTGGAATTGCCCTACACACTTCCTTACAAATTAGCACTTTGTGGAAGAATGTCTCCGGGATTCACATGAATTGTGGGTCTCACAGGTAGAAATTGATGCTCTATCACAAACACAGATTAATATTCTTAAACAGATAGTGGGATGGTTAGGACACAAGTTATTGGTTGTGGAAAAACAGTTACTGTTAAAATGTAATTGGAATTTTACTACCTTTTTCATTACTAATGTAAAATATAATAAATCTATACATGATTAGAATGTAATACAGCAGTATTTATCTGGAAATTCTACTGCTGCTCAATTGATTGCACAATTACAATTTAATGTACATGAGAATTTTGGTAAACAATTTACAAATGATGATGATTCTAAGATTGCTGATGCACTTATTCAACAATTAGAAGGGTTGGATACAAAAAAAATACTAAAAAGCATTTCACATATTGCTAGTGGTAGGGAAATTATGATTGTTAGTATTTTGATTGCATTGGACTGTTATGTTTGATTTTTATGAAACCAATGCAAACATCTATGATAACTCTGTGGAAAGCTTTACTTTAAAACAAAAGAAAAAAGAGGGAAATTGTGAAGACGCAGGGTCTATGTTGAAGGGGCAGAATGATGCAGGCTCCGGCCTCAGGATTATCTGAAGACCGTGTTTGAGTATTAGGAAAGCTCTTGGCATGCCGGGCTAGAGAGGGAAAATGTTCTCTCCCTATCTCAAAACACATGTCACAGACTCCTGGGAGCTGAGGAAGTAGCGCTTCTTCTTGCTTAAACATAGATTAACAGCTAGTCAAGCATTTTCCTGATTGGTTTGAGCTTGCAATAAAATAGTTGAGATAATAATATACCAAGACATTGCCGCATAGGTCAAGTAAAAATCTATCTGTTGAAATTTTTGTGTCAATGTCTTCTGACCAAATATTGGCAAAGATCATGCTTCCTTGTTGTTAAATACTACTAACAATAAAGCACAGCACGCAGTGTCAATTGCTGTTTGCATTCTGCATCCCCAGTGTCCTGGTGATTTCGTTACCCTTACCCAGGGACCCCAACGCACTAGACATTGGCAAAGGCCCACCCAGGCAGGAAGGTTCTCTAGATTCTTATCTCCAATAAACTTTTTAGGAAAAGCCAGACACAAGTGAGCTGAGGTTGAAGTGGTCGGGCATGGGCCTTGAGCATAAACAGGCTCAGACAGTGTCCAGTCCCTGAGTTCAAGCCCTAGGACAAACCAATAAAACAAATCACAAACCGAGCATTTTTCTCACTGTATACAGAGGCACGTAATTGAGGGAATTGCTTCCTGTCTTACATAGAGGTAGAAGAAAGAAGATGTCACACAATTATTCTCTTCATTCCATGTTATACCAAAGCCTCAAAAAATCGCCCTTTTTCTAAATTTATAAATTAATATCATCCATTTCTTGCCAACTCTGTCTACATTATTCACATTATCATTTTATCCATGAAGTGTTGGTATTATCTACTGAGTTCTAATTATAAATCTCATGAAAGAATATTCTAGGCAAATAGCATGCAAGACACATTTGTAAATTTGTCAATTAAACCCTCTACTTAAAAAGAATTTTGTAGTATCCTATAGAATATGAAATTACAAACAAAACCAAAACATTTATTTTAAATATAAACTCTAATTTAGCAAGATCTACATAGTGCTACATTAGATTAACTTTGCTATTTTTCCAAGCTTAAGTTTTGTAATCCTTTATCCTTTCCTTGGAATCTATCAGAATGATGATTCCTTACATTTTCAAATTTTGGATGGGAATCATGAGCCATTTTGCATCTAAGAATGTTCTGTAATGAAGAGAACATTTCAAACACAACTGAGGATTATATATGAGTTGCATTTCAATAGGAAACATGACTTCTCAAAACATAATGACAAAATTAGCCCAAACTTACAACTTTGTATTCCTTTCTTGTTCGGTTTGTTTTATTAAGACAAAATTATACTACCTGGTCCAGGGAAGGTATCACTGTGTAATTCCACTATCTAATCTCCTGTCTTAGTCTGAATGCTAGAATTCTAGCCTTGTATCACATTGCCCCTCCATAGTTTCTTGGTTTATTTAATCTAGATACAGACTAGCAATTCTGAATTTCTCCAGTAATATTATCCACCATACTGCTCAGAGTGTTCATGTACTCTTTTCAAAGATGTTCTAACATTTGACACAGGATATGAACATTTTCAGATGCACCTGCAGGAGTCTCTGATTCATACCTCCATGGACCTGATCCCATTAATAATGATTACTTGATTCTCTTACTATCTCTGGTCCCTATCTATGTAATATTCTTAAACTTTTTGAAGAAGGTTCACTTGAGGACTTTCGAACATTAAAAATTATCACTTGATTCTAGTCTTACTCTGGACATATTTCTATTGTTTTCTAACTTTTCCACATATTCTGAGAGTTGCTTCATATGTGTATTTGTGTGTGCACATATACACACATACGTGTGTATATATGTGTATGATTTTATGTATGTATGCAAAAGCGTCAAGATCTTATTCAGCAATCTTGTTCATGACTGGTATTCCAAAACTTGAGCCATGCTTCCAATCCAGCTTTTGGTTGGTTAATTATAGTTTCTCAAAGACTGTTCTGCCCAGGATGGATGCAAACTGAACTTCCCAGACACCTTTACATTCTTAGGTTTTATTTCTCCAGTAGTATCAACTTTTAAATTACAAACATTTTCCTGAGTGTAAAGGCTAAGCTGTAGCCTAGATTTTTAACTTAAGAATTCATATAAAGATACATGAACATGCACATTATATATGCTGTGTGTACACTGTTAGAAGTGTGATCCTAAGCTGGATGGTGGTGAGATCTTCGGATAGGGTTCAAAGCCAGGCCGGGCAGGAATGTTCCGGAGACTCTTTTTCCAATTAACTACAAGAAAACTGAAAGTGGCACTGTTGCTCAAGTATAGAGCATTAGCCTTGAGCTGAATAGCAGAGGGACAGCTCCCAGGCCCAGTGTTCAATTGCCAAGACCACCACCAACAAAAAATACATAAGTAAAGGAAAGAAAATAAATGTGATCTTATCCACCAGTTCATGGCTAGTATAATCCCTGCTCTCTCAGGATGGACTTTTTTTTTTCCAATTAAGTCCATGCTCTTATATCTGATTTGCATTGGAAACAGAATTATGCTTCCATTCTACTGTCTACAAAGTTGCATGATTAGCAAGCATGATTTAGAAAGTGAGTGGCCTCATACTTCCTGTTCCACATACAAGTAATGCTTTCTCTATATCACTCTCAAATCTACATACTGGACTTGGCTTTATTGTTTCAACGTGGTCTTATTTTTAGAATCTTCTATAGTGTATTGAACCCTTATACTTAAACACAAAACTTCTCTTTCTCCTATTATTGCTATTGTTTCCTTACTGTTAACTCATGAACAGTTGGGAAATAATGCGCAGCACATACACTCACAAAAAAAAAAAAGATCTGAGAACCTTCTTCCCATTTAAAATTCACCTTAATTTATAGAGAACTTACAAAGTTTGAACTCAATATACTCATGGAAAATGTATTGAAAAGCAATATAAATTTCATATTTTCTCTTTACTAAGTTGTCTCTGAAACACGTGTAACCTCAGATAAAGGTGTCCTTGTGTTATTTTGGTGAAGCAAGAAAACATTCATTATACCTCCGGCAGCACCATAGATTGTTCCTGGAAGTAACTGCTACTGGATGTGGAAACTGATCCCAGGAGAGGAATGGAACATAGAGGATTGACAAAGTTCAAGTTAACTTGTGCTTTCCTTTTTACTGTACAAGAAAATCCCAAGGCTTGAAGGAAACTCTGTCTCCGACTTTTTCGTGTGTGTTTTTACTCATATATAACTTTTCTGTAAACTTCTAATTGAGAATATTACAAAAAGAAATAATGTGCCATTTTAAGGCCAGCATAGAACAAAAAGAAATAACATTGTTTTAAACATGTTCTACTGAGGGGACTGGGAAGTTGCCTCAGTGGTAAAGCGCTGGCATTGCATGCATGAGGCCCAGGTTTGATTCGTCAGCACTATATAAGCAAAAATTAAGCCAGAAGTGGTGCTGTGGCTCAAGTGGTAGAGCGCTAACCTTGAATTGAAGAGCTGAGAGACAGCGCTCAGCCCAGAGTTCAGGCCCACCACTGGACCCTCCCAAAACCGTTCTACTGCTAAGAAACAAAGACATGGAGGTTTTAAAGTCTCTTATCGCTGGTATTTTTACCCCTGAGATGATTCTCTTGTTTCAGGACTCAGTTATCAATTCCTTTAGTTTGGTCCGGAATTCTCCAGAGCAATAAGGATTGCAAAAAAGCATCCAGTGAGTATGATCAGCAAAAGGAGGCTCTTCTCAGACCAGTACTCCTTTTAGGAAATTTTGGGTTTTTTTTGTTTGCTTGTTTTTTTTTTTACTTTGTGTTGGCTATGCTGCTTGAACTCATAGGCTGGGTACTGTCCCTGAACAGTTTTCTTTCCTGCTAACCTGCCCCCAAAGCTTGTACTCTACTGCTTGAACCAAAACTCCACTTGTGGCTTTTTTGCTGTGTAAATACAGATAAGAGTTTGACAGACTATCCTGCCAGGGTTGGATTCGAACTAAGATAGTAAGAAAGCCAAGCAACATCAACTGTATAGACATCTCTCTTCAAAGATGAAATATTAGATGTTTATTGTAAAGCTAATATTTGACATTTTTTCCTTTTTTTATTGTGAGAATACCTTATAGAGGAGTTACAATTACACGGGCAAGATAACGTGTACATTTCTTATCACGCATTGTTGCCTCTTCATTGTTTTCCCTTCCCATCCCTTCCCATACTCCCCCTCTCTCCCCATATCATCCTCCCCCCCAACAAAGTTGTAAAGTTCGTTTTTTGACATAAAGAATTATACATCTCATTGTTGAAATCGGTCCACCTGTATCCCTAAATGATTTGTTTTAAGAGAATATGTCCAGCACAGATTCTATAAAATAACTCACCAAAAGTAGGTGCACTGAATAATTTTGGAATTAATTTTTTTGCTTGGGAAGATTATTGATCTTGTCATTCCTTCTGGGGAAACTTAAAATCATATTTCACCTTTTTTGTTGGTTGTGGGGTTTGAACTCTGATCCAGGGCACTGTCCCTCTGCTCATCACTTCAAGTTGTGCACATTAACACTTTAGCTACAGCACCACTTCCGGGTTTCTGGTGGTTAATTGAAGATTAGGGTCTCCTGGACTTTCCTGACAAGGCTGGCTTTGAACCACAATTCTGGTCTCAACCTCCTGAGTAGATAGAATTACAGGTGTAAACCACCAGCACCCATTTCATATTTGCATTTAGGTACACTGAATGACACTGTGTAGACAAAGAATGGAAATTTTAACCAAATGATGCCATTGCAGCTTTTCAGAAAAATTGAGGTAGCAGTAAATATGTCCTCCTTTTCCATTTTGTTACATTAATGACTCATGAGCTATGGGACCCTTACAATAGCATGCTGTGACATCTGTATAGGTGTATTTAGTATCAGGAAATGTTCATAGAGAAATATAGAAAGACTGAGATTTTTAGAAAAAAAAGGAGATAAGGTATGAAAGAACAGCATAGAAGGAGATACATTTTGGGAGTTCCAGGAAGATGACAGAGGAGAAGCTGGAGGCAAAACAAGCTCTCACATAGAAAGCAGTTTTAGAGTTCCAGTGAACAGTCCTAAGCCAGAGAATCACACCAAGTGTGCCATCACAGGACAGAGAGTTAGGCCAGAGAGGGAAAATCCAGGCAAGGAGACAGATCTGAGCTCTTGCCAGCAGCAGCTGCTGTGACGGCAGCGTCGGCAGCGACAGCGGCGGTACCCCCATACCTGAAACAGAGAGAGTCTGGGGACGAAAGAGCCAGAAGCAGCAAGTGAGCGGATTCTACTCAACACCAGCAAGAACCGACAAGGAGCAGACATCTTCATCCTGCAGTTCGCAGACCAGAGACGACCCAGGAAGCAAGACGGCATGAGTAGAACCCTGACATCCTCACTCCTTCTCAGGGATCAGAGGATTGAAGGCCACTCCTCCCCCCCACCCCAGTACTGGAGATCTCCATCTTGGATACCGACAAAGCTTGGCAGAGCTGCTAGGTCCAACTCAGGCCTTGGAATAAAACTAGCATCATTTAGCAGGTCACAAGAACTTAAAGGCGTGACCTGCCAGAATCAGCTCTACCAAGGGAAAAGTCACCCAGTTCGGGCGCCAGACCTAGGAGTGGCTTTCCTCATTGAGTAATCAGAGACAGAGGCTGCCCCTCCCTTTAGCAGCTTCAATATCAGTAAACAGAAGCCCTGACAGTGGTTCCATGCTGGACTGTGTGAGTTTCTCACAAACTAGTCCCTGGGAAAAGCTACTCTTTGCTGAAAGGCCTCAAGTCTACAAAGAAACTAGCCTCATCACAGCATCTCCAAATTGGAGGAAAAAGCCATCTCCCTCTTTTGTGATACTCAAACCATACCCCACTCCCATTGAACTAACTTGGGAGGAGGATCAAAAATCCTGGGTAAAGCAGAGTATTTTTCTGCCTGTCCAAACAAACTGACTTAAGAAACCAACCAAGCAGACCAGAGACTCCATCCAGAGGCTGATTACAGACACAAGGGAGATACAGGATTTTTCCCAATGCTCCTAAAAAAATCAAAGAACTTTTTTTTTTATCTTCTTCTTTTTTATATACCTTTTACGAAAAAAATTATTTTTCTTTTCTAAAACTTTTTTAATCTTTAATTTTTACCTTTTTTGAAAAAAATTATTTTCTAGTAACTTTTTCCCCCTTTTAATCTTTATTTTAGGTATACATGCGTGTGTGCATTTCTCTTTCTTTCTTTTTTTCTTTTTATTTATTTTATTTTTTTTAATTTTAATTTTAAGTTTTTGTGAACATACTGTACAGAGGGGTTACAACTACATGGGCAAGATAATGAGTACATTTCCTATCAAGCATTGCAGCCTCCTCCTTTTTTACCCCTCACATCCCTTCCCAGCCTCACCCACCCCCCGACCCTATCCCCCCCACCCCCCGCACTAAAGTAAAGTTTGTTTTTAACATGACAACTTGTACTTCTCATAGTTGCATCGGGTCCACCTGTATGCTTAAACGACTTGTTTTTCCACATGTACTCCACAAATTATACCGACATCAAATATAGTGAAAGCAGGGGTTATACTGTGGGGGAGGGACAGAAAGAATGACATTTCCCCATTTGTTAGGAAACGGAAAGGCTCGGAAAAAATTATATTAAGTGAAGTAAGCCAAGCACAAAGAAACATAGGTCCCATGGTTTCCCTTATTTGCAATATCTAGTATATGTATGAGTCAAGCAGGAAAGGTCAGATAATGTGATGTTAGGAAAATGAACCCTTAGATATGCATTTAAATGTTTTTTTTTGTATTTCATGCATTTGTTTCTAACTCATTTATAAGTTTATTTCTTTGTAGCTTTCTTTTTTTTCTTCTTTTAAAAAAAATTTCTTTTTGCTTTTTGCTTAGCTCGACTGAACTTCTGATTTTTTTCTTCTTTCTTCCTTATCCTTCCTACCTTTTCCTCAATTTTGTTCTTTATGGGACTTAATTGTTGTTCTGCACATCCTCAGATATACCTGTAGTTGACTATTAGACCCTATCCCCCATTGTGTACACACTTAATCCACAAATTAATTACTCAATTCAAAACTTTTGAGACTTAAATTCCTTAATAGCTGTACTACCGCTTTATACCAATATAACATTTTAATTATTTTTATTTTTAAGTTTTTCACATCTCCTTTATATCCCTCCCCTTCTCTCAATATATTCACGTTCTTTGAATAGTTTGCTCTCGATCTGTATATTATTAATTTATATTTTTCTATTTTTTCTGGTCTCTTTTTCTCCCTTTCTTTTTCTTCTTGTTTTCTCTCTCTCTACTTCCATCCTATCCAACCTAATTCCTGCTTTGAGACTAGGACTTAGTTAAATTAACTCTCCCTGTACCTTCCCATATCATTCTATTCCTCTTTTTTTCCCACATCTTTTTACCCACATCTCTCCCTAACCCTAATAATTTCTGGTTCACCAAATTCTTCTTTGCGGTTTGTAGCCCATTAATATAGACTCATTTGATGTTGAATAGAGGTAACTGTTGAACTAGATTGTATCTGCAGACTGTTGACTATGCAAATTCAGCCTTTGGTTGATGCTTGCATTAAGTTAGTGTTCTAGCACAAAACTGGTGTTACTTTCATCCCAAATGGGCAGAGTAAGCTAGAAAACCACAAGAAAAATGGCAATTCCGGGTATATTCACTCCCACTCATGATAATCAGGGGACAGAACAGATAATTAATAATCCATAGGAGAGTTCCCAAATAGCTCTACAAACACTGCTGGCAAAACTGATAAACAAAAAGATTGAAAACATACAAAGAACTCTGTATGAGCATAATAGGTAGAGAGAGGAGGCAAACAATAGGTCAAAGCAGGAAAAGATTAAATACCTACAAAGGACTCTGTATGAGCGTGATAGGGAGAGAGAGGAGGCAATCCAAAGGTTTCTAGAGGAATATCATGAGCGTGAGGAAGCTACTCAAAAACTGATACAGGATTTGCGTGAGCAGCTTGAGAATACTCAAAGAGAAAGGCAGGAATGGCGTTATCAGGCTGATTACACTCAAAGAGAACTACAGGAATCCCATGAATGGGAGGAAGCTAATCAAAGAGTAATACAGGAATTGAGAAAGCAGGAAGAGAATACACAAAGATCACTAAAGGCATTCATGGGCTCCACTAACAAAGAGCTGAGGGAAGTCAGGGAGACCACAAAGGGAATGCTGAATGGAAACCAACAGAAGGAATGGGATTCCAAGGAAACCATAACCAATCAACTAAGTGATTAGAGAATGAACACTGAACACCAAATTAAGGAAGTAAAGAAGTTAATACAAGATCTAAAACAAAGCTTCAACAAAGAATTTGAAGCCATCAAAGCTGACCACTTAGAAGGAAAAGAAATAAAAAACTAAGTAGAAAGTCTTGACAGCAGTTTAGACCATGCAGAAGATCGAATCTCGGGGACTGAAGATAGCCTAGATATTATAGAGAAAGAACATACAACCATCCAAGACAAGTCCAAGAAATATTATAGATCTATCCAACACTTGGATGACACCATCAGAAGGCCTAATCTAAGGATAATGGGTGTAGAGGAGCACCTAGAAAAAGAAGTTAATGGTCTAGGAAATTTGTTTAACAGGATCCTAGCAGAGAATTTCTTAAACATGCAAAAAGATAGGCCTATTCAGATACAAAAAGCTTTTAGAAGTCCAAATAGACCAGATCAGAATAGGACATCCCACTGTCACATTATAATCCACACAGGATCAACACAGACAAAGGAAAAGATCCATAAAGCTGTTAAGGTGAAAAGATTAATCATTTATAATGGGAAACCAATTAGAATGACCTCAGATTTCTCAGCAGAGACAATCAAATCAAGAAGAGCCTGGAATGATGTATGCCATGCCCTAAAAACAAACAATCAACCAAGAATACTGTACCCAGCTAAACTCTCCTTCATAACTGAAGGCCAAATAAAAACCTTCCATAGCAAAGAAAAATTGAAACAATACATCTCCACCAAACCAGCCCTACAAAAATTCTTAAAGATGTCCTACACATAGAAAACCAACGAGACCAAAATAAAGGCCAAGAAACTGCAACCAAACTGAGAATCCAAGAACCATAGGAACAACCCAGGTTTTGCAACCCCCAAGAAGGTGGATGACATGGCAGGAACTCCCAAATACCTCTCAGTCATATCTCTTAACATTAACGGACTTAACTCTCCAATTAAGCGACATAGATTGTCTAGTTGGACTAAAAAACAAGATCCTCCTATCTGCTGCCTTCAGGAGTTACATCTTGCCCATAAAAACAAACACATTTTCAATGTTAAAGGCTGGAGCAAAATCTACCAAGCAAATGGCCCTCATAAACAGGCAGGAGTTGCAATCCTAATATCAGATAAAATAGACTTCATATTAAAGTTTGTGAGAAGAGATAAAGAAGGTTGCTACATACTAATTAAGGGATCTCTCCTTCAGGAGGATATTACAATTCTAAGTATCTAACTGCCAAACAATGGAGCACCCAAATTTATTCAAGAAACACTACTTTCCCTCAAATCCCACATAGATCCAAAGACATTAATTGTTGGGTATTTTAACACCCCAATCTTCCAACTAGATAGATCAACTCGGCAAAAACTCAACAGAGAAACTGCAGATATAAACAGCTGCAGAGATCAACTAGATTAAATAGACATCTACCAAACATTTCACCCAGCAGCATCAGAATACAAGTTTTTCTCAGCAGCACATGGAACATTTTCTAAAATAGAACACATTTTAGGCCACAAAGAAAGCTTGTCCAAATTCAGAAACATTGAATTTATACCTTGCATTCTCTCTAACCACAAAGGAATAAAATTAGAATCAAGACCAAAAGCCACCAAAGAAAGTCCAGTAATACATGGAAGCTGAACAACACACTGCTGAATCAGGAGTGATTCATGAAGTGATTAGAAAGGAAACTCAAATGTTCATGCTATTTAATAATAATGAGCACACAATTTACCAGCTCCTCTGGGACACAGCAAAGGCAGTATGCAGAGGCAAGTTTATAGCTCTGAGCTCCTACATCTACAAATTGGAGAGATCTGAAACTAAAAATTTAATGAGTCATCTGAACCTCCTTGAAAAAGAGCAGCATTATAAACCCCAATCCAGTAGATGGAAAGAAATAATTAAAATTAAATCAGAATTAAATGTATTTGAATCCAAAAAACTATAGAAAGAATCAACATAACAAAGAGGTGATTCTTCAAAAAAATTAACAAAATTGACAGACCCTTAGCAAATCTTATCAGAAAAGGAAGAGAACACACCCAAATAAATAAACTCAGAGATGAGAATGGAAATATCGCCATGGAAACAACCAAGATTCAGAACATTATAAGGGAATACTTCTCAAAACTTTATGCTAATATGTTTGAGAAATTGAGAGAAATGGATATTTTCCTAGCAAATATTGACATGCCAAAACTAAACCAAGATGAGTTAAACCATCTTAACAGGCCCATATCAAGCATTGAAATAGAAACAGCAATAAGAGACCTCCCAGCTATGAAAAGTCCAGGACCAGATGGTTTTACAGCGGAATTTTACAAGGCCTTCAAAGCAGAGCTCACACCAATACTCCTCCAACTCTTCAATGAAATTGAAAGAGAAATTTCACGACAGAACACATTCTATGAATCCATCATAACCCTCATCCCAAACCATGCAGGGACTCATTAAAGAAAGAGAATTATAGACCCATTTCTTTGATGAACATTGATGCAAAACTTCTCAACAAAATTTTGGCCAATCGACTTCAACAATTCATCCAAAAAATAATACACCACGATGAAACAGGATTCATTTCAGGGATGCAAAGCTGGTTCAATATATGCAAATCAATTAATATTATTCATCACATCAACAGGAGCAAGGGTAAGAACGACATGGTTATTTCAATAGATGCAGAAAAAACATTCGACAAGATCCAACACACCTTTATAATGAAGATTTTGGAAAAGTTAGGAATCCATGGAATATTCCTCAATATAATAAAGGCTGTATATGACAAACCTACAGCCAACATTATAATTAATGGTGAAAAAGTAAAGCCATTTACTCTCAACTCATGAATAAGTAAAGGATGTCCACTCTCTCCACTTCTCTTCAATCTAGTATTAGAATGGCTAGCTACAGCAATAAGACAAGCTGCAAACATAAAGGGAATCCAAATAGGGAAAGTAGAAATAAAATTCTCCCTCTTTGCAGATGACATGATCTTGTATTTAAAGAATCCCATAGACTCCACTCCAAAATTACTCAAGCTGATTCAAAACTTTGGCAAAGTAGCAGGGTATAAAATTAGTCCCTCAAAATCAATGGCTTTTCTGTATGCCAACAATGAAAATTGTGGCTGAAATTAGGCAAGTAACTCCATTTTTAATAACCCCTCAAAAAATAAAATACCTAGGAATTAACTTAATCAAAGAACTGAAGGACCTCTATGATGAAAACTTTAAAATCTTGAAAAAGGAAATCAAAATATAACTTACAAAATGGCAAAACCCCCATGCTCCTGGATTGGAAAGATTAACATCGTGAAAATGGCAATACTTCCCAAGGCTATCTACAAATTCAACGCAATACCTATCAAAATTCCAACCTCATTGTTCAAGGAAATAAAAGAGGCAATCCAAAATTTCATATGAAACAATAAAAGACCCCCGAATAGCAAAAACGCTCCTCAACGGAAAGAACACTGCTGGTGGAATATCAATACCAAAATTCAAACTCTACTATAAAGCCATAATAATCAAAACAGCTTGGTACTGGCATAAGAACAGACCTCAGGACGAATGGAATAGAATTGAAAACCCAGCAATGAACCTACAGACCTATAGCCAATTAATCGTCAATAAGGGAGCTAAAATAATAGAATGGAAGAAAGATAGCCTCTTCAGTAAATAGTGCTGGCAATATTGGTTAACTATTGTAGAAATCTAAAACTAGATCCTTATATATCACCCTGCACCAGAATCAACTCCAAATGGATCAAAGACCTCGGAGTCAAAGCAGACACTCTAAAAACATTACAGGATGGAATAGGAGAAAACCTATGCCTCCTTTACTCAAGCTGAAATTTTCTTAATAGAGACCCGGAAACACAACAAATCAAAGAAATGTTACACAAATGGGAATGCATTAAGTTGCAGAGCTTCTGCATGGAAACGGACATAGCTAGCAAGATCAATAGAAAGCCCACGGATTGGGAGAAGATCTTCACTAGCAATACAACAGACAAGGGTTTCATATCTAAAACATACTTGTAACTCGAAAAATTAAATCCCCCAACAACAAATCCTCAATGAAACAACTTTCCAATAAATAAGTGGGCTATACACTTGAAGAGAAACTTGTCTGAAGAAGAAAGAAGGATGGCCAATAGACACATGAAGAAATGCTCAACCTCCTTAGCCATAAAAGAAATGCAAATCAAAGCAACATTGTGATACCACCTCACCCCAGTTAGAATGGCTATAATCAAGAACTATAACAACAACAGATGCTGGAGGGGATGTGGACAGAAGGAAACCTTACTTCATTGTTGGTTGGAGTATAAACTTGTTCAACCATTTTGGAAATCAGCATGGAGGTTTTTGAAAAGACTTCACATAGAGCTCCCCTATGACCCAGCAAAACCACTTCTGGGCATTTATTCAGATATTTACAAACAAGACCACACTAAATTTGCCAGCACAACTATGTTTATTGCAGCATTATTTACCATACCTAAGATCTGGAACCAACCTAGATGTCCCTCAGTAGATGAATGGATCAAGAAAATGTGGTATATATACACAATGGAATTCTATGCCTCCATCAGAAAGAATGACATTTCCCCATTTGTTAGGAAATGGAAAGGCTTGGAAAAAATTATATTAAGTGAAGTAAGCCAGGCCCAAGGAAACATAGGTCCCATGGTTTTCCTTATTTGCAATATCTAGTATATGTATGAGTCAAGCATGAAAGTTCAGATAATGTGATGTTAGGAAAATGAACCCTTAAATATGTATTTAAATTTTTTTTCTTTTATGCATTTGTTTCTAACTCATTTATAAGATTATTTCTTTGTTGCTTTGTATGTCCCTCTCCCACACTATAACCCCAACTTTCACTATATTTGATGTCGGTATAATTTGTGGAGGAGATGGGGGAAAACAAGTCTTTTAAGGATAAAGGTGGGCCCGATGCGACTATGAGTCGTACAAGTTGTCATGTCAAAAACGAACTTTACAACTTTGTTGCCAGGGGGAGGGGAGGATTAGGTAGGGGGGCGGGGGGGGGGAAGGCTGGGAAGGGATATGAAGGTTAAACAAAGGAGGAGGCCGCAATTTTTGATAAGTAATTTGCTCGTAATCTTGCCCATGTAATTGTAACCCCTCTGTACAATATGATCACAAAAAATAAAAATTAAAATTAAAAAAATAAAAAATAATAAAAAGAAAAAAGAAAAAAATGCACACAAGTAAAAAAAAAGAAGGGTTTACATGTATCACACAGAGATTAAGAACTAGCCTAAGAGATTTAGAATCCTAATGGCAACGAGGAAAATCCTAGTTGACAACTAGTTCTTCAATAACCAAAAATGGTTCTCTAGACCAGTTTCTGGTATACCTTATTTAGTATCATTTTTTCCTTCCATCTGGAGTTACTCCTTATTTTCTGTCACAACTATTAATTAGCTTCTGCCTTTTTGATGCCAAAACTGATCAAAAAGATTTCAAAATCACACTTAGACTACTTTTCACTTTGTGATTAGCAGTGATGACACAAAATCCTGGAATCCTTGAATTTCCAGAATTAATCTTCAGCTGACAATTAAGCATATTCCTGGCATTAATTGCTGTGACTTAATGAACAAAAATTTTTTAACACAGTATCCTAACATAAGTAAAATACATGAATTAGGGGCTATTATCAGGTGTCAGTACAGAAGTAGCAATTATATATTTCAAGTATGTGTTCTTTCTTTTCCATTTACTAATTTTTTTCCAGTCCAGGCTTAAACTCAGGGGTAGGGAATTATTCCTGAGCTTTTTTTTCTTCAAGGCTAGCACTCTACCACTTGAGGCACAGCATTCCTTCTAGTGTTTTTCTTTTTTCTGTTTTACTGAGGAATTGAACCCAGGGTTTCATGCATGCTAGGCAAACACCATACCATGAAGCCACATTCCCAGAGCCCTAAATGACTTTCTTAAGAAGACATTACATTTTCATTCCATAACTATGTATCATAAGTTTGGCCAGGTGCTAGAAAATGATGTAGAAAGCAATGCAATACAATAAGCCCAGTAAGGCTGGATTGACAATGAATTTCATGATCTAGCCAGGGCACAGTGGGGCTTACCTCAGGGAGCTGTTTCAACAGGCTGAGTGAGACAGCTCCTGACCCACAGCCCACCTCCAGAATGAGAGGGTCACCTTGTATTCCAGCCATATGGGGATGCTGGACCCCTTACTTCAGCACCTATTCAACCAGTTTTTATAAAAGAGAGAGAGAGAGAAATCAGAATTAAAATTAAGTTGGGTGCCAGTGGCTCAGAACTCTAATCCTAACTACACTGGAGGCTGACATATGAGGATCATGGTTCATGGACAGCCCCCACAGGAACGTCTTTCTTTTATTTCCAAAGAACCACCAGAAAACCAGAATTGGTGCTGTGGGCTCAATTGGTAGAACACTAGCCTTTTGCTGAGGAGCTCAGGAACAGTGCCCATGCCTAGGGTTCAAGCCCCACAACTGACAAGAAGTGGACTTCCTACCACAAGAAGTGGATTGAATAGCACCCATTGTCCTAGGGAGCATGGTAGTCAAGTCAGGCCCAGCTTCCTGTGAAGTTGAAGTCATAAGGAGGTCACCTGACTTCTCTGTGCCTCAGTTTCCCCAGATGCAAAATTCAACACAGTGAAGGATCCCCTTCCTCATGGGGAGAGGGTAATGATGAAAGAGAGCCATGTTTTGTTTCAAAATCCCCAGCTGTTGCATGATTAATAACTGGCCCCACCTGAGCCCTTTGTGTGTATCTTCCTGTCATTTGCTCACAGAATTGCAGAACCTTCTCTGAATGCCACTCCCTCCATGCCAAGCCATGCTCCAGAGATTCCCTCTGTATAAATCCCTTGTTTCCTCAAACTGTCCTGTGAGGAGAATGAGTTCTGATGGTTGTGGCCCTACCCAGAGCTTCACCTGTGGTCAAGAATTGGCTGCTGTGGACTAAAAGTTTGGGATAATCCATCTAAATCGATTACTGAGCTTGGCGCTACATGTTTACCATCCCAACTACAGAGGACCAGGCCTGGTGGAGCATACCTGTCCCAGATAGGAGGACCTTGATCCAGTCCAACCAGAGCATATATTGAGTCTCTGTTTCAGAAATGCCCAAGACAGAAAGGTGGCTCCTCAGAGTCAGGGTGAGGAAATAAGCAGGGGGTCATGGTGCCCCCAGAGGGGTGTCTGATCCCTGGTAGTGGTGATTTGGGGGCAGCCACTCACCTGTGCTGCTGGGAAAAGCTGCTGGAGGCTGCTCCAGGTGGGGCAAGCAGCAATGGCAGCAGCATTGCAAACACATGGGCCAAGAGCAGAGAACCAGAGCCAGGGACCAGGTCAAGGCTTTAGGCGGGCTGGCAGTACAACATTGCCAGAGGTTTGAAATCCAGCAACTTGGGAAGGTGGGGAGGGATCCGGGATGCGGGCAGGCATCTCAATTTCCTAGTATACTCCAAAGTTGCTTGAGTCTCTTCCTCACCACTCAGGCACCTCTACCTTCCTCAACTGCTGGTAGTGGTGTAAACTAACAGTGGGAATCCTGGGTGCTACTAGGCAGCATGGAATGTGGGCGTGGTCACCATTCTTGTATCCCATTGGTCAGAAATAACCATGAAAGAATGGGGGTGTGGCCGGAATTCTGTGATGCAAGCAGCATGGGCATAGTCAAGAAGATAGCAGCTCCCCCAGCCCTTTTCCCAGGGAACAATGTCCAATTCAGTTGGAGATGAGAGGGTGACCTGCTTTAGCTGGATGGCTGCACAGATTCTTCTGTATGTCTGTTTGTTGCCAGACCCGGACCTTGAACTCAGGATCTGGGCACAGTCTAGGCACTGCTTTTGCTCAAGGCTCGCCCTCCACACTGGAGCCACAGGGCTTCTGGCTTTGTTGACACTGAAGTTGGAGAGAAGTTCAAGGACTTTCCTGACTACGATGACTTTTACCATGATCTTCCCATCACAGCCTTGTAAGTATCAAGGAGGACTGCTTTGAATCCCTGGTTCCTGTCTAATCATTGGTCTTGCTGATATTCTTGGACAGACCGGTGAGTACCCTATTCCCAGGTTGAAGTGGTGGGAGCTGGAGCTCACAGTTGGAATCCTGGTCCTGCCACCTCCAAATGGCTGGAGATCTTAACGAACTCATTCCTATCCATATGATTGAATGGGCAGTTCTTGAATGACTCTAGGATAAAATTATACACAATTATGTTATAGAACACTGATTGATTTTAGTTAATTCTTTATTAAGCAGTTAAACAATCACATTCATAAAATGTAGGCATAATGAAATGCTTAAGAATTGGGCCTCACATAGTGCAAAGGTACCATTTTTCTGCCAGGATTGGGATTGAAACTCAATGTCTTGGTAACTCTGTTGCACTGTGTGGGAATGGGAAGCTGGCCTCCTTAAAGTCAAGAAATTCAGGTGTGTTCCTTATGCCTAAAATAGATCTCCAACACTAGAAAACATCCTATTCATGTACAATTTAAATATATGATTTATATTTATATACATATGTTGACTCCATATTGCATTCAGTGTAGTTATTATATTTTTTTGTTTTATTCATATATTGACCATTTATTTTATTGACTATTATGGAACATAAAACATTGATTACATTGATTACATAGGATATAGGTCTGCATATGTATTCCTCTTCATACCTGACACCCAGGACTTTCACAGAAAAGGAAAACGTGTCACCATCATCTTCTTACTCCACGATTCATTTTTGGGAGTGCTGGCATCTGAACTCAAGACCTACAAGCCTTCAAGGCCCAATTAATGAATGGGTGAGTGTTAGCATGTCATCCTGTGGCAAATTCAGATGACATGCTGTTCCAGGACCTCAGATCAAGCCCTAGGGGTGACCAAAATAAGAAAAGATTGACATGCAGATGGCAGTACGCTAATAAATATAACTTTATAGCATGTCAGAGATGTCTATACATTATTCAGTTATATAGACTACATTCCTTCCAATTCCTGGGTATTAATTATGCCTCAATGTAATTAATTTTAATTAGTGTAATATAATTGTTTTCATCCTTAAACTATTAATGAAATCAGTGTCCTGAAATTATTGAGTTCCTTTAAGTAATAATATTCTTTTAATGCTTCATAAATATTGAATAAAATGAATCAGCCTCCTGAAATCATGCTGTCTAATTTTATAGGAGCATCATGCATGATCAACTCATTGAAACTTGACATTGATAATATTCCATTGTTAATCCTGTGGATGGGAACCATTTTCTTAGTAGCTCCTGCCATTGGTTGGTGTTAGGACAGGGATTCAAAATCAGGGCCTATGTTGCCACGTGGGCCTATGGCATCCCTGATAGTCTGGCAGCCTTCAGCAATGCAAGGTGAAGTACCATTTGCAACAGTGTCATTCAGGCCCATGAGGGTCACCATGCAAAGGAAGAAAACATAAAATGGCCATATTTTTTCTGTGCATTGCTTTCCCTGCAAGGCCTGGGGGTCTAGGATCCCAGGAGGAGCTGGAGATCTTGTGGCTGCAACCCAGCCTAACGTGATCAAAGGTGAGGCAGAGTTGCCATGACCTGAGTTCAAGCGCGATAATGAGAAAAGTAAAATAAAAAAAAAAAAATTTAGTTCCCTGGCTTGCAGTTCACACTCTTTATTCTTCCAGGCTTTGGATTTGAACTCAGTATCTGGGTAAATTGGCAGCAATGTGGATAAAGGGGATGATCACCGTATTTGAAGATAAGAAATTTAGGCCTGCCGGGCGCTAGTGGCTCACGCCTGTAATCCTAGCTACTCAGGAGGCTGAGATCTGAGGATCGCGGTTCAAAGCCAGCCCGGGTAGAAGAGACCGTGAGACTCCTATCTCCAATAAACCACCAGAAAACCGAAAGTGGCGTTGTAGCTCAAGTGGTAGAGCACTCACCTTGAGCTGAAGAGCTGAGGGACAGCGCCCAGGCCCAGAGTTCAAGCCCCACGGCCGACCAAAAAAAAAAAAAAAAAAAGAAAGTTAGGCCTGTTCACTAGTCCTGAATTCAAGCCCAGCCCTGGATACATACTATTTATATACATTGTAAAGATAGGATTTATATTTACCTGTAGATGTTCAGTCCATACATGTTTGGTGTGGTTGTTCTTGTATTTTTTGTTTTATTCATTTATTTACCATTGATTGTACTAAGATGACACCCCTTAAATTTATTACATTGATGAAATCCTATCATAGAGCATGTAGATTTATAGAAATATTCTCCATCATGCCAGGATTCTCAGGATCACCCAGGATATTCAGAGAAAAGGAAAATAAATTTCACACTTAGCTTCTTACTCCACGATCCACTTGTTGGTAGTGCTGGGATCTTAACTCAGGACCTAGTAGGACCAATTGGCCAATAAGTCAAGGTGAACACATTAACCTGTGAGCAACTAACGAGCTAGGCCATTCCCAGGATCTGACATTGATTGCCAGGGTGGTCCACTATAGTCATGAATTCATAATTTAAACATACGATCTATATTGACACATATGTGTGTAGAGAATCTTGTGT
Organism: Dipodomys merriami; assembly: GCF_024711535.1. NCBI lineage: Eukaryota > Metazoa > Chordata > Mammalia > Rodentia > Heteromyidae > Dipodomys > Dipodomys merriami. The sequence goes on from NW_027206362.1 coordinate 139,640, forward strand.
TCGGTGAATTTCTTCTCCTTATTTTGTCTCTATTTCATGGAGGTATTGTGTATTTTACTAAATATGGTGACAGGTATAACTTTGCTGACATGGATGACAACCTGTTCCTATGGTTATAGGGTTGCTTATGAATTTCTCTTGTTGGTTGAGACTCAGGACTTTCACAGAAGAGGAAAACGTGTGAAACAACTGCCTTTGACATCAGAATGAAACTTTTGTGAGCACTGGGATTTGAATTCAGGTTTGGATAGCTCTGTTGCACTGAGGGAGAAGGGGAAGCTCACCATCCTTGAAGACTAGAATGTCAGGTCTGGTTTAGGGCCTGATTTGAAGCCCCAGCACTGGACAAAATAGCAAGCCCACCTTTTTTAAACATAGGATCTGTATTTACCTACAGGTGTGGTATGCATCTTGCATTCAGTGTAGTTACACTTTTTATTAATTTTCTATTTATCTTATTCATGGAGGTATTGTGAATTTTATTGAATATGGTGACAGATATAACTGTGCTTACATGGATGACAACCTATTCCCATGGCTATTGAGTTGCTTATTTAACATTTTCCATCCTCAATGAGACTCAGGACATTCACAGAACAGGAAAACATGAGCAACCCAGGCTTTTCACATTAGAATGAATCTTTTGGCAGTGCTGGAATTTGAACTCAAGGGCTAGCAGGCCCAATTGGTTAATGGGTCATGGTGAGCACACCAGCCTGTGAAGCACTAAGGAGGTAGGCCATTCCTGGGACCTGAGATGGAGTCCTGGTGGGGGCCAATACAGTCATAAATTCATAATTAAACAAAGGATCTATATTTCCAAACATGAGTGGGCGACATCTTGCATTTGGTGTAGTCATTCTCTTTATTTTGTGTCTTAGTCATTGATGTATTGTGTATTTTCTTTTTTGGGGGGTGGGTCCGGTCGTGGTTCCTGAACTCTGGGCCTGGATGCTGTCCCTCAGCTCTTCAGCTCAAGGCTAGTGCCCTACCACTTGAGCCACAGTGTCCACTTCCGGCTTTTTTCTCTTTGCTTATGTGGTACTGAGGAATCAATCCCAGGGCCTTGAGCATGCAAGGCAAATGCTCTACCACTGAGCCACCTTCTCAGCCCTTGTGTATTTTCTTGAGTATAGGTTGACAGATATAACTGTGGTGAACTGGATTACAACCTATTCCCATGAATATAGAGTTGCCTATACCTTCTCTATCCTAGCTGAGACCCAGAATTTGCACAGCACATGAAAACGGGTGCAATGACTGGCTTCTCACATCAGGGTGAATTTTGGTCAGTGCTGGGATTCGAACTCGAGGCCTAGGCAGCCCAACTGCCCTTTGGGTCCACATGATCACACCAGACTGTGAGCCAGTAAGGAGCTGGGCTGTTCCCAGGAACTGAGATTGAGCCCCAGGGAGGCCAAAATAGTCCTCAATGCATCATTGAAACATGGTATGTATATTCACATCCGTGTGTGGACTGCATCATATATTAAGTGTAGTTATTGTCTTTATTTTGTATGCTATTCATGGATGTATTGTGTATTTTCTTGAGTATATGACATGTACAACTTGGCTGACATGTATAACAAGTTATTCCCATGACCACAGGGTGGCCCATGCATTCTCCATCCTAGCTGAAGCTCAGGAGTTGCACAGGAAAGGAAAACAGGGCAACGATTTGCTTCTGACATCAAGATGAATCTTTTGGCAGGGCTGGTATCTGAACTCGGGGCCTAGCAGGCCTAATTGGTGAATGGGTCCACAAGAGCACACCAGCCTATGAGCCATGAAGAAGCTAGGCATTCCAAGTACAAAGAAATAATCTTATAAATATGTTAGAAGCAATTGCAAGCAAGAAAAAAAAAACATTTCAATAATTATCCTTGGGTTCATTTCACCTATTATATTGATTTGGTTTAATCAATTCTCTGCTTTCACAACCAGATTATTTGAGGAATACATAAGATAATTGCACTGAGAAGTGATTTAGAGAATTAATTCATATTGTTTATTTTTAATTTTTTGAGGTATGTACTTGGATTCAAATTCAGAGCCTTGCATTTGCCAGGCAGGCATCTGACCACTTGAACCATGTCACATACAGCAATTTTTGCTTTGTTGGTGTTTGAGATAGAATCTTGTATTTGTTTATTCCTAGGATACCTGGATAGTGTACTTCCTAGTTTTATGTTCAACATAGGTAGGATGACAGCCACATATTGGTACAACCAGCTTTTATTGATTGAGCTGGAGGTCTCTTGTATGTTTTCCAGCTTGATCTTGAACTGCAACTATTGACATTTCCATTTTCAGAGTAGTTGGGATTATAGGTATAAAACACCTCATTTGACTTATGTTTACGAAAATTCTGAAAGTATGAGAAAATCCTCTAGAGTTACCAACCATATCCAGATTCTAGGTGATACACTAATGATTATTCTGTCAAAAACTTTTTGACATTATTCTGACAAAGGTTTTTATTTTTTATTTTTTTTGCAAAATGCCGTACAGAGGGGTTACAATTACATGGGTAAGGTAATGAGTACATTTCTTATCAAGCATTTTTGCCTCCTCCTGATTCCACTTCTCATCCCTTCCGATCTCCCCTCTCCAACCCCCCAACACTCCGGCCCTGGCAAAAGTTGTAAAGTTCGTTATTGGACATAATAACTTGTATAGCTCATTGTTGCAGTGGGTACAACGTATCCCAATTTAAAGGTTGGTTTTTGCCCATTCCCTCCACAAATTATACCAATATCAAATAAAATGGAAGCAGTGGTTATAACATGGGGGAGGGACATACAAAGCAACAAAGAAATAATCTTATAAATATGCCAGAAACAATTGCAAGAAAGAAAAAAAAAACATTACAATACTTATCTTGGGGTTCATTTCACCTAACATTAGCTTATCTTACCTTTTCTGCTTGTCTCAAAAACATACTAGTTATTGCAAATAAGGGAAACCATGGGACCAATATTTTTGTGCCTGGCTTACTTCACTTAATTTTTTCCAAGTATTTCCATTTCCTAACAAATGGGACAATGTCATCCTTTCTGATAGAGGCATAGAATTGCATTGTGTATATCTACCACATTTTCTAGATCCATTCATCTAATGAGGGGCATCTGGGTTGGTTCCATATCTTATCTATGGTAAATAATGTTGCAATAAACATAGTTGTGCTGTCAACTTTAGTATGGTCTTGTTTGTGATCATTTGGCTAAATGCCCAAAAGTGGGATTGCTGGGAAATAGGGAGCTCTATGTGGAGTCTTTTGAGGAACCTCCATACTACTTTCCAAAGTGGTTGAACAAGTTTACACTCCCATGAACAATGCAGGAAGATTCCCTTCTTTCCCCAACTCCTCCAGTATCAGTTGTTATTAGAGTTCTTTATTATAGCTGTTCTAACTGGGCTGAGGTGGTATCTCAATGTTGGGTTGATTTGCATTTCTTTATAGCTAGAGAGGTTGAGAATTTCTTCATATGTCTATCGGCAAGCCTTCTTTCCTCTTCAGAGAAGTTTCCCTTTAAGTATTTAGCCCACTTATTCATTGGGCAGTTGTTTCTCTGAGGATTTGTTGTTGGGGGATTTAATTTTTTGAGTTCCAGTTATATTTTAGATATGAGACCTTTGCCCGTTGTATGGCTAGTGAAGATCATCTCCCGATCCGTGGACTTTCTATCGATCATGGTAGCTATGTTCTTTGCCTTGCAGAAGCTCTGCAATTTCATGCAATCCCATTTGTCCAAATTTTCTTTGATTTGTTGTATTTCTGGGTCTCTATTAAGAAAATTTTGGCCTGCGCAAAGGAGACTTAGGGTTTCTCCTACTCCATCCTGTAATGTTTTCAGAGTGTCTGCTTTGACTCCGAGGTCTTTGATCCATTTGGAGTAGATTCTTGTGCAGGGCGATATATAAGAATCTAGGTTTAGTTTTCTACCACGTGATTAACCAATTTTGCCAGCACCATTTACTAAAGAGTCTATCTTTCTTCCATTCTAATTATTTAGCTTCCTTATCGAAAATTAGATGGCTATATATCTGTAGGTTCAATTCTATTCCATTGGTCCTGAGGTCTGTTCTTGTGCCATTACCAAGTTGTTTTGATTACTATAGTGTTATAGTAGAGTTTGAAATTTGTTATTGATATTCCTACAGCACTTTTCCTTCTGTAAAGGATCTTTTATGCTATCCAGGGTCTTTTATTGTTCCATATGAATTTTTGGATTGTCTCTTCTATTCCTTGAAGAATCAATTTGGGATATTGATAGGTATTGCATTGAATTTGTAGATACCCTTGAGAAGTACTGCCATTTCCATGATGTTGTTCCTTCCAATCCAGGAGCAGGGGAGTTTCTGCCACTTTCTGTGTTCTGTTTTGATTTCCTTTTTCAGATTTTTGAAGTTTTTATCATAGAGGTCCTTCAATTCTTTGGTTAAGTTAATTCCTAGGTATTTTATTTTTTGTGGAGCTATTATGAATGGAGTGGCTTTCCTGATTTCAGCCACACTTTTCTCATTCTTGGCATACAGAAAAGCCATTGATTTTTGAGGGTTAAATGTATACCCTGTTTCTTTGCCCAAGTTTTGAATAAGGTAGAATAATTTGGGAGTGGAGTCAGTGGGATTCTTTAAATACAAGTCCATTCCATCTGCAAAAAGGGAGAGTTTTACATTATCTTTCCCTTTTTGGATCCATTTTATGTTTGCATCTTGTCTCTTTTTTGTATCTAGGCATTCTAATACTAGATTGAAGATGAGTGGTAAGAACAGACATCCTTGTCTCATTCCTGATTTAAGAGAAAATGGCTTTAGTTTTTCACCATTAAGTATAATGCTGGTTGTAGGTTTGTCATATACAGCCTTTATTGTATTGAGGAATGATCCCTGGATTCCTAGTTTTTCCAGAGTCTTCATTATCAATGGGTGTTGAATCTTGCCAAATGCCTTTTCTGCTTCTATTGAGATAACCATGTGTTTATTATCCTTGGTCTTGTTGATGTGATAAATTTTATTAATTGATTTGCATATATTGAACCAGCTTTGCACCCCTGAAATCAATCCTGTTTGATCGTGGTGTTTGATTTTTTGCATGAATTGTTGAAGTCGATTGGCCAAAATTTTGTCCGAAATTTTGCATCAATGTTCATGAAAGAAATGGGTCAGCCGGGGGCTGGTGGCTCATGCCTGTAATCCTAGCTACTCAGGAGGCTGAGATCTGAGGATCACGGTACAAAGCCAGCCCGGGCAGGAAAGACTGTGAGACTCCTATCTCCAATAAACCACAGGAAAAACGGAAGTGACGCTGTAGCTCAAGTGGTAGAGCCCTCGCCTTGAGTTGAAGAACTGAAGGACAGTGCCCAGGCCCAGTGTTCAAGCCCCACGACTGACAAAAAAAAATGGGTCTACAGTTCTCTTTTTTGAAGAGTCCCTGACTGGTTTTGGGATAAGGGTTATGATGTCTTCATAGAATGAGTTCTATGTAGTAGTGCACTTTCTCTTTCAATTTCATTGAAGGGCTATTGATGTCAGCTCTGCTTTAAAGGCCTTGTAGAATTCTGCTGCAAATCTTTCTGGTCCTGGGCTTTTCTTAGATGGGACTTCTCTTATTGTTGTTTCTATCTCAATGTTTTATATGGGCCTGTTAAAATATTTTAACTCATCTTGGTTTAGTTTCAGCATGTCAATATTTGCTCAGAAAAGGTCCATTTCTGTCAAGTTCTCAATCTTATTAGCATAGTTTTGATAAGTATTCCCTTTTAATGTTCTGAATCTTGGTTGTTTCTCTGGTGATGTTTCCATTCTCATCTCTGAGTTTATTTCTTTGGGTGAGTCTGCTTCTTTTCCTGATAAGATTTGCTAAGGGTCTGTCAATTTTGTTAATTTTGTTGAAGAACCAACTCTTTGTTTTGTTGATTCTTTCTCTGGTTTTCTTGGATCCTAATTAGTTTAATTCTGATTTAATTTTAATTATTTCTTTCCATCTCCTGGATTAGGGTTTATCTTGCTGCTCTTTTTCAAGGAGGTTCAGATGACTCATTAAATTGTTGGTTTTAGATCTCTCCAATTAGTTGATGTAGGATCTCAAAGCTATAAACTCGCCTCTGAGTACTGTCTTTGCTCTGTCCCAGAAGAGTTGGTAATTTGTGTGCTCATTTTTGTTGAATATCGTGAACATTTGAATTTCCTTTCTAATCTCTTCCCTGACCCACTGATGATTCAACAGTGTGTTGTTTAGCCTCCATGTGTTACAGGACTTTCTTTGGTGGTTTTTGGTGCTGAGTTCTAATTCTATTCCCTTGTGGTGTGAGCGAATGCAAGGTATAATTTAAATGTTTCTGAATTTGGACAAGATTGCTTTGTGGTCTATTTTGGAAAATATTCTATTGCTGCAGAGAAAAACGTGTATTCTGATGCTGCTGGGTGAAATATTCAATAGATGTCTGTTAAATCTAGTTGATATATGCAGCTGTTCAGATTAGCAGTTTCAGACTTGAGCTGAAGAGGTGAGGCACAATGCCCAGTCCCAGAATTCAGGCCCCGCAACCGACCAAGAAAAATGCCTCTGCCACATCTGCCTTGCTTGCTTTGACTCCCCTCATGTTGGCATACTAGGAGGCAGCATAAGATGAAGCTCCAGAAACCTTTTTGGATAGAAAAAGAAACCCCTGCATGGGAAGTGAGGGGTGTTTTAGAAGAGATTTGGAACTGAACACAAGCAGGAGGGCTGATGGCTTCAGCCTCAGCTGTCTTCTGAATTATTGCTCAGTTATCAGCTGTAATTTTTTGCTCCAAAATCAATGTGGCAAAGTCTGCAACTCTTATTGATTCGTTCATATACACAGATCTAGTTAGGCGTCCAGAATGACTTAAAATGCAGATTTCCTAATCAGAGAAATCTGTACCAGAGTAAATGGGCAGAAAGAACTTCATTTAATCAGGTTCAATTCATTTTTACTTGCTTATAATTTAAATGAGAGAACAATATCAAACTAACCAAGCTTTCACAAAATCAAAATAACCAAGCAACTACATTTTACAGGAAGTAAATATTGACAGCACAAATCAGAATTTCTGAATACGTTGTGCTTTCAGAAAATAAGGAATTAGGGGTCAGGACACATGTCAGATACATTTCAAAACAGCATCAAAATGAAATTTACAGCTTGGGGTGGGGTAGAAGTTGGGAAAGTGCGAAGAGAAGAGATGGTAGGGGAAAACAAAGGAGGGGGTAACAATACTCGACAGGAAATGGACTCATTACCTTACTCATATAACTCTAACCCCTCTGTACAGTATATATACAATAAAAATAAATATTAAAACATAAAAAAAATTAAATTCATTACCACAGGTGGCAAAAGTTACTTACTCTCAGCATGTAAGCACATTATCATTGTTTTCTGGTCCTTAGTAAAAAAGAAGGAAGAGTTTGATTTCCCTTCTCAATTTCAATCTTCAAATTTACATTTTTTTCTAAGGAAGTCATTTATCTCACACACCTGACAATACAGAATATGTCTTCAAACCAGGGTCTCCTGGGCATCTGGGAGCAAAATAGGAAGAGCGAAACAGGCTACAGGAAGCTTGATTGTTCAGGAATAAATCATGTTTGTACTTCTGCTTTTTCTTTTTAATTGTGAAAATACCGTACAGAGAGGTTACAATTACCTGAGCAAGGTAATGAGTACATTTCTTATCAAGAATTGTTGCCATGGAAAGACTTGATGGCACAGCTAAGCTAGTTTGGAAGTGCTTGTCCTTTCCAGCACCCAGGTGGGAAGATGGTTAGTTGGGAGGGGGGAAATATCTTAGAGTTTCAGAAAAAGGCAAAAGAATTGTGCATGGTTGTTCTTCTCAGAAAATAACCTTTAAATAAGATACGTTTTTCTCTTCACAAAACAATTATACAATAGTCCCCTCCACTATAATTTCCCCTTCTGTAGTTAGTTACTGAAGAGCACATAGTCAGCAAAGATGGTGCTGAGAGGGAGTTGAGTGGGCAGAGCCGAATTTACCTTATGTTCAGTGCTTAACCAGCCTGTGAAAGCTTAGGTGTATGATAGGGTGTGACCTTGACAGTGATTGATTCATCTTCCTCCCCTGCCATGCCACCTGCTTTTCTTGGCTTTAAAAAGGGCTGCACTCTGTTAATAAATGAGTTTTCTTCCTGCTTGACTTGGCTCCCCGCTGTGTCTGATTGTCTCCCGGTTTGAGGGAGGCTGGAGAATGGGCAAGCACCACACTTACCTTTCCTCAGACCCCTCTGTCTTTCTTGTTTCCTGGGACAGACAAAGACCCAACAAGTTACCTGTGCTCCACTGTTCTGAAAAGATTAATGGAAAAACATCTCATAATTTGAAAGAGACCACATTCACATAATACCTTTATTTTATTTTTTTTGGGTTCTTTTGGAGCTAAAATTTCACTGTATATATCTTTGATTATTTTTCTGCCTAGGCTTCTGTTTCCTGGAATTTCAGGTATGCACTTCCACATCCATTTCACATTATTTTTTTTTTTACAGTATATGGTTACAATTTTTCTATTTCTATTAGGTACTGTTATAATTGTCTTACTGTACCTAATTTATACCTGAAGCTTTATTGTAACTATATTTGTTTAGGTAAAATCCTAAAATAGTCATCTCGGTATTTACAGTGTTGCTTCCAGAATTGTTTGAGTATACTAAAATCAGCATAGGCTCCAGTCCCATATAGAAAATAGCATACAAAGTAAGTTACACTTTAAATCACATCAAGGTTATATCTATTACCAACATACATGTAACAGTATGTAAATAGTTGATATATTGAATGTTTGGGGAAAAATTTTTTACTGAATATTTTAAATTTCTGGTTGATTGAACAACTAGATATGGAAATTCTGGATACTGAGGGATAACTCTATAAAGTACTTCATGGATTTCAGGTATCCACTTGAAATATATATCCAGAGGCTAAACAGGAACTACTGTAAAGATCAAAATGAAACTTGAACCTCTTATTTAGCCATAATTATTCATTAAATAAAATGTGGATAAATTTGATTCGGTACCTCTTCCTCCTCCTCCTCCTCCTCCTCCTCCTCCTCCTCCTCCTCCTCCTCCTCCTCCTCCTCCTCCTCCTCCTCCTCCTCCTCCTCCTCCTTTTCTTCTTCTTCTTCTTCTTCTTCTTCTTCTTCTTCTTCTTCTTCTTCTTCTTCTTCTTCTTCTTCTTCCTCCTCCTCCTCCTCCTCCTCCTCCTCCTCCTCCTCCTCCTCCTCCTCCTCCTCTTTTCTCAGTGCTGAAGATCAAGAGCAGAGCTTTGCATATAAAAGGCTTGGTCTCTAACACAGTTCTACATCCCAACCCTCTACAGCTAAAAATCTAGTTTGAGAATTTCACAATGTTTAATGTTCAACACCAATTTTCCTTTTCCTTTCTAGGCTCCAGAACAGGGAAAAGTGAGGTGGGGGAATAAATGGGACAGTCACCTAGGGAAAATTTTGCTGATTATCATATTTTTTATTCCTATGGCATTTAAAAATATATTCCCATATAATTTAAATCCTATTTTTAATATTTCTTCATAGGACCAAAGACCAACTAAAAGTTTTTTTGTTTTTATGTATAAAGTTCACAATGCTGTCTCTATAAGAATCTTTTTAAACATTCTTTTGACAATCTCCATAGAGGCAAAACCAAAGTCTATATATTAAATATTCTAATCATCATATGAAATAACTAGGAAGGGCAAATCAGTAGAAACAATGAAAACTATGTCAAACACAATGAACAGGAAAATTACCCATCAAACAGATGCTTGTCATCTTTGAGAACAGCAATCTGAAAATTTGCAGAATTACTGACAGGACAATGTTTGAATTCAAAGGAAAGAGGAAAACCCTTAAAATATTGAAAGACAAACATGCACCAATATGTCTTGCCTGTAATCCTACCTGCTCAGGAAGCACATTAGTGGATAAAGAAAAGCAAGAATGAACCGGATAACATCAAATGATAACCTTTCATAATTCAAAGGACACTATAACAGAAGTGAAAATATATCCAACAGATACAGGGCAGGCACTTATTTGTTAATCCCACAATGTTAATGCTACAATGATCCTGAGTCTTAAGTATTTTTATATCTTATAATTCTCTCTATATATATGATTCATGGGTCCGGTCATGGGGCTTGAACTCTCGGCCTGGGCGCTGTCCCTCATCTCTTCAACTCAAGGCTAGTGCTCTACCATTTGAGCCACAGTGCCACTTGCTGATTTTTTTTCTTTTTGCTTATGTGGTGCCGAGGAATTGAACCCAGGGCCTAAAGCATTCAAGGCTAGTGCTCTACAAATTAGCCACCTTCCCTGCCCTTAATTCTATATATTTTTTCCTGAATACTATATTTTTTTAATTGTGAAAATACTATACAGAGGGCTTACAATTACATGAGCAAAGTAATAAGTACATTTCTTATTAAGCATTCTTGCCTCCTCCTCTGTTTCCCTTTCACATCCATTCTCATCCAACCACCATGTGTCCCCAACTTTCCCCCCAGGCCAAAGTTGTAAAGTTCATTTTTCAACAAAACGACTTGTATAGGTCATTGTTGCAATGGGTCCATCTTATCCCTATTTAAACTATTTGTTTTTTCCCTTCCCCTCCACAAATTATACCAACATCAAATATAGTGAAAACAGGGGTTATATTGTGGGGTAGGAACATACACAGCCACAAAGAAATCATCTTATAAATTTTAGAAACAATCACAAGAAAGAAAAAAAATGTGAATACTTATATTGAGGTTCATTTCACCTAACATCAACTGATCTGACCGTTTCTGCTTGTCTCACAAATATACATTACTGCAAATAAGGGAAACCATGGGACCTATGTTTCATTGGGCCTGGCTTACTTCACTTAATTAAATTTTTTCCAAGTCCTTCTATTTCCTAGGAAATGGGGCAACGTCATTCTTTCTGATAGAGGCATAGAATTCCATTTTGTGTATATACCACAGTTTCTTAATCCATTCATCTACTGAGGGGCATCTGAGTTGGTTCCATATCTTACCTATGGTAAATAATGCTGCAATAAACACAGTTGTGCTTGTAGCTTTAAAATAACCATGTTTGTATCATTTGGGTAAATGCTCAAAAGTGGGATTGCTGGGAAATAGGACAGCTCTATGTGGAGTCTTTTGAGGAATCTCCATATTACTTTCCAAAGTGGTTGAACAAGTTTAAACGCCCACCAACAATGAAGTAGGGTTCCCTTTTGTCCACATACCTTCCAGAATCTGTTGTTAGAGTTCTTGATATAGCCATACTAACAGGGGTGAGGTGGAATCTGAATGTTGTTTTGATTTGCATTTATTTTATAGCTAGTGAGGTTGAGCATTCCTTTATGTGTCTACTGGCCATCCTTCTTTCCTCTTCAGAGAAGTTTCTCTTTAAGATTTTAGCCCAATTATTTATTGAGCAGTTGTGTGTGTGAAGATTTGTTGTTAAGGGATTTAATTTTTTGATTTCTGGGAATATTTTAGATATGAGACCCTTGTCCGTTGTATGGCTAGTGAAGATCTTCTCCTAATCCTTGGGCATTCTATTGACCTTGCTATCTTCATCCTTTGCCATGCAGAAACTCTGCAATTTCATGCAATCCCATTTGTCCAACCTTTCGTTGATTTGTTGTGTTTCTGGGTCTCTTTTAAGAAAATTTCGGCCTGTGCCAAGGAGCCTTAGAGATTCTCCAATTCCATTCTGTAATGTTTTCAGAGTGTCTGCTTTGACTCCAGGTCTTTGATCCATTTGGAGTTGATTCTTTTGCAGGGTGATATATATGGATGTAGCTTTAGTTTTCTACAAGTTATTAACCAATTTTGCCAGCACCATTTACTGAAGTGGCTGTCTTTCTTCCATTCTAATGTTCAGGTCCTTTATCGAATATTAGATGGCTATAAGTCTGTAGGCTCATTTTTGGATTTTCAATTATATTCCATTGCTCCTGAAGTCTGTTCTTGTGTCCGTATCAAGCTGTTTTGATTACAGTGCTGTTGTAGTAGAGTTTGAAATTTGGTATGGATATTCCTCCAGCACTATTCTTTCTGTTTTTAATCATTTTTGTTATTCAGGGTCTTTTATTGTTCCATATGAATTTTTGGATTGCCTCTTCTACTTCCTTGAACAATGAGGTTGGAATATTGATAGGTATCACATTGAATTTGTAGATAGCCTTGGCAAATATTGCCATTTTCACGATGTGGATACTTCCAATCCAGGAGCATGGGAGGTTTTTCCACTTTCTAAGTACTGTTTTGATATTCTTTTTCAGGTTTTTAAAGTTTTCATTAGCTGGGCACTGGTGGCTCACGCCTGTAATTCTAGCTACTCAGGAGGCTGAGATCTGAGGATCATGGTTCAAAGCTAGCTATGGAAGTTAAGTCCGTGAGACTCTAATCTCCAACAAACCACTAGAAAACCAGAAGTGGTGCTGTGCCTCCAGTGATAGAGTGCTCTCCTTGAGCTGAATACCTGTGGGACAGCACACAGGCCTAGAGATCAAGACCCATGACTTACCAAAAACAAAAAAGTTTCCATCATAAAGGTCCTTCATTTTTGGTTAATTCCTAGGTGTTTTATTTTGTTGGTGGGGACTATTATAGACGAAATTATTTTCCTAGTTTCAGCCACACTTTTCTCATTGTTGGATTAGAGAAAAGCCACTGTTTTTGAGGGTTAATTTTATAACCGGCATCTTTGCCAAAGTTTTGAATCACTATGAGTAATTTGGGAGTGGATACCATGGGATTCTTTAAATACAAGATCATGTCATCTACAAAGAGGGAGATTTTTACTTAATCTTTCCCTATTTGGATCCATTTTATGTTTGCACCTTGTCTTATTGCTGTAACTTGGCATTCTAATACTAAATTGAAAAAACTGTACAGATTGGACATCCTTGTCCCCTTCTTTTTTTATTGTGAAAATACTTTACAGAGGGGTTACAATTACATGTGTAAGATAAGGAATACATTTCTTATCAAGCATCGTAATCTCCTCCTTTGTTTCCCCTTCCCATCCCTTCCCATCCTCCCCCACCTGAACCCAATACCCCCTCCCCCGCACCAAATTTGTAAAGTTCATTTTCTACATGAGGACTTGGATGTCTCATTGTTGCAATGGGTCGACCTACATCCCTATTTAAATGATTTTTTTCCCTTCCCCTCCACAATTATACCGACATCAAATACAGTGAAAACAGGGGTTATACTGTGGGGGAGGGACACTCAAAGCAATAAAGAAATAATTTTACAAATGTGTTAGAAATAATCGCATTAAGGAAAAATTAACATTTGAATACATATGGTAGGGTTCATATCCCTAACAACAAATTTTCTAACCTTTGTTTCTTCACTCAGACATATACTATATACTGCTATTAAGGGAAACCATGAGTCTTATGTTTCTTTGGGCCTGGCTTACTTCACTTAATATAATTTTTTCCAAGCCTTTCCATTTCCTAACAAATGGGGCAAAGTCATTCTTTCTGATGGAGGCATAGAATTCCATTGTGTATATATACCACATTTTCTTGATCCATTCATCTACTGAGAACATCTGGGTTGGTTCCATATCTTAGCTATAGTAAATAATGCTGCAATAAACATAGTCGTGCTGGTAGCTCTAGTGTGGGCTTGTTTGTGAACATTTGGGTAAATGCCCCACAGACCGAAATTTTCGTAATAGAGACGCAGAAACACGACAAATCAAAAAGGTTGGACAAATGGGAATGCATGAAATTGCAGAGCTTCTGCGTGGCAAAGGTCATAGCAAGATCAATAGAAGGCCCACGGATTGGGAGAAGATCTTCACTAGCTATACAATGGACAAGGGTCTAATATCTAAAATATACCTGGAAATCAAAAAATTAAATCCCCACCAACAAATCCTCAAAGAAACAACTGCCCAATAAATAAGTGGGCTAAAGCCTTAAAGAGAAACTTCTCTGAAGAGGAAAGAAGGATGGCCAATAGATATATTAAGAAATGCTAAACCTCCCTAGTCATAAAAAAATGCAAATCAAAACAACATTAAGATTCCACCTCACTCCAGTTAGAATGGCTAAAATCAAGAATTGTAATAACAACAGCTGCTGGAAGGGATGTGGACAGAAGGGAACCTTACTTTTTGTTGGTGGGAGTGTAAATTTGTTCAACCACTTTGGAAAATAGTATGGAGGTTCCTAAAAACGACTCCACATTGAGCTTCCCTATCACCCAGCAATCCGTTGTCCCCTTCTTGATTTAAGAGGAAATCGCTTCAGTTTTTCACCATTAAGTATAATGCTGGCTGTAGGTTTGTAATATACAACCATTATTCTATTGTGGAATGTTCCCTGGATTCCTAATTTTTCCAGAGCCTCCATCATAAAGGGATTGTTGGATATTGTCAAATGCTTTTTCTCAAACAATTAAGATAACCATGTGATTCTTGTCCTTGCTCTTGTTGTTGTGATGTATTATATTAATTGATTTGCATATATTGGCCCAACTTTGCATCCCTAAAATAAATCTTGTTTGATCGTGGTGTATTATTTTTTGGATGAATTGTTGAAGTCAATTGACCAAAATTTTGTTGAGAAGTTTTGCATCAATATTCATCAAAGAAATGTGTTTAAACTTCTCTTTTTTTGATGAGTCCCTGCCTGGTTTGGGGATGAGGGTTTTGATGTCCTCATTGAATAAGTTCTGTAGTGAATTTTCTTTTTCAATTTCATTGAATAGTTGGAGTAGTATTGGTGTGAGCTTTGCGTTGAAGGCCTTGTAGAATTCTGATGTAAATCTGTCTGGTCTTGGGATTTTTTTATATAGGACTTCTCTTATTGCTGTTTCTATTTTAATGCTTGATATGGGCCTGTTAAAATGGTTTAACTCATCTTTTTTTAGTTTCAGCAGCGTGTAGATATTTGCTATGTAAAGGTCCATTTTTGCTAAGTTCTCAAACCTATTAGCATAGTTTTGAGAAATATTCCCTTATAATGTTCTGAATCTTGGTTGTTTCTCTGGTGATGTTTCCATTCTCATCTCTGAGTTTATTTATTTGGGTGAGTTTTCTTCTTTTTCAAATAAGATTTGTTAAAGGTCTCTCAATTTTGTTAATGTTTTAAAAGAACCAACACTTTGTTTTGTTGATTCTTTCTATGTTTTTTGGAATCTAATTCATTTAATTCTTATTTAATTTTAATTAGTTCTTTCCATCTACTGGCTTGGGGTATATCTTGCTGCTCTTTTTCAAGGAGGTTCAGCTGTGTCATTAAATTGTTGGTTTCATATATCTCCAACTTGCCTCTGAGTACTGACTTTTCTGTGTCCGAGCGGAGCTGGTAATTTGTGTGTTCGTTTTTGTTGAATATCATGAGCACTTGAATTTCCTTTCTAATCTCTTACATCACTTACTCGTGATTCAACAGTGTGTTGTTCAGCATCCATGTGTTACAGGACTTTCTTTGGTGGCTTTTGGCGTTGAATTCTAATTTTATTTCCTGTGGTCTGAGAGAATGCAAAGTATAACTTCAATGTTTCTGAATTTGGACCTTTGCTTTGTGACCTAAAATGTGATCAATTTTTCAAAATGTTCTATATGCTGCTGAGACAAAGGTGTACTCTGATACTGCTCGGTGAAATATTCGTTAGATGTCTGTTAAATCTAGATGATCCTTGCAGTTTTTAGATCTGCAGTTTATTGAGTTTTTGCCGAGTTGATCTATCTAGTGGGGATAGTGGTGTGTTAAAGTACCTAACAATTAATGTCTTTGGATCTATGTGAGCTTTCAGGGAAAGTAGTGTTTCTTGGATAAACTTGCATCTCTGTTGTTTGACAAATAGATATTTAGAATTGTAATATTTTCCTGAAGGAGTGATCCCATAATTAGTATGTAGCGACCTTCTTTTTCTCTTCTCACTAATTTTAATTTGAAATCTATTTTATCTGATTAGGATTGCAACTCCCACTTGTTTATGAGGGTCATTTACTTGGTAGATTTTGTTCCAGTCCTTCACTTTCAAAATGTGTTTGTTTCTATGGGCAAAGTGTGACTCCTGAAGGCAGCAGATAGAAGGATTTTGCTTTTTAATCCATCTAGATAGTCTATGTCTTGACTGCAAGAATAAAATTAGGGATTTACTGTCTCACCTGATTATGTGATTGTTATTTCTTGATATTGAAACTCTCTTCTTGTAATTCTTATTGTATGTAATCCAACACTGTTTATTATTATGTATTAAATATGGGAAATCTAACTTCAAAGATGTCTAAAAATTTTTCCTTTTGAGTCATAACATTGCCATTATCAAGGACACTCTGGTCATAATCATCTTCAACATAATTATTATTAGCATCATCAGTGCTAATTATTGAAAGTCTGGTATGTGTCTATGATTTTTTATTATTTGTATTTTGATTAATAATTTTAATATTACCACTGTGCATGCATCCATGTTAAATTTTTGAATAAATAAAGAAATAAAAAAACTAAACCATAACAGGTAGCTTGGCTATGTGATTACAACAAATTATTGAACCGATTTTTGAAGCATTGCATATTTCTAACCAGTATGAATTAACTTCCCCTCTCCCTGTCATTACACACAAATATTTCAGGGTTTGAACAGATTTTTTTCAAGTAATATACTATAAATATTACTATGACATCATGTGTATATCTAAAATTACCTTGAAAATAATATGTTCTACTTTCTATTGAAATATTAGTCATGTTACTCTAGGAAACTTTTGGAAAAATAGACTATATCTTTGAAATGAAAAGGGTAAAAATAGTAGCATAACCGTTTTAGAGGGAGTGTATATATTCAGAAATATATGTTTGTGTTTGTGTGTGTGTGTGTGTGTGTATAAATGTTATGTGTAGAAAGTCATATATTTTTAGAGGGAATTTGTTGTCATATATATATATATGTATAGAATCATGTGCATTATAGTGAAACAAACATCTTAAAACATAATTAAAATTAAAAAAAATCATCAAAACAAATGCTGGTAACTCATGCCTATAATTCTAGCTCCTCTGGTGGCTGAGATCTAACAATTGTTTTCACATCTAGCCCAAACAGAAAAGTACATGTTAGATTCTTATTCTCCTATTAACCATTCAAAAACAGAAATTAGCCCTGTGCTTCAAGTTGTGCAGTGCTGGCTTTGAGCACAAAAAAGCTTAGGGACAATGCCCAGTACTTGCAAAAAACAACAACAACAACATGTCTCACATTAATTTCACAAAAACATTTTTTAACTGCTGTGAACATTTCTTAGAGACATGAATACATGCCCCTGGAAATTTTTAAGTAAAAACTATAGAATATTTATGTCTATGTCAAAGACATGACTATTTAGATTGTTTAAGATATTTAGGTAATATTTAGGAATGAAGGATAATGATAGATAGGTAATAATTGGGAGTGGTCTTTTTATTCTGTTTTATGATACTGATAAAATGATATCTGTAATGATTATATAAAATAGCTCTTGCTTGGTATGTGAATTATAATAAGTGATAAACATTTTTGAAGTTTTTTTGTGAAAATACTGTACCAAGGGGTTATGATTACATGGGCAAGGTAATGAGTATATTTCTTTTCAAACATTGTTGCTTCCTCCTTTGTTTCCTATTCCCATCCCTTTCACCTCCCCCCACACTGATCCCCAATGCCTCCCTCCCACATTCCCCGGCCAAAGTTGTAAAGTTCATTTTTCGACATAACAAAAAATAACTCCAGATTTCACTGTATTTGTTGCTGGTATAATTTGTAGAGGGGAACGGAAAAAACAATTTGTTTGAATACGAATAGAGGTGGAACCATTGCAGCAGTGAAATGTACATGTTGTTATGTAGAAAAATGATCTTTACAACTTTGGTCGGAGAGAATTGGGTAAGGGGAGTCTAGGAAGTGATGGGATGGGGAAACAAAGGAGGAAGCAACAATCTTTGATAAGAAATGTACTCATTATCTTGTCCATGTTATTGTAAGCAATCTGTATGGCATTTTCACAATAAAAAAATACCTCTCAGTCCTATCTCTCAACATTACCGGATTAGCTCTCCAAATAAGAGAGGTAGACTGTCTAGTTGTATTAAAAAGCAAAATCCTTCTATCTGCTGCCTTCAGGAGTCACACCTTGCCAATAAAAACAAACACATTTTGAAAGTGAAAGACTGGAACAAAATCTACCAAGCAAATGACCCCCATAAACAGGTGGGATTTGTAATCCTAATATCAGATAAAATAGACTTCAAATTAAAATTAGTGAGAAGAGAAAAAGAGGGTCGCTACATACTAATTAAGGGATTGCTCATTCAGGATGATATTACAATTCTAAATATCTATTTGTCAAACAACAGAGATGCAAGTTTATCCAAGAAACACTACTTTCCCTGAAAGCTCACATAGATCCAAAGACATTAATTGTTAGGTACTTTAACACATCACTATGCCCACTAGATAGATCAACTCGGCAAAAACTCAATAAACTGCAGATCTAAACAACTGCAACGATCAACTAGATTTAACAGATATCTAGCGAATATTTCACACAGCAGTATCAGAATACACGTTTTTCTCAGAAGCACATAGAACATTTTCAAAAACTGACCACATTTTAGGTCACAAAACAAAAGTCCAAATTCAGAAACATTGAAGTTATACTTTGCATTCTCTCAGACCACAGGAAATAAAATTTTATTCCAATGCCAAAAGCCAAAGTCCTGTAACACATGGAGGCTGAACAACATACTGTTGAATCACGGGTAAGTCATGTAAGAGATTAGAAAGGAAATTCAATTGTTCATGATATTCAACGAAAACGAACACACAAATTACCAGCTCCTCTGGGACACAGAAAAGTCAGTACTCAGAAGCAAGTTGGAGATATACGAAACCAACAATTTAATGACACAGCTGAACCTCCTTGAAAAAGAGCAGCAAGATATACCCCAAGCCAGTAGATGGAAAGAAATAATTAAAATTAAATAAGAATTAAATGAACTAGATTCCGCCCCAAAAAAACATAGAAAGAATCAACAAAGCAAAGAGTTGGTTCTTCGAAAATATTAAAAAAATTGACAGACCCTTAACAAATCTTATCAGAAAAAGAAGAAAACTCACCCAAATAAATAAACTCAGAGTTCAGAATGAAAATCACCAAAGAATCAAACAAGATTCAGAACATTATAAGGAAATACTTCTCAAAACTATGCTAATAAGTTTGAGAACTTGGCAGAAATGGACCTTTTAATAGCAAATATCAACATGCCGAAACTATACCAAGATGAGTTAAACTATTTTAACAGGCCCATATCAAGCATTAAAATAGAAACAGCAATAAGAGAAGTCCTATATAAAAAAATCCCAAGACCAGACAGATTTACATCAGAATTCTACAAGGCCTTCAAAGCAGAGCTCACACCAATACTACTCCAACTCTTCAATGAAATTGAAAGAGAAAGTTCACTACAGAACTTATTCAATGAGGCCATCAAAAGCCTCATCCCCAAACCAGGCAGAGACTCATCAAAAAAGAGAAGTTTAAACACATTTCTTTGATGAACATTGATGCAAAACTTCTAAACAAAATTTTGGTCAATTGACTTCAACAATTCATCCAAAAAATAATACACCACGATCAAACAGGATTCATTTCAGGGATGCAAAGTTGGGTCAATATATGCAAATCAATTAATATAATACATCGCAACAACAAGAGCAAGGATAAGAACCATACGGTTATCTCAATTGATTGAGAAAAACATTTGACAACATCCAACAAACCCTTTATGATGAAGGCTCTGGAAAAATTATGAAACCAGGGAACATTCCTCAATAGAATAAAGGCTGTATATGACATACCTACAGCCAGCATTATACTTAATGGTGTAAAACTAAAGCCATTTTCTCTTAAATCAAGAAGGGGAAAACGGATTTCTGGGTCAGAGGGAAGCTCTATGTCGAGACTTTGAGGAACCTCCATATTACTTTCCAAAGTGGTTGAAAAAATTTACACTCCCACCAACAATGTAGTAAGGTTCCCTTCTGTACACATCCCCTCATGCATCTGTTGTTATTAGAGTTCTTGATTTTAGCCATTCTAACTAGAGTGAGGTGATATCTCAATGTTGTTTTGATTTGCATTTTTTTGTTGCTAGGGAGGCATTTTTCATGTGTATATTGGCCATGCTTCTTTCCTCTTCAGAGAAGTTTCTCTGAAATTTCTCACTTATTTATTGGGCAGTTGTTTCTTTGAAGATTTGTGGTTGGGGGATTTAATTTTTTGAGGTCTAGGTATATTTTAGATTTGAGAACCTTGTCCGTTGTATGGCTAGGGAAGATATTCTCCCAATCCGTGGGCGTTCTATTGATCTTGCAAGCTATGACCTTTGCCATGCAGAAGCTCGGCATTTTCATGCAATCCCATTTTTCCAACCTTTCTTTGATTTGTTGTGTTTCTGTGTCTCTATTAAGAAAATTTCAGCCTATGCAGTATTTACCCAAATGTTCACAAACAAGACCACACTAAAGCTACCAGCATGTATATGTTTATTGTAGCATTATTTACTCTAGGTAAGATATGGAACCAACCAGATGCCCCTCAGTAGATGAATGGGTCAAGAAAATGTGGTATATATAAACAAAGGAATTCTACGCCTCCATCACAAAGAATGACATTGCCCAGTTTGTTAGGAAATGGAAAGGCTTGGAAAAGATTGTATTAAGTGAAGTAAGCCAGGCCCAAAGAAACATAGGTCCTATGGTTTCCTTTATTAGCAATATCTAGTATATGTCTGAGTCAAGCAGAAAAGGTCAGATAATTTGATATTAGGGAAATGAACCCTAAGGTATGTATAGAAATGTTATTTTTTCTTTCATGCGATTGTTTCTAACACATTTGCAAGATTATTTCTTTGTTGTTTGTTCCCACCCCCACAGTATAACCACTGCTTTCACTGTATTTGATGTCGGAATAATTGTGGAGGGGAAGGGGAAAAACAGATCATTTAAATAGGGATGCAGGTGGACGCATTGCAACAATGACATTACAAGTCGTGATGTCAAAAATGAACTTTACAACTGTGGTGCGGGGCGCGGGGGGGGGCGAGAATTGGGTGGGGGTGGGGGAGAATAGGAAGGGATGAGAAGGGGAAACAAAGGAGGAGACTACAAGCTTGATAAGAAATGTATTCATTATCTTGCCCATGTAATTGTAACCCCTCTGTAAAATAAACGAAGGGTACAAGAATGTCCACTCTCTCCAGTTTATTTTCAATTTAGTATTAGAATGCAAAGCTACAACATTAAGACAAGGTGCAAACATACAATGGATCCAAATAGGCAATGATGAAGTAAAATTCTCCCTCTTTGTAGATGACATGATGTTGTATTTAAAGAATCCCATGGAATCCACTCCCAAATTACTCATAGTGATTCAAAACTTAGGCAAAATAGCCGGGTAATTTTATAACCGGCTTTTCTCTAATCCAACAATGAGAAAAGTGTGGCGGAAACCAGGAAAACAATTCCATCTATAATAGCCCGTCCAAAATAAAACACCTAGGAATTAACCAAAAAGTGACGGACCTTTATGATGGAAAATTTTTTATTTTGTCACTCATGGGTCTTGAGCTCTGGGCCTGGGTGCTCTCCCACATGTATTCAGCTCAAGGGGAGAGCTCTATCACTGGAGCACAGAACCACTTCCGGTTTTCTAGTGGTTTATTGGAGATAAGAGTCTCACGGACTTTCCTCCCTGCCTAGGTTTGAACCATGATCCTCAGATCTCAGCCTCCTGAGTAGCTAGGATTACAGGCGTGAGCCATCAGTGCCCAGCTGATGAAAACTTTAAAAACCTGAAACAGGAAATCAAAATACTACTTTGAAAGTGGAAAAAGCTCCCATGCTCCTGGATTGGAAGGATCCACATCATGAAAATGGCAATACTTGCCAAGGCTATCTACAAATTCAATATTCCAACCTCATTGTTCAAGGAAGTAGAAGAGGCAATCCAAAAATTCATATGGAACAATAAAAGACCCCGACTAACAAAAATGATCAAAAACAGAAAGAAAAGTGATAGAAGAATATCAATACCAAATTTCAAACTCTAATACAACACCACTGTAATCCAAACAGCTTATTACTGACACAAGAACAGACTTCAGGACCAATGGAATATAACTGAAAATCCAAAAATGAACCTACCGAACTATAGCCATCTAATCTTCGATAAGGGAACTAAAAATTGGAATGGTAGAAAGACAGCCTCTTCAGTAAATGGTTCTGGCAAAATTGGTTAATCACTTGTAGAAAACTAAAACAAGATCCTTATATATCATCATGCAAAAGAATCAACTCCAAAAGATAAAAGACATGGAGTCAAAGTGGACACTCTGAAAATATTAAAGGATGGAATTGGAGAAACTATAAGGCTCCTCGTTACAGGCCGAAAATTTCTTAAAAGAGACCCAGAAACACAACAAATCAAAGAAAGGTTGGACAAATGGAATTGCATGAAAATGCAGTTTCTTCATGGCAAAGGATGAAGCTAGCAAGATCAATAGAAAGCCCACGGATTGGGAGAAGATCTTCACTAGCCATAAAACAGACAAGGTTCTCATATCTAAAATATACCAGGAACTCAAAAAATTAAATCCCCTACCAACAAATCTTCACAGAAACAACTGCCCAATAAATAAGTGGGCTAAAAGCTTAAAGAGAAACTTCTCTAAAAAGGAAAGAAGGATGGCCAGTAGACACATGAAGTAATGCTCAACCTCCCTAGCTACAAAATAAATGCAAATCAAAACAACATTCAGATTCCACCTCACCCCAATTATGGCTATAATCAAGAACTCTAACAACAGATCCTGGATGGTAAGTCGACAGAAGGGAACCCTACTGCATTGTTGTTGGGAGTGTAAAGTAGTATGGATATTCCTCAAAAGACTCCACATAGAGCTTCCCTATTTCCCAGCAATCACACTTCTGAACATTTATCCAAATGATACAAACATGATTATTTTAAAGCTACCAGCAGGACTGTGTTTATTGCAGCATTATTTACCATAGATAAGATATGAAACCAACCCAGAGGCCCCTCAGTAGATGAATGGATCAAGAAAATATGGTATATATACAAAATGGAATTCTGTGCCTCTATCAGAAAGAGTGACATTGCCCTATTTCTTAGGAAATTGAACGACTTGGAAAAAATTTAATTAAGTGTGGTAAGCCAGGCCCAATTAAACATAGGTCCCATGGTTTCCTTTGTTTGCAATAACATATATTTGTGAGACAAGCAGAAACCATCAGATAAGTAGATATTAGGTGAAATGAACCCCAATATAACATTTATAAGATGATTTCTTTGTTGCTTTGCATGTCCCTCTCCAACAGTATAACCCCTGTTTTAACTGTATTTTATGTTGGTATAATTTGTGGAGGGGAAGGGAAAAAACAAATCGTTTAAATAGGGATACAGATGGACCCATTGCAACAATGAGCTATACAAGTCATTATTTTGAAAAATGAACTTTTCAATTTTGGCCTTGGGGGGGGTAGGGGAACACCTGGTGGGGGGATGAGAATGTGAAATGGCAACTGGAGAGGAGGCAACAATTCTTGATAAGAAATGTACTCATTACTTTGCTCATGTAATTGTAAGCCCTCTGTACAGTATTTTCACAATTAAAAAAAGAAATATAGTATTCAGAAAAAAATATATAGAATTATGGCTAGAAAGGTGGCTTAATTGCAGAGCACTTGCCTTACATTCTTGAGGCCCTGGGTTCGATTCCTCGGCACCACATAAGCAAAAAGAAAAAATCAGCAAGAGACACTGTGGCTCAAGTGGTAGAGCACTAGCCTTGAGCTAAAGAGCTGAGAGACAGCGCCCAGGCCCAGAGTTCAAGCCCAATGACTGGACTCCCCAAATAATATATAGAGATAATTATAAGATATAAAATACTTAAGACTTGGATCATTGTAGCATTATCAAATGTGTCCCCTGTATCTGGTGGATATATTTTCACTTCTGTTATAGTGTCCTTTGAATTATGAAAGGTTATCATTTGATGTTATCCGGTTCATTCTTGCTTTTCTTTAGCCACTAATGAGCATCCTGAGCATCTAGGATAACAGGCTTGACATATTGGTGCATGTTTGCCTTTCACTATTTTAAGGGTTTTCCCCTTTCGTTTGAATTCAAACATTGTCCTGTCAGTAATTCTGCCCATTCTCAGACTGTTGTTCTCAAAGATGATAAGCATCTGTTTGATGGGTAATTGTCCTGTTCATTGTGTTTGACATAGTTTTCATTGTTTCTATTGATTTGCCCTTCCTAATTATTTCATATGATGATTAGAATATTGAATATATAGACTTCAGGTTTGCCTCTATGGAGATTGTAGAAGTCATGACAAAAGAATGTTTTAAAAGATTCTTATAAAGACAGCATTGGGAACTTTATACATAAAAACAAAAAAATTTAGTTGGACAAACAACTCTTGAATCCATTTTGACATCAAAGTCAGGCAATTCACGTGGAATATACCATGGAATCTATGAATTTTTAAATTAAGATATTGCTGTTATTTTGTATTATGAAAATAATTTGTAGGGACAAAAGGATGGACTGGCACTTTTGAAATGTAAGAAACTTAACCAAAACATTACTACGAAGGAAATAAATAGTACAGCCTTCCACAACTTCAAAGAGGTAATGATTCACACTTATCCTTTTGGCAATATCAAATGTAGTTTCTTCCAACTTGTTCCTCAGACCCGGTTTAATACAATGGTTCAACAGAAGGAGATACAGCGTATCTTGCCTATTTCTATTCCCAGCAGCAAAAGGCAAGGGGGCGGTCAAGAGTCCTTTAGTTTGGGGATTGGTATCTCCTTCATTATGAAGTAAGAAAGATCCATTCTGGTATTATTCAACATATAAGCACTGTGCAGGAGTGCCAAGCCATTCAAAGTTATTGCATGAATATCTGCCTTGAGCTACCAACTCATGGACAATGTCTAAATGTCCACTCTAGGCTTCCCAATGAAGAGGGTTATACTTACCTCATCCTAGTATACATATGCATGGCCTTTTTGCAAAGTAGTCTCAGCACTGTAGTAAGCCGATTAATTTTGGCATCCCAAAGAAGAAATTTGCATGGAATCTTCTCCATTATTTTCTTGCAATTGATACCATTCCTCACGTTTTAATCTTGTTCCTTGTCTTTATCAGAATTGCCTAACCAGAAACTTTTATACCAGTGGGAATGAGGTGTCCATGTATTTCCCCAACAATTAACATTGGTTGAAATGTTCAGAAAAATCCGGTGAATTTTCTGCATATGTTTTTTTACCATGATTTATTTTCTCTTTTTCCATTTTTACTATTTTAAATTATTCTAACTGGAGAGTAGTGAATTGATAGAGAGCAGAGGAAAGATTTTCCTCCGTATTCAAATGCACAGACTGAAAATGAGGACCAGTGGTGTCTTCATGTGTAGCTTATTCTAGGAATGAGAAAATAGGAAACAATGCCTTCTATGTAAATGATTTGGGAAATACCATGGTATAGTATAAGAGAACTTACTATTCAATATATGAGCTTTAAGAGCTTTCTAATAGATCCATTATTTATTGGTACCCAACATTAGAAAAAAATGTATAATTCAGTAGTAAAATAGAAGCCCTTTGCGTGACTACTTAAATTCCTTGTTTTTTAAAAGACACTTGTTTTCATCTAAAAAAGTAGGCCTATCTATTGTCTTCAGGTGATTTTGATGATTGAAGATGCTTAATGAGGAGCCAACATGCATTAGTAGTCCTTTGATATAATTAAATTTCATTTTTTCTTCTTGGATAATATAATGATCAAAGCAATAGTTCAGAATCAGCAAACAATAGTTCAGCATCATACTTCCAATGCAAATGGATCACCAGTAACTAATCCTCGATACCATTTTCCAAAAAGTTTTGTCACAGGTACAATCTGTCCGTCTTTTCTAGCTGCTTTCCTAGCCTGGACCTTTTCTTTCATTGTGCAGGAAAAGGGTGATTCAACTGATTTCAGTCAGATCTGTTCCTAGACTTGTCAAGGATTTAGATTCGTTTTTTAAAAATTAGTTGTGGGGCCTGGACTCTGGGCTTAGGCACCGTCCTTGAGCTCTTCAAATCAAGGCAAACGCTCTACCACATGAGCCACAAAATCACTTCTGTGGTTCTGTTTATGTGGTGCTGATTTGGGAAATGGCAGAGCAGAAAGTGAAATGATGCAACCAAAAATATAAAAGGAAAATAAATTGGGATAATTATGGAGCAACCATGTTATCTATGAGAATCATGAAAGAGAGAGAGGAAGAGAGATACAGATGTGCAATGACCTAACTAGCCACAAAATCCATGCTTCTGATCAATTTACAAAGCAAACAATTTTATTTTTTATTTGTTAAAAAAGATGGAAGTAGAATTTATGTATTTACTGGAATTAAGTAAATATATTTATATTGGCCTATATAAAGAGACATAGCTTTGACCAAATTACAGACAAGAATCTTAATCCTTGGGTTGGGAAGGTGGCTCAGTGGTAGAGTGCTTTTCTTGCAGTTTACTACAGTGCGGAGTCAACTTTCCAAACAGGCCCCTCATATCAATACTAGGGATGAGGGTGAGTATACCCTCTTCATTGGGAAGCATAGAGTGGACACTTAGACATTGTCCATGAGTTGGTATCTCAAGGCAGATATTAATGACATAACTGTGAATGGCTGGACACCCCTGCACAGTGCTTATATGTGAAACATATTGCAACAGCACACACACACACACACACACACACACACACACACACACACACACACACACACATACACACAAACATCATATTTCTACTTAAGTATTTTTTGTGTATGGTCTTAAGAAGAAATTTACATTAGTAACTTGAATTTCTGACAGAACAATATAATCACTATACAACTTGCTTATATACTCTCAATATTAAAATTGCTATCTAAGTATGTGCAATAGATAAGCATAGGAAAAAGTAGGAGCCACACTGGTGGCTCATGTCTTTATTCCTAGCTAATCAGAAAGACGAAGTCTGATGATTGTGGTTTGAAACCAGACCAAGAAAAAAAGTCCATTAGATTCTCGTTTGAAAGTAACCAGCAAAAGCTAGAAATGGAGCTGTGGTACAAGCAGTAAAATGCTACCCTTGAGAAAACAAAAACAAAAACATAACAAATTCTGGGACAGAGCTAGGCCCTGAGTTCAAGCTCTAGTATTAGTATTTAATTAATGAAGGAATGAATTAGTTAATTAATTACCTAAAATAAATTAAGTGGTCACATGTGGAGGGGCAGGTAAAATGTAACAACCATTGTGAATGTATTATGTATTATTTTGTAATGAGGCAAATTATCATTTGTCCTAATCACTAATATTTTATTTGAACTTTTTGTACAATAAACCCTGAATTTGGCATGCGTGTATATGTGTGTACATGTGCACACATGTGTGTTTATGTGTGTGTGTGTGTGTGTGTGTGTGTGTGTGTGTGTGTGTGTGCTGTTGCAATGTTGCTTGCCAATATGAACAGGGTGAGGCTGAAAAGAGGTGTGTTGCAATGTTTTTTAATTATCAGTGTTGTGTCCTGTCATTTCAGTGGAACCACCCTTCTGTACATTTCATTTGTTTATAACATCATCATAATCAAAGAATTTACAACAATATGTTAGATAAAAGAGATCATTTTCAGCTCTTAGTATATGTTAGGTAAAAAGATACACATATAATTAGGCAGTAAGTTATTGCTGTAAGATGACTGTCAGTACAAAATATTTATTTGACCTCTTAAATTGGTTATATTTTTAAGAAATACTCATGGAGTGATTTTGACCGACTTGACCAAATAGTTAATTCTCTTTGATTATTTCTGGGAAACTCAAGGTGGATAAACTCTTTCCGGATTTCTGTTGAAAATAACTTTCTTTGTAAGATCGTATCTATTCACACTAAGATAATAAACCCCGTATATTTAAGGTTTGAATATCCCATCATATTGACTGAAAATCAGTATTGTGGCTATGCTTGTTAGATATATATTTCAAATAAAACCATAAACATGTGTCACCTCCAGATTGTGGATGCATTTGAAGTTGTTTTGTACATACAAAGATTTCTTCATTAATAGTTCTTTTGTGGGAGTAACTGTCACAACTTTAACAAATAAGGCATTTTGAATATCATTTACAATATAAATAACATCCCAGAGTGAGTCTTGCAAATTTGAAAACCAATTAACTATTTTAGTATTATTTTAGTTCATTGACTATACAACTAAAGACATTTCTGAAATAAATATTATTAAGATCTGAAAATGTAAGTGGGTATATAGGCTTTTTATGCTTCATTTTATGATAAGCCAGTTTTTATTAAACTAAAAGAAATAGAATAAAATAATGTAAGTGAATTGAGTAACCTAATTATTAGTATAATTTTGCTTTCTATTAGCACAGTCCTTTGAATGTAGATGATGCAGTTAAATTATTTTTTGTGTCACTGTGCTTTAGTTATTTTTAGAATCTTTGTAGTTATCAGAGTGAATTTGTAGTATAAATAAAAGCCTTTTAAAATGATTAGGATTAATCTTGTGTTTTGTGTTCTACTCCAAAGAAAATGAGTTATTTCCAAGTGTTCATAGTTTATAATTGAATCTTCAGTATCATAAGAAATTTTGAAATAATTTGGTAGTATTGATGTCTTTTTTTAGGGGATGGGGCCCAGTAGTGGTGCCTGGACTCTGGGCACTGTCCCTCAGCTCTTCAGCTCAAGTCTAACGCTCTATCACTTGAGCCACAGCGTCAGTTCTAGCTTTTTTCTTTTTGCTTGGGTGGTGCTGAGGAATTGAACCCAGGGCCTCATGCATGCAAGGCAAGCGCTCTACCACTGAACCACCTTCTCAGACCTTCATTTATTTTTAAACCAATAGTAGTTCACAAGTTGGAGAGTCTTTAATTCATACTTAGCTCTTGGTGTCTATGATTTTTAACCTCTGATTCCTAACATTAATGATAGGTCAGAGTGCATTTTTGGGTATAGGAAAGGTAAAATATTTATCTATGGTCAAAGTTGATTTTTATATCAGACTTGCTTTAATAGCATTTCTCTCAAAATGTTGGGTATAAAAAGCAATCAAAATACTTCTAATGGTAAACAACTTAGTTGAGCTACAATGTGGAAATGATTGGTCCATAAGACCTGCATAATGTTTCCATCAGGAATTGGGGAGGTCATTCTTTCAGTAAGACAGTGTTAAACAGAGATAGGTTCCCCAGGCCGTGCAGTGTTGAGTGAAGGGATAAAATATGATTTCTACTATTTTGAGCTAGATATGAAGAATGTTATACTATACCAGTTCCTTTCACCGGGTAGGTATGCATTGATTATGAAGTTTGAGTTTTCATATTACAGTTTCCTATTTTCTAACAAAGATAAAGTGAAATATTATGAGTGTACACAATAATTATGGGAAATTTTCCTAGAATTAATAGACTAAGTGCTGGTATTTTAGACTTAAAATAGTATGAGGTTAATTGATACAGTGGGAGATGAACCACAGACTAACACTTACAAGGTGTGCAATGTTCTACTAGTAATTCTAACTCTGAAGACTTCAATATCATCATCTGAGAATTAAAAATGTATAGAGCTCCACTTTATGCGATTATTGTGAGGATTAAATTATATACCATAAGTAAAGTACTTGGAAAAACAATCAATTAGCATTTGGCAAATTCTACCTGTTATTTTATCATGTGATGAATTCTAACATTTTTACTGTGATTTTATATGTGCAATGTGATGTATTGATATTCATTGCATTGATCACTTGTCTGTCACTATGAGGAAAATACCTGCAAAGAGAATTTCTGAGGAGGAAACTATTATATTGACTCATGGTTTAAGAGAACACAGTTTAAGATTAAATATCTCCATTATTTTCAATTATATTTTTATTATCTTAACTAGGTGTACACGGGAATTTCCATTGAAAAAGTTAGTTTTTTAAGTAAAATTGATCTTTATATAACTTTTCCCTACCCTTGCAAACCTCACAGAACTTTAATTTTTTCTAGTTTCATATTATTTTCATTGAATATAATATCTTCAGTCTTACTCCATAACTCTCTTTATTCTTTCCCTTTGACTTCCCCTCACATCTTCCAAGTGATAGTTTTCTTGGACTCACTTTTTTGGATTAAAAATTCAATTTTGTAGGAAATTACGCCTTTTAAATACTGCTGTGAAAAATGAAAACTTTGGTTAATACTGTTGTTTAACTTGCATAAAATTCTGGCTTCCAAGTACACGACAGAACATGGGTCCTTTCTGTGTCTGGCTCTGACTTCGTTTACTTAACATATTTTTAGATCTATCCATTTCTTTGCAAATAATGTAACAGTCCTCATAATGGATAGGTGCAATCCAATTGTGTATATATGACACACTTACTCCAACCATCCCTTCGCCAAAGGGCATCTTGGCTGTTTCCATAACTTGGCTATGGTGAATAGTGCAGTAATGAGCATGGTAGTGAAAGTGATTTAACTGTAACTTTTTGGAAGAATTCATCACTATCTTTCTGGGAGCAATCCTCTAGCCAGTTTTCTAGAATAAACACATCCTTCCCTTCATCTCCATCACAACGTATTGCAAGTCCTCAAAAACACACTAACCCATACAGGACTCAATAAGCTAAGACCACACTGTGCCCATATTCTTTCAATATATTTTTAATAATTACATAAATTTAGTGAGAAACTTCTATGTACTTTCCTAATGTGAGAATGAGATACATAACAACAGAGTAAAAATAAGAAATATGCAATTAATTAGCTATTATCATATTTAAAATCTTTTTCAGCTCTAATCATAGACTCACTTACTATTATTTTAATCTTTATTTGATTACTTCATCTATCCCCTAAATTATAACAGACGAGTTAAATACAGACAAAAAGTGTGGTTTGATTTTGACACTCATGTGTGAGGATGCACAACATGGGCAAATAGATGGATAGGAATTAATAGCAATTACCCATTTTGTTAAAGTAGAGATAGTTTTCCCAAACTGATTCATATTTCCTTCAACAAAAAACCTGTAACAATTCCCTTTGTTTTGTTCCTCATTCACTTTTGTTTCCATTTTATTTTATAATGAAGGATTATTTCATATATGTACTGTAGATACAAAAATATGTTAAACTATTTCTATACATATGTATTGATATATACATACATACATATATTACACAGGTTACAATGATAATTTATAACTTCTGTAACTATACAATTTACTAAATTATTAAAAACATCGACGGTTCATGCCTGGAATTCTGGTTACTCCGGAGGCTGAGATCTGATGAACATGGTTTAAAGCCATCCTGGGCAGGAAAGTCCATGAGCCTCTTATCTCCAAACAACCAACAGACAATCAGAATTGGAACTGTGGCTCAAAGTAATAGAGGGGTAGCCTTGAGAAAAAAGCTCAGGGACCTCACCCAGGCTCTTAGTTCAAGAACTACAATCTACCCAAAAAAACCTATTTAATTTACACCTGTGTAAGTAGATTATTTCCATCATCCAAATGTACATCCATGCTCATTTGCAAGGTAACTCTGTTTTGTCTGAAGTACCACTAAACAATATCACTTAAGTAGAAAGCATTGGAACGTGGGTTCATTCTATATCTTTCATGAATTTTTCTCAACTCAAATACTCAATTGTTACACTTATTCCAATTATTTAAAATCATACCTTTTTTTTCTTTAATACCCCTAATATTACAGTTTGAATTCAGTGTCTTGTGCCCCCTAAATGGGTAGAACACCCATTTTTGTCATGTGCCAGCCCTAAATTGTCCTGATTATTTTTCAGATAGAAACTGGCTTCCTACTGTGTATGATTTTGGCCTCAGTCTATTTGATGTTATTCTTCCTTGAATTTAGAATAATAAGTACATGGTATTATGTACAGATCTTTCTGTCTAGTCTGGGCTTTAGCCACTGTTCTCACAACAGTTCACTTCCAAGTCGTCAGCATTTTCATAATCTTGTCATAGCTGATTGTTTTTAAATCTTTGCATTTCCTGCAGGTTCTTGAGTACTGAATTAATTTGTGTTTTCTTGTCTTGTTTTGTTTCATTTGAATGTATGTGTTGAGTTTTTCCTCACTTTTCCTTTTGTTTCTTTCCCTGAAGTTCTTACCTAAAGTGCTGAGAAACCAATTCTTCTTTCTAAAGATAGTCAGGATGAACATTATTTATTCCAAACAACTTCAGTTACATTTAAACACCTTCATATCCATGAATGATATAAAAATGCTAAGCACTAAGAAGGTTGTTTTGTTTTTACTTTCATGGTAGTCTTTGTCATACACAGATCATGAAATATGTGAAGATAATATAAGTACAGATGCATGTCAGGAGGAGAAGAACCTATTATTAATTGTTTGACAGAGGCTTCACTTCTAGGGAAAGAAATATATTGCTTGATGCAGGATTTCACAAAATCATATTGCTAGGCAGAACCTAAGCAATCATCTAATACTATGGACTTAAGAGTGATGAATTGACTTCCTGAATAATTTACTTTGGTGTCAAATAAAAGCAGGCTTCCAAAAAGAGAGTAGATTTTAGAGAAACATGCTGAATTTTATGTAAATAGGTCCTTAGCTGATTTTGTTAATTTGTGGACTAATGCAGGGAAATAAAGTACAGCAAAGTAAAAAGTTAAAGAACTTCACATTGAAATACTCATTTGTGTGTGTGTTCATGTGCATGCGAGTATGCAAATGCACATGTGCATGTGCTTATGCATGCATTCATCATTCTTGAGGCTTGAGAGTCCCTGGCAACTATTCCTCAGCTTCTTGCCCAACGATAGTGGGCTACCACTTCAGCCACTTCTGTTTTTTTTTTTTTAGATAATCACTTGTATATTAATAATTGGAATGGCTTTGAACACTGGTCATCAGATCTCAGACTCCTGAGTAGCTAGCTAAGCTTATTCAGCCTCTGAGTAGCTAATCAAAATTCTGCCTGTCCTCTATGCTTCACTGCTCTTTTATTCATTTCCTGAGGTAATCACAAGCCTAAGTCTTATATATGTCTAATTGCTTTAAAAATACTGTTACTGCTTGGCAGCAGAGGCTCCCATCTGTACTCTTAACTACTTAGGAGGCTTGAGAACAGAACCCAGGCCAAAAGTTTAGTGGAATTCCTTATCAATCTATAGCTGGGTGCATTGGATCATTTCCACCATCCTTCACTATCTAGTTACTATGATTGGAAGGACTGGGGATCCAGGCCAGTCACGATAGCAGGCTAGACAAGTTGGTGTTCATCTCAGATGCCATTGATGATGGGAAGGCTAAAGGACAGATCAGGTGCAAGTTCTTGTGGAAAGGAAACACCTATTCTAAAATTAGCCAATGATATGACGCCAGCCTAGCTAGAAAAATATACCCAGAGTTGAAATACCACAATTTCCCACAACCAAAATAAGTATATATGTGAACATTCAAAAACTTAGTATATTAAAATACATATCTAAATGTTCATTCTCTTAACATCACATTATCTTACCTTTTCCACTTGAATCACACATATACTAGATATTGCAAATAAGGGAAACCATAGGACCTATGTTTCTTTGGGCCTGGCTTACTTCACTTAATATAATTTTTTCCAAGTTTTTCCATTTCCTAACAAATAATTTTTTCTTTCATACATGTGTTTCTAACACATTTATAAGATTACTTATTTGTTGCTTTGTATGTCCCTCCCCCACAGTATAACCCCTGCTTTCCCTATATTTGATATCATTATAACTTGTGGAGGAGATGGGGAAAAACAAGTCGTTTAAGGATACAGGTGGACCTTTTGCAACAATGAGAAGTACAAGTTGTCATGTCCAAAACGAGCTTTACAACGTCGGTGCCGGGGGGGGGGGGGGAGCGGGGGGAGGGGAAGGATTGGGATTGGGATTGGGAGGGGGGAGACTGGGAAGGGATGTGAAGGGTAAACAAAGGAGGAGACTGCAATGCTTGGTAAGAAATGTACACATTATCCTGCCCATGTAATTGTAACCCCTCTGTACAGTATGTTCACAAGTAAAATTAAATTAAATTTAAAAATTAGTAAAATCTGTTCTTTGCTTTAATATCAGCTTTATCTGATTATCATATGATGTGAAAGAATAGTTTCTTCATTAAACTTATGATAATTTAAAAAGACCTAGAAAATTCTTTCTCACTTATTAAGTGGAAATGAATAGCAAATTGCCTCATTTCTTACATATTTGCCTACCACTATAAATTCATCTTATGATTATTATTAATAGTAATACATTCTGATTTATTACTTTACTTTTTAACAGTTTTTAAACTTTTTGCTTTTCTGCTGAAGTTGAAGTATTTAATTAGTATCATCAAACTATATTCCTTGGGTATTTAGGGCAGTTTTTTGTAAAGTTTTTAACCAATGGCTTCTAAGAATTCTTAATTGGTATATCATTTGATTTATATTTCATTTCAATTTATTTTTATTTTAATGGTAATGTACACAGGGGTTACAGGTACATGAATAAGGTAAGGTTATGAGTACATTTCTTAGGGAAGGAACTTTGTTATCTCTTCCATTGATTTTTTAGTACACTCTAAACAAGAATTAGTTATGCTTTTGCTGTTGCTAGTGATCCATAGGTACTTTTGCTTTCTTTCTTAATGCATTTTTATTATAAAATTGATATAGAGAGGATTTACACTTAATTAAGTCAACTTAAGAGTACACTTCATTTTATTTTCTAAATTTGAAATTTTGGGCTTAAATGTTTTCTTTTGTGTCTTTAGTGTAATTCATTTATTTCAGAGTTGTAGCATTAGTTAATTTATTTTTGCATGATTTTTACACATGTAAATTATTCACACACATATATTTTGCTTTTATAATATTTAACATGTGACTATTTAAAAATTGTTTTCTTAATTTTTATATGGTTAATGATTTGAAATAAATTTATTTTCTTATAATTATAAACATATTTGTCCAGGTAACAAATACTGTTTTTCAAGAAGCACATAATGTATTAAGAAAGGCTTCATTGGGCTGGGATTGTGGCTCAGTGGTAGAGCGCTTGCCTCACATGCATGAAGCCCTGGCTTCGATTCCTCAGCACCACACAAGCAAACAGAAAAAAGCCGGAAGTGGCACTGTGGCTCAAGTGGTAGAGCGCTAGCCTTGAGCTGAAGAGCTGAGAGACAGCGCCCAGGCCCAGAGTTCAGGCTCCACGACTGGACCCCCCCCCCCAAAAAAAAAGCAAGGCTTCATTACTTGGTCACTTTTTGGAAGTATTTTTACTTGAATTAAAAACATAGTTTGAGTTCAGCATGGTGATTTGTGACATCCATTTTCTAGCTATGGTGGGAAGTGTAAATAGGGTTTGTAATTCAGGAGATACTGAGAAACTCTGTCACCTTATTATAAAACTATTCAGAGTGAATTGATTAGAGATATAGCCGTCGCTAGTGTTATATAGGGCACCTCCCTATCATATTCTAAATCTTGGGTTAAAACACCAGTAACATCAATCTTTTGTCAAAATAAAAGGACACATGTTTCAAAATGTTAATTATTTAAACTTAATTGCAAATATTCTCTTTTATTCTATTAATTTTCAATTTACCTAATCTATTAAAATCCAAGTATATTGTGATTATTTTATTTCTACTGAACTTTTAAATAGTATGAGCAATATTATGATTTCATATATTAACATACTTTTACTATTTGTGATAATTTCCACCCTTTAATATGATAATATCAATATTCCAAATGTGTGTATGTGGCGTGTTTATGTGGTTTTTGTGTGTGTGTTCTTTGTGTGTACTTTGTAATGCTTGGGAGATCACACCATTGCTTCACATATGCAAAGCCAACGGTTTACCACTGAGCAATACTGCCTAGTTATAAACCAAATAGTGTTTTAAACCATGAGTTTCAATCTTTCATTCCTAGTATGCTTTTTCAAAATTATATATAATAAAATGTGATCCATATTCTATCCACGCTAGCAATTTTTATTGTTACATAGAATATTCCCACTGCCTTTCCACTTCCAAACTCTTGTGTTTGTTATTGATAAAGGTTTTATTTTGCTTCTTTTCTCTCTTCATTGTTTTTCCCTTTAGAGTTTAGCTAATCTTTCTCTTATTTCTTTGTGAATTAATTGTCATATTCCTATTACAATTTCCTTACATTGTAACAGGTATATACAATGCTTTATTTTCTATTTTATTTTTTTCCCATTTTCACTGACTTTTGGTCCAGACTATTTGATGGATTAAAAAGAAACTTGACCCAGGACACTTTACTTTTCTCCTTATATTCTCTGAATTCTTTCTGTTTTTTGAAACAAAATAGCAATGACATATAGCTCCTACATGGTCCATCATTCTTTCCCCTCTCACTCTCCTCTGTTGTACAGCTCAAGTGGTTATCATTCAGATTTATTATGCTACAGCATTATCTAAATCTTAACTCATTCTTAAATTAATTTTAGTTGTTTCAAGTATCCTCTAAAGACATTTCTCTATATATAATATCTGGGGTCTTGTGTTTTTCCAAGGTGAAATTATGAGTGACTATCAAACATCTAGATATCTCTGTAGAATATTGGTCCACCTGCTCAATAAACTCGTATGTAAATTCAAGGAAAACAGGTCAGTCAGAACAATCTTGTAAAATTGTGTAGCTTCAGGCTTCATACTAGCTTTGAATCTTTTTACCATGTTTAGTAGTGAAGACAACATAGTTCTACTACAATAGCAGACACATAGAAGAATGTAAGATTTGTCAAAAATAAATTCTCAATTTTATGGTCAACAGATTTTGAAAACGATCCTATGATTTTATGAAATAAAAATAGAATCTTAAATGGGTATATTGGCACTATTGTCTCTCGAGATTTAAAGAATGATCTTAGACTACTACCTCAATCCATTTTTGTTTTTGTTTTTGTTTTTTGTCATTCATGGGGCTTGAACTCTGGGCTTAGGCGCTGTCTGTGTGCTCTTCCGCTCAACAAGAATGACCTACCGCTTGAGTCACAGCACCAGATCTGGTTTTTATAGTGGTTTATTGGATATAAGAGTCTCATGGACATTCCTGCCCGGGCTGGCTTTAAACTGTGATCCTCAGATCTGAGGATTTACTGATAATGAGCCTCAGGCACCCGTCCAACCTCCATCCTTATACAAAAATTTAAAATAAAAAATGATTATCAAACTAAATGTGAGATGTGAAAACCTATAAAACACAAATGTAAAATTTCATGACATTGCATCAGTAAAGGTTTCTAAAAATTTGACATGGAAAGCATTAGTGGCTAAAGAAATGCAAGAATAAACTGGATTATATTAAGCGATAGCCGTTCATAAGTCAAAGGAGACTATAACTGAAGTGAAAACATATCCAACAGATACAGGAAACATATTTGTTAATGCTACAATGTTAATGCTACAATGATTCTGAATAGTAAGTATTTTTATATCTTCTAATGCTATATAAATTTTTACCTGAATAAGATATTTCTTTGAAGAACATATGTAAATTAATAGTCAATAGGAGCAGCATATGAAATAAGTTCCTCTTTATTATCTAAGAAAAAAGACAAAGAAAACTCACTAGTATTACTTTAATATAAAAATACAGAAACAGGAACTCAATTTTCCATTTTTCCTAACATTCCAACAGAAATTAGAGAATCCAGTAAAGATACAGCAATCCAAGGATGGTATAGGATGTTATAGAATCACTAGCTGGTGAAAAAGAAGATAACAAAAATGAATTTTCTGATACAATGGGAAACAATATCTGCAACTTCAGATTGTGATATAGCTAGAAAGTAGTTTCCACTAGGCCGTCTTTGATATTTTAGGTTTCTTTACACAGCAACATTCCTCTCAGGAAATGATTTTATTAATACTCAAGGGTTTGCAGCTTATAACCCAGCAACAAATAATACTTCTAAATGTAAACAAATATGATACTAGGAGTAACCAAGGCTACTTCCATTGCTATAGCTGATAAATAATAATGATCTGGGGAATACTCAGTCTTGAACTTTTTCATACCTTTCTTCTTCTCCACCATGAGAAGTCCAAGGCAAGATACGTAAAACATTATCAGACGATTTTTAAGTGTTTTATTGTTCAAACTAAAGGAAGTACATTTTCACACTTTGGGGGCCTGACTTTCAAAGAGACAGACCTTCACAATTATTTTATAGACAAAAGTTTACTGCTTTGGATTAGATGTTTTCGAGCCTTTCGGTTTTGTTCTCTATTATTTTGGCAACTACATTTAAAAACATGATAAATCTATCATGTGTATGTTGGATTGTTCAAAGTCAAGCCATCTCCAAACAAAGTGAAAATACTGTACAAAGGGATTACAATTACATGGGCAAGGTAATGAGTACATTTATAATCATGCATTGTAGCCTATGCATTTGTTTCCCCTTCCCATGCCTTCCGATCTTCACCCCCCCACAAAATCCTCCTCCCCAACCCCACACCAAAATTGTAAAGTTCGTTTTCGACATAACGACTTGTACATCTCATTATTTCTTTTCCTTCTAATTGGTCAGCTTTGATGGCTTAAAATTCTTTGTTGAAGCTTTGTTTTAGATCTTGTATGAACTTCACTTCCTTAATTTGGTGTTCAGTGTTTATTCTCAAATCACTTAGTTGATTGGTTATGGTTTCCTTGAACACCCATTCCTTCTGTTGGGTTCCATTCAGCGTTCCCTTTGTGGTCTCCCTGACATACTTCAGCTCTTTGGTAATGGATTCCATGAATGCCTTTAGTGATTTGGTGTATTCTCATCCTGCTCTCTCAATTCCTGTATTACTCTTTGATTAGCTTCCTCACTTTTACACAATTCTTGTAGTTTTCTTTGAGTGTAATCAGCCTGCTCATGCCATTCCTTCCTTTCTCTTTGAGTGTTCTCAAGCTGCTCACGAAATTCCTGTATCAGTTTTTGAGTAGCTTCCTCATGTTCATGATATTCCTGTATTAACCTTTGGTTTGCCTCCTCTCTCTCCCTATCACGTTCATACAGAGTCCTTTGTGAGTTTTCAGTCTTTTCATTTACCATGTTTACCAGCAATGTTTGTAGAGCTATTTGGGAAGTCTCCTTTGGATTATTCATTATCTGTTCTGTCCCTTGATTATCATGAGTGGGAGTTGAGATACCCGGACTTGCCATTTTTCTGGCTTACTCTGCCCATTTGGGATGAAAGTAACACCAGTTTTGTGCTAGAACACTATATTAAGGCAAGCATCAACCAAAGTCTGTAGTTGCACAGTCAAAAGTCCACAGATACAATCTAGTTCAACATGAAACAACTATATATTAATGGGCTACAAATCGCAAAGAAGAATTAGGCAAACCAGAAATTATTAGTTTTAGGGAGAGATGTTGGTAAAAATAGGAATAGAGGGATGTGGGAAGGCACAGGGAGAGTTAAATTAACTAAGTTCTAATCTCAAAGCCAGAAGTAGGTTGGATAGAATGAAAGTTGAGAGAGAGAGGAAAAAAAGAAGAAAGAGTAAGAGAAAAAAGAGACAAGAAAAAATAGAAAAGAAAAAAATTATAAATTAAAATGTGCCATGCTTAAAAATTATGCAAATTTAAAACAAAATGTTCTGAGAGGAAAGTGGATAAAATGAGAGAAGGGGAGGGATATAAAGGAGATATGAAAAACTTACAAAAAATGCTTAAAATATTATATAGGTATAAAGAAGTAGTACTGCTATTAAGGAATTTAAGTCTAAGAGGTTTGAATTGAATCATAAATTTCTGGATTAAGTGTGTACACAATGGGGGATAAGGTCTAATAATCTACTATGGGTACATCTGAGGATGTGCAGAACATCAAATAAGTCACACAAAGAATAACGAAAGAGAAGAAAGGGTGAAAATAATGAGAAAGAAAAAAAAGATCAAAAGTTCAGTAGAGCTAAACAAAAAACAAAAAAAAATAAAATTTTTAAAAAGAAAAAAAGAAAGAAAAATGCACACACACATATACCCATAAAATAAAAATTGTAAGAGGAAGCAAAAAAAGTTACTAGAAAATAATTTTTTAAACATAAAAATTAAAAAAAAGTTTTTGAAAAAAAAATTTTATACAATGGACCAAAAAAAAGTTCTTGACTTTTTTTTTTGAGGGGGGGGCAGGATAGGAAGATCCTGTATCTTCCGTTTGTCCATAACCACTCTCTTGTTGGAGTGTCTGGTCTGCTTGTGGTGTTTGATTTTCTTGTGACTTGGTTGGTTTCTTAAGTCAGACTGTTTGAGCAGACCTGAAAATGCTTTGCTTTACCCAGGATTTTGTGTTCTTCCACCCAGGCTAGTTCAATGGAAAGGAGATATGCTTTGAGTATCAGAAAAGAGGGAGATAGCTGTTTGGTTTGGAAATGCTGTGATGAGGCTAGGTTCTGGGTAGAGTTGAGGCCTTTCAGCAAACAGTAGCATTTCACAGAGGGGCTAGCTTGTGAGACACTCACAGAGTCCAGCCTGGAGCCATACTCAGGGTTTATGTTTACTGACTTTCCATTGATTGACAAGGCTGCTGTATGGAGGTGAAGCCCCTGGCTCTGTGTACCCAGTGAAGAAAGCCACTCCTTGGGCTGGTGACACCGGGTGGGTGACTTTTCCCTGGGTGGAGCTGAGTGTGGCAGGTCAGGTTATGTTCTTGTAACCTGCTAAATGACTCTACTTTTCTTCCAAGGCCTGAGTTGGAGCTAGCTGCTCAGCTGGGCTTTTGTCAGTATCAAAGTTGGAGATCTCCAGTAGTGTGGGGGGAGGGGTGGCTTTCCCTCCTCTGCTCCCTGAAAAGGAGTGAGGATGTGAGACTTCTACTCACACCAAGTCTTGGTTCCTGTGTCCTCTCTGGTCTGCAAACTACAGGATGAAGATGCCTGCTCCTTTTCAGTTCTTGCTGGTATTGAGTAGAATCCGTTCACCCGCCGTGTCTGGCTCCTTCATTTGGGACTCTCTGTCCTGCAGGTATGGCGGCAATGGCCGCCCTCACTGCAGCTCCAGCCGCAGCCGTGGCTGCTGGCAAGGATTTTCCCTCTCTGGCCTAACTCTCTGTACTGTGATGGCAGACTTGGTATGATTCTCTGGCTTAGGATTGTTCACTGGAACACTAAAACTGCTTTCTATGCGAGAACTTGTTTAGCCTCCAGCTTCTCCTCTGCCATCTTCCTGGAACTCCTCCAAACAAAGATTTCTGTTCCCTTCTTCACTGCTAATTAAAGTTGAATTCTTGCTCTTTAAATGATGACAAATCGTGTTACTTTAACGAATATTCCAATTGCATCAGGTGAACTCAGGAGTGTCTGTGATTGCTTTTTAAATTGTTTCCAAGTATTTTCCTCCACTATTTTAATTATTGCCTTTGTTCTGATCTTCTAATCAGGAACACAGAGTTACACAAAAAGATCTTCTAAAGATATAGGATGTTAGGCAGAAAAAAATATATGTATAATTAAAGATTTTCATCTATTAAGATACTGAAAAGCTCAGAAGACATCTTGCTGTTACTGGCATGGTTATGATGACTTGAATGTTTTGGTTCTTAAATTAAGTGAAATGCATGTAAAATGTTACAGTTGTTCCAAACAATGATTATGGCTTATACTTTTCTGCTCCAATGAGACGAAACCTCTGTCAAGGTTGGAGGGCATATCGATTTTCTGCTAGAAGTGTTAATGTTAGAAAGTCAAGGGAGATTCCTAAAACAGCACTGCCTATCACGAATCAGTTCATTATACTTATGGCATATAAGTATATAAACATACAAATATGAATTGAGTGAGAAATGTCTGATTTACACAATTGATTCAGTGTCAATTAAAAGCAGAAAACACTTCTTGACATTTATATAAACTAGTATATCTAGTGAGGATTTAAAAAATTTTAGAATATATATTTTAACGTTTATGTCAAATTATTTGTTTATTTTTAACTGTTTATTTTTAATTGTTGTCAGTCGCGGGGCTTGAAATCAGTGCCTGAACATTGTCCCTCAGCTCTTCATCTCAAGACTAGTGCTCTACCACTTGAACCACTGCCAGTTTTCTGGTGGCTCATTGGTGATAAGAGTCTAACAGACTTTCCTGCCTAGGTTGGCTTTGAACCAAGATTCTCAGTTCTCAGACTCCTTAGCAGATAGGGTTGCAAACATGAACCACTGGCTCCTCGCTACTCTATTATTATTTACACATTTATGAAGAATGGAGAGGTAATCACATTCATTTATATGTTGTGTCATGACCAAGCTACATCATAATCATTAATTTCTGTATGTAACATTCCTTTTTAGTGAGACTTCTAAAAATCTTATCTTTTGGCAGTGATGAAATATCTCTTCTTAAGTATAATCACTTTGCTTCTTGTGCTATACAATTAATATATTTACTTTTGGTGTTGGAAGTCTGTTAATTAAACTTATATAAAACAAGAAATTAATATGAAAGAAATTCATGGTTCTATTACTTGCTTTAGGAAAACAATTATGTCTGTTGTTTTCAACTATATTTCTGTGGGAATGTGTAAAATTAATTGATTTAACTATTAAAATCGATAACAGTTACATTATATCAAGTTGATTCAAACTTGAATGTGAAAAATTGCACACTTGACCCAAATATACCTCCACTTTTTCTACCACATATTAAAATACCAGTAAAGCAAAGCTTGGTGTTAGCAGCTCATGTGTAGAATCCTAGATACTCAGTATCCTAAGACCTGAAGATTTTAGTTCAATGTCTGTCTAAGGAGACAAAAATATGAAAACTTATCTCCAATTGTCCAGCAAGAAGGAGAAGTTGAGTATATGGCTCAAGGAATAGAATGTCATCAGCCGTGAGCAAAAAATGCAAGGGAGACTATTAAAAATTGAGTTCAAACCTTAACAATGGCATATACACACAAAACAACAAAAAAGTAGTATGAACATGAATAATGATGTCAAAATAGTAGAGAAGATCATGAGAAATATTGTGTAAACATCTGGAAGACAGAAATCATTTGACAGGGTTTTAATTCATGAGAGGGAAAAGTCGCAGTCTCATTTGTACAATCTCATTGTACTGATTGTGTTGAAATCTGGCTAATGGGTAACCCGTGAAATAGTAGATTGGATGACCTGACATAGCAGACATTGCCAGTAATTAAGCACCATGTCACTCTGGTGAAATCTAAAATTGTGCTTGTTGATTTAAATAAAACCTCATGAAAGAGAGTGTTTGGTTCACATATACAAGGATCTTTATTTTGAGGCTTCAGACCAGTGCTTTTGTTTATCACCACTCCTGCTTTACCTTCACTCCCTTGTACATCTAAACCTTACTAAACTGCACCAAGCCAAGGCTTTGAACTAGAGCCCCCTGCCTTAATCCCTCCTTTCTCCTGCTACAACACATTTCACATGCTATCTCTGTCTTAGCATTAGTTGCTGTCATCCTAATCCCCACCAGAAAACTCTTTTATTCATGCAAACTTACAATAAATAACCTAATTAGAAAAAGGAGTAAGGATTTAGCATTGGCTGAGGCTCTCATCTGTA
The DNA here is from genome assembly GCF_024711535.1 of Dipodomys merriami. Taxonomy (NCBI): domain Eukaryota; kingdom Metazoa; phylum Chordata; class Mammalia; order Rodentia; family Heteromyidae; genus Dipodomys; species Dipodomys merriami. The sequence goes on from NW_027206362.1 coordinate 183,397, forward strand.
GGTTTGTTCCCTAATAAATCTGTGCTATACTATCACTTTTGTCTCCATGGCTTTTGAGTCTGACAAGTGATTGATTAGGTTTGATGTAATCCAATTTATCCAGACTTACTTTGGAAGATTTGACCTGTGCCAAGGAGCCCTCATGTTTCCCCTAACTCTTCCTGTAACATTTCCAAGTATCTGGACATTGAGGTTTTGGTCCATTTGGAATAGATTCTGGTGCAGGAGGATATATAAGGAACTAAATTCATTTTTCTGTCTATAGCCAATTCTACCGGCACACTTTTTTGAAGAGGCTGTTTTTCTACCCTCCTGTGATTCTGGCTTCCTTATCAATGATTATGTTCCCATAGGAGTGGATTCATTTCTGGGCCTTCAATTCAGTTGCATTGATGGAATTCTGTGCTTTCATTGAAAGAATGGCATTACACCATTCCGGAGGAAATGGAAAGACTGGAAATTAGCTAGATTTAAATAAATATATGTTGCATGGTTTTCCTCATTTGTAATAACTAGATATGTCCATAAATCTACAAATTATCCAATAGATAGTAAAGGACAAATAATTACAATTGGACATGATTAACTAACAGCACTGTAACCATTCACATGGCAAGAACAAGGGAAGCTATTCTTAGGAGAGAATCAAAATGGCTTAATAGCTATGTGCATTTGACCATATAAAGTGATGATTATTGCAATGAACTCTAAGAATCAATAATACATGTGAAATACATATATCTGTATATAATTTTAATAGATGTCATAAAATTAACCGACTTCTCTGTAATCTCAAAAGCACAATTTTAAGTTCAGAAGATAAAATTGAAGAAAGTTTTAAACACATATACTAAAATACAAAAGGGAAAATGTAAGAGAGAAAAGATAAGATGAAAATTAGAGTAGCTATCTATTGAAGAATTCATAAACATTTTCCAAAACTATACAAGAGAGTTGGGGTACAGCTCAGTCGTAGGACTAGACTAATATATACAAAGACATGGATTCAATATTCAAGAAGGTCAAATAATAAGTTAATAAATAGCAACAATAAAATAATTCTTTGAAATAAATACTTTCATATTAGAGAGGCCTGAATCCTACCAGTAAGAAAAAAATACTTTCAATTCTTGTATCCAATGACATGAAACTACAAGAATGAAGAGGAAATGGTTTTCCTTTTCTATCCTTTCCTTTCCTTTTCTGCTTTCTTCTTTTCTTTTTTCCTTTGGCACTACTGGTGCAAGAAGCTAAAGCTCTGACACTTTAAATTATTTTTCAGAGGATGTCTTGCTTTTGGCCAAGCCTTCCTTGAGCAATAATCTCTTAACTATGGCTTCCACAAACGGGAGATAACAGGGAAATTACACTATATCTAGCTTTCTTTGTTTTTGTTGTCTCTCACGAATTTACTATTAGTCTGGCCCTGGATATCAGTCTTCTAAAATTCTGCCTTCTAATTAGCAAGGTATATTTCATCTCAGGTTGGACTCAGACAATTTTTCAATGTAAACATTCAATATAGACTTCTGTTTTCTACATATCATTAAACTCAATCGAGGTTAGGATAGATCTTTTTGATGTTATAAGAAGAACACAGAGAAAAAATACAATCCTCAACAGAAAGAACAGTGCTGGAAGAATACCAATACCAAATTTCAAACTTTACCATAAAGCCATAGTAAAATCAACAGCTTGGTACTGGCACAAGAACAGACCTCAGGACCAATGGAATAGAATTGAAAACCCAGAAATGAACCTACAGACCTATAGCCATATAAACTTCCATAAGGGAGCTAAAAAATATAATGGAAGAAAGACAGCCTCTTCAGTAAATGGTGCTGGCAAAATTGGTTAACTACTTGTAGAAAACTAATGCTAGATCCTTTTATATCACCCTGCACCAGAATCAACTCCAAATGGATCAAAGTCCTCGGAGTCAAAGGAGACACTCTGAAAACATTTCAGGATGGAATAGGAAAAAACCTAGCTCTCTTTGGCACGGGCTGAAATTTTCTTAATAGAGACTCAGAAACACAAGAAATCAAAGAAAGAAAGCCCACAGATTGGGAGAAGATCTTCACTAGCCATACAACGGACAAGTGTCTCATATCTAAAATATACCTGGAACTCAAAAAATTAAATCCCCCAACAACAAATCTTCAAAGAAACAACTGCCCAATAAAAAAGTGGGCTAAAGACATGAAGAGAAACTTCTCTGAAGAGGAAAGAAGGATGGCCAATACACACATGAAGAAATGCTCAACCTCTCTAGCCATAAAAGAAATGCAAATCAATACAACATTGAGATAACAACTCATCTCAGTTAGAATGGCTATAATCAAGAACTCTAATAACAACAGATGCTGGAGGGGATGTGGACAGAAGGAAACCTTACTGCATTGTTGGTGGTAGTATAAATTTGTTCAACCACTTTTGAAAGTAGTATTGAGGTTCCATAAATGACTCCACATAGAGCTCCCCTATGACCCAGCAATCCGACTTTTGGGCATTTACCCAAATATTCACAAAAAAGACCACACTAAAGCTACCAGCATGACTATGTTTATTGAAGCCTTATTTACCATAGCTAAGCTATGGAACTAACCATGATGACTCTCAGTAGATGAATGGATCAAGAAAATGTGGTATATATACACAATGGAATTCTATACGTGAAGTAAGCCAGTCCCAAAGAAACATAGGTCCCATGGTTTCCCTTATTTTCCATAACTAATATATGTCTTTCAAGCAGAAAAAGTCAGATAAGTTGATGTTAGGGAAATGAACCTAAGATAAGGATTCAAATGTTATTTTTCTTTCACGCAATTGTTTCTAACACATTTATAAAATTATTTCTTTGTTGCTTTGTATGTCCCTCCCCCATGGTATAACCCATGCTTTCATTGTATTTGATGTTGTTATAATTTGTACAGGAGAAGGGAAAAAACAAATCGATTAAATAGGGATACAGGTGGACCCATTGATAGAATGAGACGTACAAGTCGTTATGTCGAAAACGAACTTTACAAATGTGGTGGTTTGGAGCAGGGTTTGTTTGGGGGGGAGAGGGAGGATAGATGGGAAGGGGAAACAAAGGAGGAGGCTACAATGTTTGATAAGAAATGTACTCAACCTCTTGTGCATGTAATTGTAACCCTTCTGTACAGTATTTTCACAATAAAAAACACAAATAAAAGAACACAGAGAAATCCCTTGAATATTTTCCAGTTTATTTATATATTTCTAGTATGACATCACAAGTAATACACTAATACTTCAAAAGTACCTTATACATTCTTCAGTTATTTAAATTATTTTGTTCAAATATTAAGTCTATCATAGTTTTATCAACTCTATATGAATATACCATATTTACAGATACGTTTCTTACCAAAAATAAGTCTTTCTCGTTCTTCACTTTTATAATTAAACACACTACTTCTCTTTATTCCAACTGAAACCTGTTTTATCCTGGCAACCAATGCATTTTTTTCCTCTGATTTCTCGATCATGCAATAAATAAGCTTTTAGGATTGCCTTCTTATCTTTGGTAGATTATTCCCAGGTATTGCATGCCTTAATATTGTATTGTGTTCACTCGAGTTGCTTTTTGGTTCTGTCATTATAAAATTTAGCATAATTTGTTTCCCATTCACCTGAAAAAAGCCTGAATTGATTTCCCTTTTTTTGACTAAAGGAAATAATGCTGCTATAAACCTCAGTGTTTTGGCCTTTGGGTGAAAGTTACATTTTATTTCTATGAGACAATGTGTGAAGAGATTAATTCCTGTGCTATACTGTGAGTGGTTGCATATTTTATATTCTAGCAACCTGACAAAATTTGTTCAGAAGTGGTTTTCCTATTTGACATCCTGACAGTTTCCAGTTTCTCTGCTTCTTGATAGCATTTAGTATGGTCATTATTGTATTATGGGAAGTTATTCTCATACATGTTTATGATGTAATTTTAGTTTCAATGTACATTTATTTGATGACTGATGATGTTTTTCTTGTGCTTATTTTCCACAAGATGTATTGTTTTGGTTTGTAATTGATGTTCTTTTTTAACATTAGGTTTTGAGAGTTCTAGGCAGAGTCTAGACTTCAGTCATTCTTCAGGTATAGGATTTGCAAATATTTTATCCTTGACTACGGGTACCCTTCATCATCATTATATTCATCATCATCATCTACATCATCATCACTGTTAGTACTACTATTATTATTTTTGTACATGTACGTATCCTCTTGGGGTTTGAACTCAGGGTCCTTGACATTTCTTGCAATTTGTTAACAATTTACCATTTGACTCATGCCAAACTTCTGCCTTTTTTGCCATTAATCAGAGGTACGATTCTCAGGTACTTCATTTTGTTGGCTGCCTTCAAATAGCAATACTCAAATCACAGCCTCCCAAGTAGCTAAGATGAGATACATGAGCCCCATACTCCCAACTTCTATTCACTACTTGCATATGAGCTTTCACAGACTAAACTATTTTACACTTTTATTGATTTCTACTACATCAAGCTTTCTTTTCCTATCATTTTAATGCCAAATTTAAGAATTCTTCATTTCAAAAATTGTCAAGACATCTTTCTGTGCTTTACATTTATATCACTCTTTGTTTTATATGCCTCGTTTTAATCCTGATTGAAGTTAATATTTGAATAAATTATGTTTAAATCAATGTTCACTTTTTAATTCTCCCCAATACTCTCTACCCTATCACCACTTATTAAGGAGAATGTCATTCCACAAATGTTTGGTTTTACACTCATTAAATTTACCTTGCTAATATGTATATGGCTCTAATCTGGTGACCTACAGACCCATTGAGTTGTATAATCTTTCCTCTACAATTTGTATAACAATTTTACACTAACCGTGTTAATATTGTACAGAGATATATATTCCAGTTTATTTTTCTTTGTCAATGAGTCAAAAAGTGCTGATCAAGTGTTTTCAAAAATTGTCATAAAATTATAAATAAAACTGTGAAACTGGATACTGGTGGCTCATGCTTATAATCTTAGCTGCATAGGAGGCTGAGATCTGAAAATTACTGTTCAAAGCCAGCTGGAACGGGAATGTGTGTGTGAATCTGATCTCCAATTAACCGCCAGAAAACCAGAAGTGACACAGTTGCTCAATGGGTAGAGGCCTCACTTTGAGCTGAAGAGCTGAGGGACAGTGCCCAGGCCAGATTTCAAGCCCCATGAATGACCAAAAATAGCGATGTGGGGGACAATTAATATCTTTGTTCAATTATATCCTCCAATCCACAAAAACTATATATCTCCATTTATTTAGATTTTTGCTTTCATATTCAGAATTGTATAATTTTCAATGACAGTGGGTGAATAGCACTGAAATACATTTTGACGATGTGTGAAGCTAGCACAAAGCTATTCTAAGAAAACAGTTGAAAATTTTAGGGGCAATGGTAATGGAGAAAGACAGAAAAGGTTAATAAGGCCCTTGATCAATATGTGAGTGTAAAATATTTCAGTAAGATTACTTCTTACAAATAATATACACCAACTAATAAATATCTTCCAAAGGCATTGGTATTCAAGTATGACACAAATGATATAAACAGATTTTGTGTTGAAATGAAAGAAAGATAGATGAGAAAACGTAGCAATTGTGTAAATTAAGAAATTTGGTCAATATTTTGAGGGCTCATGGCTCACTGGATTAAAAGTCTGTTGGTATCTAAGATAATACTTAAATGTTAGACATGAGCCTATCTGTAGAGTGCTTAAATCTATTGTTTTTGAGTCAGTATTCTTTTTGCTGTTGTTGTTTACATGGACTTACTTTGGAAAGACTAATATTACATGGGAGAAATGTGTAAAATAGAGTACATTATCTAATTATATGAGGTTTTTAAATTGGCCCATCTGTAGATGTAGAATATGAAATAATTGCTGCTCAAGTGGAGGGTAAGTTGAAATTATGACAGGAAATGACTACTAATACATATTGTATTATTTTGAGAGGGTAGTGATGATAAAATGTTCTAGAACTGAAGGTGATATTCATACTCCAACTCTTTAACTTTCTAAGAATTGTACTTTATTGAAGAAATACAGATTGCATTTGCCTTAAACTTAGGAAAAATTTTAGATTAGTAGTGGGTGAATATGGGTGATAATTTAGAATTTAATATCACACAATTCTCAAAGGTATAGGTTTAGTATGTTGATGAATAAGACTATCAATAAAATATGATGTGATATATCCTCTGAGTGACTACATATGACATTGTGAATCAGTGAATATTCTACAAAATTATGTAAATTGCGGGATGAAATAGAATTGAGAGGGATGAGAGATAATGATCATCAAGATGCAATATATTGGACTGGGAATGTGGCTTAATGTAGACTTAGTGGTATTGTTTTATATGCATGTGTATACTTGTGTAATACCCTCAATGGGCATGTCAATATGTTATTATATGTTATTGTAAAAGGTTTTGCTATGCATATTCCTGTACATGTGTCTCATGGGACATATGATGAAATATATTTTGTATGTAAAGTTTTGATTCAAAATGTTGTATCATAGCGGCAACTTTATGTGTAATATCTAAAAGATTGCCTCTATGTTTAACAAACTGACAATATCACTTTAAGTGCCAACAACCAATGTATAAGGATTCCAATTTCTACATAGTGGTTGTTCAGTGCTCTCTTATTGTTTCTTTTTCCACTAATCACTATATGTATGCAATCTCTAGGTATGGGGGGTTATATGTATCATTGAAATCAAGGACAAGGAACTTTTTTCCTTTTTCTGAGATATGCATTATGGTGTTTCTTTGTTGGTGGTAAGCTCTGATTTCTTGCTTTTGCCTGATTTGCACATTCCAGCTCAATTTTTCAATTAAACCTTCTTATTTAATATTGAGCATATAGTGCTCTGATATTGCTTTGTCTTTAATTTGTCATCTAGGATCTTCTTTTCCTCTTTAACTATTAACATTAAATATAAATTTTACCTCCTGACTGTTTTTCCCCTTTAATTTTCATCTTTTTTTTTTTTTTTTTTTTTTTTTTTTTTTTTTTTTACTTTTTTTTTTTTTTTTAAATTGTATTTTATTTTATTTGAGAACATACTGTACAGAGGGGCTACAATTACATGGGCAGAATAATGCATACATTTCTTACCAAGCATTGCAGCCTCCTCCTTTATTTACCCTTCACTTCCCTTCCCTGCCTCCCCCCTCCCCCCACCCAATTTTACCCCCCTCCCCCCACCCAATTATACCCCCCTCCCCCCCCACACCGAAATTGTAAAGCTGGTTTTGACATGACATTTTGTACTTCTCATTGTTGCAACAGGTCCACCTGAATCCTTAAACGATTTGTTTGTCCCCATCTCCTCCACATGATATACTGATATCAAATATAGTGAAAGCGGGGGTTACACTGTGGGGGAGGGACATACAAAGCAATAAAGGAATAATCTTATAAATGCATAGAATTATAAGTCCTTTGATCTCTGTATTAATGAAAAAAACCATTTTGAATTTTCTGTTTAATGTAATAATACGTGGACACATTTGTTAGCAACAAGATCTTAAAATTTATTTTGTAGTTTTAGTTTTAAAAACCCTCCTCCATGTTTTTAGTATGGGGAGACAAACACTTCCTAGTATCAATGATAACAGTTTTATTCATTAAAATTTCAGATAATTCATAATTTTGAATATGTCTAGTGGCAAATGAATACATTTGCTCAATAGATTTGCTTGATAGACCTGTGCACAAACATACCACTCATAAGGGCTGAGAAGGTGGATCAGTTGTAGACAGCTTACCTTGAATGCACAAGACCATGGGTTTGATTCCTCAGCACCACCTAAGCAGAAAAAGGTAGAAGTGGTACTGTGGCTCAAGTGGTAGAGCACTAGACTTGAGCTGAAGTGTTGAGGGATGGCAACCAGGCCCAGATTTCAGCACCAGCCACAAATTAAATCAATAAATAAAACTTATACTCAAGTACATAAATTTCAAAAATTTATTATCATTTCAGTTAGGGGCAGGGTGCCTAGATATAGCAGACCTTTGTCACAAAGCTTTAAGGAGGATTCAACACCTGACAAGTACTAAAAACAAAAAGTAAAACTTTAGCTCTGACAACAACATATAGAATCGCCACTCAAAGAGAAAGAGGTACTAAGAATGAAATACTTTTTATAACATTTCTTAAGAGATTCTGGTTCTACATTAATTATCATATAATGTGACCTTCAAAAACTCCAGGTGAACCTGAGTCTTAAGGACCTCTACAAAAACTGGAATAGAGAATCATCAACCTGGATTTTTCAAATGGTTTTTGTTAAGGTAGTGTACATACAGATCACCATTTAATAAGTCGCTAATGAGTTCACTTCTTGTTGACAATCCCATCACTTTGTTCTCTCTCTGATTTTCCATCCTGTCCCTGTCCACAAGTTTAGCTCATTGTGAATATAATATCTACAGAGTGCAACTGCTGCATTGGTTTCCCTGTTCTCCTTGAATTTCTGTGGCTCCTTCAATGTCCATAAAAGGATAAACAAGAACAGAAATATCCCTGTTGTTTCCAATTCCTGGAATTCATTTCAATATAAATACCAGTAGTTTTATGAGAGTGTCAGACTCTGTCCACACATCCTGAACACTTATACTTCCTGCACCTAGTCATAACTCCCACTGGATTCATAGGTCCACAAAGTAATTCTTTTCATTTTCCACACAGGAAGAACCTGAGTGTCAGAAAGATTAAGTAACTTACTGGAAATACTGGGCTGAGCATAGTGGCTCAGATCTGAAGATCATAGTTTGAAACTAACTCAGATTGACATATCCATTACATGTTTATCTCCAGTTTGAGGCAAGCTGGACATCAAAGTATCCCATCCTAGCTACAAGAGTCTGGATATCCCGAGCTACAAAGAGAAGTTGGAAGAGCATCAGCAAATGCTCTTGCCCTATTCTAGAGAGTGGCTTGATGCCAGCTTAGGGTATAACTTCACCAGTGATGGGGAGTAAAACAGGAGTGGTTATTAAAAAAGCACTGGTCTGAAGCCACAAAATAAGGACCCCAGTCTGTGTGGACCAAAATGTCTCTAGCATGAGGTTCTTTTTAAATTAACAGGCCGATTTTCGATTTTTGCAGAGTGGGATGGTGTATAGTTTCAGGCAATGTCTACTATGTCAGGTAATCCAGTCTGCTCTTTCACATGTTACCCAATAGCCAGGTTTCAACACAAATGACTTCAATGAGATTGTTAAAATTATACTGTGACTTTTACCTCTAATGAATCAAAATTCTGGCAAATGATTTCTGACTTCCAGATGTTCACACAACATTTTTCATGATTTTTCTACTAGTTTTGTCTTTATTATTGATGTTTATACTACTTTTTTGTTGTTTTCTTTTGTGTATATACCATTTTTAGGGCTTGAACTCAATGTTTAATGGTCTCTGTTGTATTTTTTGCTCATGGCTTATGACACGCCATTCCTTGAGCCATATCATCACCTTCTGCTTCCTGCTGGATAATTGGAGATAAGTTTTCACATTTTTGTCTGTTTGGACTGGTATTGAACTAAAATATTCAGGTCTTAGCATCCTGAGTTTCTATGATTCTACACATGAAAAGCTAACACCAAACTTTCCTATACTGTTATTTTAATTATGTGTTAGAAGAAAGTGGAAGTATATTTGTGCTGTGTGCAATTTTCAAATACAAGTTTGAATCAATTTGATATAATATAATTATTATCAATTTTAAGTTAAATCAAAGAATATTACACATTCCAAAGAAATATAATTGAAAAAGTGCATAATCATTTTCTTTAAACATGTAATGGAACTATGAATTTCTCTCACTTTACAATTCATGTTTGATATAACTTTAATTAGCAGACTACCATGACTAAAAGTAAATATATTAATTTTATACTACAAGAAGCAAAGTTATTATAGTTAAGAATAGATATTTCATCATAGCCAGAAGATAAGTTTTTGAGCATTCTCACTATAAAGAAGTGTTACATGCAGAATTTAATAGATATGATGTAGATTGATCATTAAAAAACATATAAATGAATGGGATTACCACTCCATACTTCATAAATGTGTAAAAAATAATTATATAGCTAGGCGTCAATGGCTCATGCTTGTAACCCTAGCTACTAAGGAGGCTGACAAGTGAGAATCATATTTATTTTTTATTTTTTATTGTGAGCATACTGTACAGAGGGCTTATAATTACATGGGCAAGATAATGAGTACATTTCTTATCAAGCATTGCAGCCTCCTCCTTTGTTTACCCTTCACATCCCTTTCCAGCCTCCCCCGCCCCAACACCCAATCCTCCCCCTCCACCAAAGTGGTAAAGTTCGTTTTCGACATGACAACTTGTACTTCTCATTGTTGTTATGGGTCCACCTGTATCCTTAAATGACTTGTTTTTCCCCTTCTCCTCCACAAATTATACCGACATCAAATATAGTGAAAGAAGGGGTTTTATTGTGGGGGAGGGACATACAAAGCAACAAAGAAATAATCTTATAAATGTGTTAGAAACAAATGCATGAAAGAAAAAAAAAACATTTAAAATACATATCTTGTAATACCTGTTTGGTCAAGTTGGTCAAAATCACTCCATGAGTATATCTTGAAAGTATATCCAATTTAAGAGGTCAAATACATATTTTGTACTGACAGTCATCTTACAGCAATAACTTACTACCTAATTATATGGGTATCTTCTTACCTAACATATACTAAGAGCTGAAAGTGATCTCTTTTATCTAACTTAATGATGTAAATGTTTTGATTATGATGATGTTATTATTTGACAAATAAAATGAGCAGAATGGTGGTTCCACTGAAATGACAGGACCTAACACTGATGAATAACAACATTGCAACACAGCTTTTTTAGCCTCACTCTGTCCACATTGGCAAGCAACATTGCAACCGCACACACACACACACACACACACACACACACACACACACACACACACACATACACACATGTGTGCACATGTACACACACATGTACATGCATGCAAAACTCAGGGCTTGTTGTACAAAAAAGTTCAAATAAAATATTAGTGATTAGGAAAAATGATAATTTGACTTATTACAAAATAATACATAATCCAGACACCACAGTTGTTACAATTTTCCTGTCTCTCCACATGTGACCACTTAATTTATTTTTAGTTCATTCATTCATTCATTCTTTCATTCATTAGTTTGGTGCTAATACTAGAGCTTGAACTCAGGGCCTGGCTCTGTCCCAGAATTTGTTATTTTTTTTTGTTTTAGTTTTCTCAAGGCTAGCATTTTACTGCTTATACTACAGGGCCATTTCTAGATTTTGTTGGTTACTTTCAAACGATATTCTAATGGACGTTTTTTGTCTGGTTTCAAAGCACAATCATCAGAATTCATCTTTCTGATAAGGTAGGATTAAAGACCTGAGCCACCTGTGTGGCTCCTACTTTTTCCTCTACTTATGTAATGCACATACTTAGATATTAATTTAAAACTGAGAACATAGAAGCAAGATGTACAGTGATGATATTGTCCTGTCAGATATTCAAGTTAGTAATGTAAATTTCTTCTTAAGATCATATACAAAAAATACTTAAGAAGAAATCTGATGATGATGATGATGATGTGTGTGTGTGTGTGTGTGTGCTGTTGCAATATGTTCCACAAATAAGCACTGTGCAGGGGTGTCCAGCCATTCATAGTTATGTCATGAATATCTGCCTTGAGATACCAACTCATGGACATAGTCTAGGTGTCCACTCTAGGCTTCCCGATGAAGAGGGGTATACTCATCCTCATCCCTAGTATTCATATGATTGGCCTTTTTGGAAAGTAGTCTCTGCACTGTAGTAACCTGCAAGGCAAGCACACTACCACTGAGCCACCTTCCCAGCCCAAGGATTAAGATTCTTCTCTTTATGTAGGCGACTAAAAACGTATTTACTAATTTCTATATATAAATATTATTTCCGTCTCTTTTAAAAAATAAAAAAAAAAATTTTGCTCTGTAAATTGATTAGAAGCATGGATTTTGTGGCTAGTTAGGTCATTGCATATCTGTATCTCTTTTCCTCTTTCTCTTTCATGGTTCTCATAGACAATATGGTTGCTCATAATTATCCTAATTTATTTTGCTTTTATATTTTTGGTTGCATCATTTCACTTTCTGCTCTGCCATTTCCCAAAACAGCACCACACAAATAGAAAAATCCAGAAGTGTTTCTGTGGCTCAAGTGGTAGAGTGCTTGCCTTGATTTGAAGAGCTAAAGGACAGTGCCCAGGCCCAGAGTTCAGGTCCCACAACTAATTTAATAAAAAAAAATCTAAATACTTGATAATTCTGCTAACAGATCTGACTGAAATCAGGTGAATTACACTTTTCCTGTACAATGAAGGAATAGGTCCAGGCTAGGAAATCAACTAGAGAAGGCAGGCAGATTGTATCTGTGACAAAACTTTGTGGAAAATGGAATCGCGGATTACTTACTGGTGATTCACTTGCAGTTGAACCATGATTCTGAACTATTCCTTCTGATTGTGAACTATTGTTTTGATCATTATATTCTCGAAGAAGAAAAAGTGAAATTTAATTGATAGCAAAGGGCTACTAATACATTTTGACTTCTCATTAAGCATCTTCAATCATCAAAATCACCTGAAGACAATAGATAGGCCTATTTGTAGATGAAAACAAGTGTATTTTAGAAAAACAAGAATTGGGGAGTTCTGGGAAGATGGTGGAAGATAAGCTGGATTCTAAGTAAGCTCTCGCATAGAAAGCAGTTTTAGAGTTCCAGTGAAAAGTCCTAAGCCAGAGAATTACACGAAGTGTGCCATCACAGGAGAGAGAGCTAGGCCAGAGAGGGGAAACCCAGGCAAGGAGACACTTCTGAGCTCTTGCCAGCAGCCACCGGGGGGGGGGGCAGCTCTGGCGATGGCGGGGAAGCACAAGAGCCTACCTAAGCCACAGAAAGTACAGGACGAAAGAGCCAGACACAGCAGGTGAGCAGATTCTACTCAACACCAGCAAGAACCAACAAAGAGCAGACATCTTCATCCTGCAGTTTGCAGACCAGAGAAGACCCAAGAACCAAGATTCAGCGTGAGTAGAAGCCTGACATCCTCACTCCTCAGGAAGCAGAGGAGGGAAGGCCACCCCCCCCCAGCACCAAAGATTTCCATCTTGGATACCTACAAAGCTCAGAGAAGCTGATAGCTCCAACTCAGGCCTTGGAATAAAACGAGTCATTTAGCAGGTCACAAGAACTAACGGCAGCATGACCTGCCAGACTCAGCTCCACCCAGGGAAAAGTCACCCAGCTTGGGCGCCAGCCCTTGGAGTGGCTTTCTCCACTGGTTAATCAGAGCCAGAGGCTGCCCCTCCCTCTAGCAGCCTGGACAGTCAATTGAAATTCATTAAACAGAAGCCCTGAGAATGGCTCCAGGCTGGGCTCTGTGAGTTTTCACAAACTAGCCCCCGGGAAAAGCTACTGTTTGTTGAAAGGCCTCAACTCTACCCAGAACCTAGCCTCAGCACTGCATCCCCCTCTTTTCTGATACTCAAAGCAGATCTGCCTCCCAATGAACCAGCCTGGGAAGAGGATTGCCAAATCCTGGGTAAAGCAGAGCATTTTTCTGCCTGTTCGAACAAACAGAGTTAAGAAACCAACCAAGCCACAGGACCACAAGCAGACCAGAGACTCCAACAAGAGGCTGGTTATGGACACAAGGGAGATACAGGACTTTTCCCACTCCTCCAAAAAAAAAAATCAAAGAACTTTTTTTTCTTTCTTCTTCTTCTTTTTTTTCATTTTTTATTTTTGGTACCTTCTATAAAATTTTTTTTTGTCTAAAACTTTTTTTTTAATCTGCAATCTTTACCTTTTTTGAAAAATAATTGTTTTCCAGAAACATTTTTTTCCTCTTATAATTTTTATTTTACGAATAAGTGAGTGTGCGTTTTTCTTTCTTTTTTGGTTTTCTTTCTCTTTTTTTTTGTCTTTTTTAATTATCTTTTTTTTTTTGCTTAGCGCTACTGAACTTCTCATCTTTTTCTTCTTCCTTTCTTATCCTCTTCACCTCTCTTCTCTTTCGTTCTTCTTTTTTAAAAAAATTTAATTTTATTTTATTTGAGAACATACTGTACAGAGGGGCTACAATTACATGAGCAGGATAATGCATACATTTCTTACCAAGCATTGCAGCCTCCTCCTTTGTTTACCCTTCACCTCCCTTCCCAGCCTCCCCCCTCCCCCCACCCAGTTATACCCCCCTCCCCCCCCACACCGACATTGTAAGGCTGGTTTTGACATGACATTTTGTACTTCTCATTGTTGCAACAGGTCCACCTGAATCCTTATACGACTTGTTTGTCCCCACCTCCTCAACATGTTATACTGACATCAAATATAGTGAAAGTGGGGGTTACACTGTGGGGGAGGGACATACAAAGCAACAAAGAAATAATCTTATAAATGCGTTAGAAACAAATGCATGAAAGAAACGAAAATATTAAAATACATATTTAAGGGTTCATTTTCATAACATCACATTATCTGACATTCTTGTCCTGCACATCCTCAGATAAACCCGTAGTTGACTATTAGACCCTACCCAAATTGTGTACACACTTAATCCAAAAATTTATTACTCAAGTCAAAACCTCTAAGACTTAAATTCCTTAATAGCAGTACTACCTCTTTATTCCTATATAATATTTTAAGCATTTTTCTTTTTAAGTTTTTCACATCTCTTTTATATCCCTCCCATTCTCTCAATAAATTCTCGTTCTTATCTAAATAGATTGTTATGGTTCTACATGATTTTATTAATTTTTACCTTTCTATTTTTTCTGGTCTTTTCTTTTCCCTTTCCCTTTCTTCTTTTATTCTCTCTCTCTAATTTCATCCTACCCAACCTATTTCCTGCTTTCAGGTTAGGACTTAGTTAAGTCTCCCTGAGCCTCCCCACATCAATCTATTTCTATTTTTTACCCACATCTCTCCCTAACCCTAATAATTTCTGGTCTTCCAAATTCTTCTTTGCAGTTTGTAGCCCATTAATGTATACTTGTTTGATGGTGAATAGATGTATATGTTGAACTAGATTGTATCTGTAGACTATTAACTATGCAAATTCAGACTTGGGTTGATGCTTGCCTTAAGATAGTGTTCTAGCACAAAACTGGTGCTATTTTCATCTCAAATGGGCAGAGTAAGCCAGAAAAACACAAGAAAAATGGCAAATCCGGGTATCTCAATTCCCAATCTTGTTAATCGGGGGACAGAACACATAATGAATAATCCGGAGGAGAATTCCCAAATAGCTCTACAAACACTGCTGGCAAACATGATAAATGGAAAGATTGAAAGCATACAAAGGACTCTGTATGAGCGTGTAGGGGGAGAGAGTAGGCAATCCAAAAGTTTATAAAAGAATATCATAAGCGTGAGGAAGCTACTCAAAAACTGATACAGGATTTGCCTAAGCAGCTTGAGAACACTCAAATAGAAAGGCAGGAACAGAGTTAGCAGGCTGAGAACACTCAAAGAGAACTACAGGAGTCCCACCAACGGGAGGAAGCTAAAAAAAGAGTAATACAGGAATTGAGAGAGCAGGAAGAGAATACACAAAGATCACTAAAGGCATTCATGGAATCCATTACCAAAGAGCTGAATTAAGTCAGGGATACCACAAAGGGAATGCTGAATGGAAACCAACAGAAGGAATGGGAGTCCAAGGAAACCATAACCAATCAACTAACTGATCTGAGAATAAACACTGAACATCAAATTAAGGAGGTAAAGAAGTTCATAAAAGATCTAAAACAAAGCTTCAACAAAGAATTTGAAGCCATCAAAGCTGACCAATTAGAAGGAAAAGAAATAAAAAACAAAGTAGAAAGTCTTGACAGCAGGTTAGACCATGCAGAACATCGAATCTCAGGGATTGAAGACAGCCTAGATATTATAGAGAAAGAACATACAACCATCCAAGACAAGTCCAAGAAATATGATAGATCTATTCAACACTTGGAAGACACCATCAGAAGGCCTAATCTAAGGATTATGTCTGTAGAGGAGCACCTAGAAACAGAAGTTAATGGCCTAGAAAATTTGTTTAACAGGATCCTAGCAGAGAACTTCCCAAACATGCAAATAGATAGGCCTATTCAGATACAAGAAGCTTTTAGAACTCCAAACAGACCAGACCAGAATAGGACATCCCACTATCTCATTATAATCCACAGGATCAACACAGACCAAGGAAAAGATCCTTAAAGCTGTCAAGGAGAAAAGATTAATCACCTATAAAGGGAAACGAATTTGAATCACCTCAGATTTCTCAGCAGAGACAATCAAAGCAAGAAGAGCCTAAAAACAAACAACTATCAACCAAGAATACTGCACCCAGCTAAACTCTCCTTCATAACTGAAGGCCAAATAAAAACCTTCCATAACAAAGAAAAATTGGCACAATTCATCTCCACCAAACCAGCCCTACAAAAGATTCTTAAAAATGTCCTACACATAGAAAACCAACAAGACCACAAAAAAGGCCAAGAAACTGCACCCAAACTGAGAATCCAAGAACCATAGGAAGAACCCAGTTTTTGCAGCCCCCAAGAAGGTAGATAACATGGGAGGAACTCCCAAATACCTCTCAGTCCTTTCTCTTAAGGTTAACGGACTGAACTCTCCAATTAAGCGACACACACTGTCTAGTTGGATTAAAAAACAAGATCCTTCTATCTACTGCCTTCAGGAGTCACATCTTGCCCGTAAAAACAAACACATTTTCAGTGTTAAAGGTTAGAACAAAATCTACCAGCAAACAACCCCTATAAAAAGGCGGGAGTTGCAATTCTAATATCAGATAAAACAAACTTCAAATTAAAATTATTGAGAAGAGACAAAGAAGGTCGCTACATACTAATTAAGGGATCTCTCCTTCAAGATGATATCTACTCGCCAAACAATGGAGCACCCACATTTATCCAAGAAACACTACTTTCCTTCAAATCACATATAAATCCAAAGACATTAATTGTTGGGGATTTTCACACACCACTCTCCCCACTAGATAGATGAATTCGGTAAAAACTCAACAGAGAAACCACAGAGCTAAACAGCTGCATATATCAATTAGATTTAACAGATATCTACCGAATATTTCACCCAGCAGCATCAGAATACACGTTTTTCTCACCAGCACAAGAAACATTTTCCAAAATAGACCACATTTTAGGCCACAAAGAAGACTTGTATAAACTCAGAAACATTGAATTTATACCTTGCATTTTCTCTGACCACAAGGGAATAAAATTAGAACTCGACACCAAAAGCCACCAACGAAAGTGCGGTATCACATGGAGACTGAACAACACACTACTGAATCACGAGTGGGTCATGGAAGAGATTAGAAAGAAAATTCAAATATTCATGCTATTCAACAAAAATGAACACACAAATAACCAGCTCCTCTGGGACACAGCAGTTCTTAGAGACTATTTTATAGCTTTGAGCTCAGCAAGATAAACCCCAATCCAGTAGACGGAAAGAAATAATTAAAATTCAATCAGAATTAAATGAATTAGAATCCAAAAAAAACTGCAGAATGAATCAATGAAACAAAGAGTTGGTTCTTTGAAAAAATTAACAAAATTGACAGTACCTTAGCAAATCTATCAAAAAAAAGAAGGGAACACACCCAAATAAATAAACTCGGAGATGAGAATGGAAACATCACCACGGAAACAACCAAGATTCAGAAGATTATAAGGCAATACTTCTCAAAACTTTATGCTAATAAGTTTGAGAACTTGACAGAAATGGACCTTTTCCTAGCAAATATTGTATTACCAAAACTAAACCAAGATGAGTTAACAGGCCCATATCAAGCATTGAAATAGAAAGAGCAATAAGAGACCTCCCAGCTAAGAAAAGTCCAGGACCAGATGGTTTTACAGCGGAATTTTACAAGGCCTTCAAAGAAGAGCTCACACCAATACTCCTCCAACTCTTCAATGAAATTGAAAGAGAAAGCTCACTACCGAACACATTCTATGAAACCATCATAACCCTCATCCCAATACCAGGCAGGGACTCATCAAAGAAAGAGAACTATAGACCCATTTCTTTGATGAACATTGATGCAAAACTTCTCAACAAAATTTTGGCCAATCGACTTCAACAATTCATCCAAAAAATCATACACCATGATCAAACAGGATTCATTTCAGGGATGCAAAGCTGGTTCAATGTACGCAAATCAATTAATATTATTCATCACATCAACAGGAGCAACAATAAGAACCACATGGTTATCTCAATAGATGCAGAAAAAGCATTCGACAAGATCCAACACCCCTTTATGATGAAGGTTTTGGAAAAATTAGAAATCCATGGAACATTCCTCAATACAATAAAGGCTGTATATGACAAACCTACAGCCAGCATTATACTCAATGGTGAAAAACTAAAGCCATTTCCTCTTAACTCAGGAACAAGACAAGGATGCCCACTTTCCTCACTTCTCTTCAATCTAGTATTAGAATGCCTAGATACAGCAATAAGACAAGATGCAGACATAAAGGGGATCCAAATAGGGAAAGAAGAAACAAAACTCTCCTTCTTTGCAGATGACATGATCTTGTATTTAAAGAATCCCATAGACTCCACTCCCAAATTACTCAAGCTGATTCAAAACTTTGGCAAAGTAGCAGGTTATAAAATTAACCTCCAAAAATCAATGGCTTTTCTGTATGCCAACAATGAGAAAAGTGTGGCTGAAATTAGGAAAGCAACTCCATTTTTAATAGCCCCACAAAAAATAAAATACCTAGGAATTAACTTAACCAAAGAAGTGAAGGAACTCTATGATGAAAACTTTAAAATCTTGAAAAAGGAAATCAACACAGAACTTAAAAAACGGCAAAACCTCCCATGCTCCTGGATTAGAAAGATTTACATCGTGAAAATGTCAATACTTCCCAAGGCTATCTACAAATTCAACGCGATACCTATCAAAATTCCACCCTCATTCTTCAAGGAAATAGAAGAGGCAATCCAAAAATTCATATGGAACAATAAAAGACCCTGAATAGCAAAAACGCTCCTCAACGGAAAGAACACTGCTGGCGGAATATCAATACCAAATTTCAAACTCTACTATAAAGCCATAGTAATCAAAACTGCTTGGTATTGGCATACGAACAGACCTCAGGACCAATGGAATAGAATTGAAAACCCAGAAATGACCCTACAGACCTATCGCCATCTAATCTTCGATAAGGGAGCTAAAACAATAGAATGGAAGAAAGACAGCCTCTTCACTAAATGGTGCTGGCAATATTGGTTAACTACTTGTAGAAAAATAAAGCTAGATCCTTATATATCACCCTGCACCAGAATCAACTCCAAATGGAAGAAAGACCTCGAAGTCAAAGCAGGGGAATAGGAGAAACCCTATGTCTCCTTGGCTCAATCCGAAATTTTCTGAATAGAGACCCCGAAACACAACAAATCAAAGAAAGGTTGGACAAATGGCATTGCATAAAGTTGCAAAGCTCCTGCATGGCAAAGGACATAGCTAGCAAGATCAATAGAAAGCCCACGGATTGGGAGAAGATCTTCACTAGCCATACAACAGACAAGGGTCTTATATCTAAAATATACTTGGAACTCAAAAAATTAAATCCCCCAACAACAAATCCTCAAAGAAACAACTGCCCTATTATATAAGTGGGCGAAAGACTTAAAGAGAAACTTCTCTGAGTAAGAAAGAAGGATGGCCAATAGACACATGAAGAAATGCTCAACATACCTAGCCATAAAAGAAATGCAAATCAAAACAATATTGAGATAGCACCTCACTCCAGTTAGAATGGCAAAAATCAAGAACTCTAACAACAACAGATGCTGGAGGGGATGTATACAGAAGGGAACGTTACTTCATTGTTGGTGGGAATGTAAACTTGTTCAACCACTTTGGAAAGCAGTATGGAGGTTCCTGAAAAGACTTCACATAGAGCTCCCCTATGACCCAGCAATCCCACTTTTGGGCATTTACCCAAATATTTACAAACAAGACCACACTAAAGCTAACAGCACTACTATGTTTATTGCAACATTATTTACCATAGCTAAGATATGGAACCAACCCAGATGTTCCTCAGTAGATGAATGGATCAAGAAAATGTGGTTTATATACACAATGGAATTCTATGCCTCCATCAGAAAGAATGACATTTCCCCATTTGTTAGGAAATGGAAAGACTTGCAAATATTTATATTAAGTGAAGTAAGCCAAGCCCAATGAATCATAGGCCCCACGGTTTCCTTTATTTTCAATATCTAGTATATGTATGAGTCAATCAGAGAAGGTCGGATAAGGTGATATTAGGAAAATGAACCCTTAGATATGTATTTAAAAGTTTTTTTTTCTTTCATGCAGTTGTTTCTAACACATATAAAAGATTATTTCTTTGTTGCTTTTTATGTTCCTCCACCACAGTATAACCCCTGCTTTCAGTGTATTTGATGTCGGTATAATTTGAAGAGGGGATGGGGAAAAACAATTCGTTTAAATAAGGATACAGATGGATCCGTTGCAACAATGAGAAGTACTAGTTGTCATGTCGAAAACGAACTTTACAACTTTGGTGTGTGGGTAGGTTTGGGTGGGAAGTAGGGGGAGGCTGGGAAGGGTTGTGAAGGGTAAACAAAGGAGGAGGCTACAATGCTTGATAAGAAATATAGTCATTATCTTGCCCATGTAATTTTAACCCTTCTGTACAGTATGTTCACAATAAAAATTTAAAAAAAATTCAGAATGGTATAGCTATTTAAAAAAAAAACAAGAATTTAGGTAGTCATACAAAGGACTTCTATTTTACTACTGGATTATACATTTTTTCTAATGTTAGATACCAATTTTACAAAGCTATTAGAAAGCTCTTAAAGCCTTTATATTGAATAGTGATTTCTTTTACACTATAACATGGTATTTCCCAAATCATTGACATAGAAGGCATTGTTTCTTATTTTCTCATTCCTAGAATAAGCTGCACATGAAGACCCCACTGGTCCTCATTTTCAGTCTGTACTTTTGAATACTGAGGAAAATCATTTCTCTGCTCTCTATCAATTCTCTACTATCCAGTTAGAATAATTCAAAATAGTAAAAATGGAAAAAGAGAAATTAAATCATGGTGAAAAAACATATGCAGGAAATTCACCAGATTTTTCTGACCAGTTCAACCATTGTGAAGTCTTGGTGAAATACATGGACATCTCATTCCCACTTGCACTCAAAATCTCTGGTTAGGCAATTCTGACGAAGACCAGGAACAAGATGAAAAAGTGATAAATGGTATCAATTGCAAGAAAAAAATGGAGTAGGATCCAAGCAAATTTATTCTTTGGGATGCTGAAATTAATCGGCTTACTATGGCTTGTAGACTACTTTCCAAAAAGGCCACCCAGATGAATACTAGGGATGAGATGAGTATACCCCTCTTCATTGGGAAGCCTAGAGTGGCCACTTAGACTTTGTCTATGAGTTGGTAGCTCAAGGCAGATATTCATGCAATAACTCTGAATGGCTCACAACCCTGCACAGTGCTTATATGTGCAATAATACTAGAGTGGCTTCTTTCTTAATTCATCATGATGCAGATACCAATACCCAAACTAAAGGCCTCTTGATTGCCTTGCATCTTGCTGCTGGGAATAGAAATAGAAAAGATACTCTGTTGAACCATTATATCAAACCAGGTCTGAAGATCAACTTGGATGAAACTGCATTTAATATTGCCACAAAAGGATAAGTATGTATCACTACCTCTTTTAAGTTGTGGAAGGCTGTACAAATTGTTCTCCTAAGTTGTAATGGTTTGGTTAAGTTTCTTAAATTTCAAAAATGCCAGTCCATCCTTTGTGTCCCTTAAATTTTTTTCACAATACAAAGCAACAGCAATATCTTACTTTAAAAATTCATGGATTCCATGGTATTCTTTCAAGAGAATTGCCTGACTTTTATGTCAAAATGTATTAAAGAGTTGTTTGTATACATCTATAATGATTTCTGCAGTTTGTGATTTTTTAAAATCAGAAATAATTTTAACTTCTCTGTTGAAATGAATAGTATAGAAACTAAAGTTTTCTTGGTAGTTTTCTGAAAAAAAGTATGTCTGTGTTTGTATAATATCCATAATCTATTTCATTCGCTCCTAGATATAATACTTGGAATTCTACATTGTTATATAATGTATAGGTTCATTAATAAATGTGTCCTTTCAGACTGCATTCCATATAGAAGAAGTTTAAGATTTCTTTTTTTCCTAGGTCCTTATATTATTTTATTTCTTTGGGATAAAATTACAATGTTATCTAATTTCAAGTTTTGTAAAGGTTATGCTATGTAAAGGCCTTTCTAAGGTGAAGAATTAATACACTGATGTCAATCTAACCTTTAATTCTATAAATTACATGTATTGTTACACTTGTTTTTTTGTAATTAACTTTTTAATAACTGTTTTTCATTTCTTGCATCAGAAGAATGAAAAAATATGGAATACTTCACAAATTTTCATATCATCTTTGTGCATGTGCCATGTTAATCTCTGTATTGAAATTTGGCTAGACCTGCTTCTGAAGCATGTACTACCCTCTAAATTTAAGTACTTAATGATGCAATCTTTATACAGGCATCTATCCATGGTTCCCTATTTGTAACAAGGAACCCTTATTGTTCCTAAAAATGCTATTGATCTTATTTCTCTAAAATTCTGTGTATAGTGGAAAAAACATATCGCTTGGTCGATTACTCACATTTACAATTTTTTGTCAATGTCTATTTTGTCATTTTCATTTTAAATTTAATCATACTTTGAAACCTTTTCAGCTAAGTCCAAAGGTGATGGCTATTCAAGTACTTATTTATCAACTCAGTTAGCTTTGTAGAGCTAATGGATTCAAAGTAAGACTTGCTTAAGAGCTACTTCTAAACTTCTGCATCTTAAAATTTCCCAAATGAGGTCTTGCTGGGACAAATGTCTACCTGAACCTTTACCCTTCTTCCATGTAGGAACAGACCAACCAGAATATCTTACCCTGACAGCATAGATTGTCTTACTGGAACAAAACTAATCTTAGTTACAAGGAATCATAGAGAGATGAACAGTTCAGACAGAATTTTTCAGAATGGAAGATATTTTATCAAAATATAAGATATTTTATCAAAATATATACTTATCATTTCAAAAGTAGCTAAAGCCAAGAAGGTGAAAAAATTGTTCATATGCATGATTACCTACTGTTCTAGCCTGTGCATCATCCAATCTGGCAGGAATTTACACTACTGATTTTCTATCACCAAATATTTCCATAGCTCCTGAAGAAGGCCATATGTTTCTCCTTGATATTAGGCCTGAAATTGGTAATGTTTTAATCATAGTGTTTCTTCTTGCCTCTAGGCTGTAAATCTACAAATGGTAAAGCTTTAAGTCTAACTCTACCAAAAACTGAGGTAGAGATAATGGAATAATACTTTAAAACAGAGTTGCTGGGGCTGGGAAGGTGGCTCAGTGGTAGAGCACTTGGTTTGCATGCTTGAGGCCCTGGGTTGGATTCCTCAGCACCACATAAGAAAAAAGCCGGAAGTGGCGCTGTGGCTCAAGTGGTAGAGTGCTAGCCTTGAGCTTAAGAGCTGAGGGACAGCACCCAGGCCCAGAATTCAGGCCCCACGACCGGACCCAAAAAAAACCCCCAAAACAGAGTTGCTTTTGATTCCCTAACCACAACACAATAATGCAAAACAATTTTTATTTTATATGTACTTATATATTTTATATTTATATGTGCTGATTTTAAATTTTACACAGTGAATCTTTCTAGAAAATAATTGAAAACTCATCTAAATTTCTCATTTCCTACATTATTTCTGGACCCCAATTCCTTACAAGAATTAGCAGAAATCAATTGTGAAATGCAAGGCAACTTAAAATGAAAGATGAGATCACAAAATCTGAGAGAAAGTACTGTAATTCAAACTTTCAATTTACTGATGACCAGCCCATATGAGTGAACAAAATCACAAATGAACAAGATTATTTTTAGTACCCCTCTCCTAATGATTAATGAAAGATTTCAGTGCAGCCAAAAAAATAGTTTCTGTAGGGCTGGGAAGGTGGCTCAGTGGTAGAGCACTTGCCTTGCATGCCTGAGGCCCTGGGTTCGATTCCTCAGCACCACATAAGCAAAAAGAAAAAAAGCCGGAAGTGGGGCTGTGGCTCAAGTGGTAGAGCTCTAGCCTTGAGCTGAAGAGCTGAGGGACAGTGCCCAGGCCCAAAGATCAGTCCCCACGACTGGACTCCCCCCAAAAAATAGTTTCTGTAATGATAGATCCATAATTGGTCTACCAAGGCTAGGAATACTTGATTTAGAGGTCAAATATCATTTAGAAAAATATTAACTGTGAAGATCCTTAGTGCTTCAATACACTGGTATTTCAGTAAACTAGGTTCTGTAGTATAAAAAATGTTGTCATTCTCAAACCAATGATAACATACATTTAATCTCTGGAAGTATATTCATTTTCAACTAAACTATTTAAAATCACATTTGCCAAAATAACCCTTGACAAGTAGATGATAGTGACATTACAATGTTTTCAAGTGTAGGGAGCAAGTAACAAGAGTTGATTTACGTACCCAGCACTAATACCAAACAAGTTAAACCATTCTTTAAAGTGTAGAAATAGTACCCCTCACAATTTGTGTTGTTTAGTGGGTGCCTTCCAGAAATGTGTTAAATAGATCAGCCTCCCATATATCAAACCCAAATATTAGCTAACAAAGTAAATTTCATCAAATAAGAAGGTACATTTCAAAAAGTCACTAATAACTGCCCTATCATGTGTTGTTTTATGTTTTCCCAATCTGTCTAACATAGTAAGAAATATGATTTTAAATCTTGAATATGGGTACTGATGAGAGATGTGACAAACATAAAATCTGTCTTCTATTTCTGTCATATTCCTCTAAGAAGTAAATTTTAGTTTTCTTCTTTTCCAAAACTTATAGGTAGTAGAAAAAATTATACTATGCAAAATAAAATAATCACACACCATTGTCCAAAGCTATTTATAAAAAAACTGGTAGTTAGGAATAAATTCTAAGCCATTTTTAAACTTTCTTATTGATTAAAGATTAATCTTCCAAATGAATGAGAATAAAATCATGTCTAAGTGCTTAACATCTCCAGTCTTGCAAATTGTTATTGCAGATGAATGAATTATGGAAATATAAGCTGACAAAAGTTCAAGTGTATGTGTGAGTGAAACTCCATGGAATGTATATAAACCTTTCAAAGTATTAACAGGCAGTTTAACAGAATGACTATCAGGAAATGGAAACCAGAGAGGAACAATAGTCAAGAAATAGAATGAATGAAAAATGGAACAAGGGGCAAGTACAGCTAGAATACGCAATGTACATATGTAATAAAGGAAGTGGTAAATCTGAACTAAATCTTGGACAAAGGGTTGCTTGAGAATTATAGAAGGAGTGACTCTGATCCAGGAGCATTAGACAATTAGATGGACATATTTAATTGTAAAACACTTGCACAACCTTTTGAAATTCACTTAAAAACAACAATAAAACACACAAAAATCACAACCAAACAGCAATCTCTAGAGCGTATGAATATGCCTCTCAAAATTTTAAGCAGTTAATGAAGGGCTGTCTTTGGAAAAGCAAAGAAAGCTGTTCAAAGAGGGAAGTTTGGGGTAGGGGAGAATTTTGAACAGACTTAAAAAGATTGTCTAAAGTTATAAATCACCTATATCTACTGCAAATATTTTCTTCTGCGAGTGCTCTTTGTCTGAACTGGATACTCCAGTCCTGAGGCACACTTGATAGCTTCTGAAGAAAGAATGGAAGAAGCAAGATCAAGAACCTATTACTCCACTGGAGAGAAAATAGTACTCTATGTTTTCTCTCAATCTCTTCACTACTCCATTTTCATACTTTTAATAACGTCATGTGATTTTGAAATTTCTTTCCTTCTTGGTTCTCACAAAATAATTGTTCAAAATAATTCATTAAATATTATTTGCCATTATTTTCTATCATGCTCTTTACTTGTTCAAGCGAGTCCATTAAACTTCCCCTTTTCATTTGGTTGCCACGAAAACCCAACAACTATGTTAATGAGGACCAACACTAATGCAAAACTTTGTCTCCAAAAATCCAGTCCAAGAACCTATAATCACAACTATTTGGCTATAATTTTTTTTTCTTTTTTCTTTTACCTTGAAATTTTCTTGTGTCTAAAGTGCCCACAAAAATAATTAATCCACCACTTTTTGGTTCAATCACTTCTAACCTCAACGATATATTTTGCTAACAAGATATTTAGAGGAAACCTAAGAATACTCCACTATTATCTTCTCTCTTAAGACTTTTATCTTCTCTCTTAAGACTCAACTTAGATACCATTTCAGGAACAGTGAAGTTATTCTTTGCAAAATTATTTAAATAGATTATTTTCCTCTTGGTCTTGTATTTGCTCAACATGATGTATGGAGAAGAATAGAGTTAAATCACCGATTCCTTGGATGACATTGTCTGTTACAAAGGCAATATTTCTATGTCCTACTTCTATGTCCTCCTCTTAGCTCTTGCTTGATTTCCAATTAATCACAACTTCTTGGCTTCAAGTCTAGTGAAGCTGAAGGACTATAAGACGTCCCCCACTGCTACATCTTCATGGTTTCTCTTTGAAAACTCTCTTATTTGGAGGTGGAATTTATTGTCATGTCTTCGTTCAATTTGTTCTTCATTACACTGAGCCAAATAGGCTCTGTAAAATCACTTAAGGTAGCAAAAACATTAAGACAATCTATATCAAAAAGTTTTAGTCCCCTCCACTGCTGACACCAAAATGCTTAGCTAGGGTATGTAATAACGTGTTTTCTTACCTTTTCAATTTGCTCAATTATTTTCTGATCCCCAAACTTTTTGGCTTATGTAATAAAAGAAATCTTCACTATCTCATGTTAATAAGGATATTATTTTTTAAGCTACTATGAAATGTGAAATCATTGGTTTGAAGTATCCAATCAGATTTTTTTCTGTGTTTCAGTGCTTCACGTGCAAAGACATTGTGGAAAGTATTTAAAAAGAAAAGTGTAAACTCAATACGTTCTTTAATTGTGAAGGGCACTTTCTTCCTAAATATTTTGACTCAAATTATCTTTTTAAGAGAATTACTGTTTAGTAATTAAAGGTCAGTTCACAAATTGTGATGTCTTATTTAAAATAAAAACTTTGAATTTAAATTCCATTACAACCTTGTTTCACGCAGTAAGAGTATATTTCCTGGGTAAGGACAATTCTCATGGGAACCTACAGGATTTACAGCAAGGTTTGTGAGGTTTGTTTGTTTACTGTGAAAATGAGCCATCTTACCCACATTGCTCCTTCTCAGCTATGTCTCCATGAATTTCTTTGCATGAAAGCTTATTTTCTCAGGCAATTTTAAATTTTCTTAATAGGCTAAGTTAAAATTTTGAACAATTAAAATTCACCTGTCATAATTTTAAAACTATTTTGAAATTCCTTTATCAGAATTGCGAATTTACCAATGCTAATTCCACCTTTACCATCAAAAACAGTTAACATGTTGTTTTCATGATATAGTATCCATGAAACTATTATTTTCCAGTGACTTTGTTAGGCATATATATGAACATGATGCTGAGCAAAATGAACTCTAAGATATGGAAAGAGATATTTATTTGCAGTTGTTGTTTTTAATGTACTATGTGATTTCTATTTTCCTTGGGTTTTCCCCTATGGTTTATCTCCTACTGTGTTTCATTTTGGTACCCTGTGTATTGTGTATACATTTACCTTGATTATGGAAGGGAAGAGGAACAACAAAATGGCGAGACAAAGGACAAAAAGCAAACCAATGCAATAGCAATACTCTGACGACAATATGTTGGAAATGTACATTACAACTTGTGAGGGGTTTTGGGGTGAAGGAAAACTGTGAGAAAAATGAGAGAGAGGATAATAAGTTTGAAAAGTTATGTATTCACTGCCTTACAATTGCTAACACAGTGCACATCACTTTCACATTAAAATTAAATTTAAAATATAAGCTGCATGAAATAAAATTTCACTGTATTGGTATAGTAAATATTGTTCTTTATGTAGTAACTTTAATAAAATCAGTACTATTTGGCATCTAATTTGAATGAATTACCCCTTCTTTATGGGAGGGCCATCAACTTGAATGTTATCCAACTAGACAATTTTTTCACAATATACTTGCCAATATTTTCAAAAAAGAATTAACTAGTACTTTCTCATACCAAAACCGAAAACCGTTTAATTCTATGGAAACCCAAAACTTTTAAAAGTAAATAAGTTGTTAAGAGGACAGAATATGTATGTTCTACAAAATTCCTATGACTAATAACTACTCACTTTCAAATTCTGAACATTCCATACCTGAGAGATTCAAAATAGTACCTGTTTCCATGTTATGTAATTCTGCAATAGATGCATTTTCCAATGGGGTGTTACAGATTGAGAAGTGAACAGAAAAATAGCCACATTCTGGTATAGGATAAAACTGTAAAGCATCGGTTATAATTAATTCTTCAAGAGTAAGCAATTGTTTATCAGATTAAGCTATTATTTCTATGACCATCAATCCCAAAATTTATGCCATAAAGTCATCCTAGACCAACAGTTTCCAACTTGTAGGGTGCACCTCAAAATTCTCTTAATTCACATCACAAATAGCTTATCTCTATTGGGAAAAAATACTACACCTCTGCTAATGTGATGCCCTCCGTGTTCTGGAAAGAACACCACAATAAACTGGGTTGCATCATTTTTCCTCCACTGGTATTCTTGCAAATATTTATATTTATACTTTTTTTAACTATCATAGATATTCAGTACGCTAAGATCAGAAGATTACAGTTCAAAGCCCACCCAGGCAGGAAAGTTCCCTAGATTCTTATCTCCAATAAACTTCTCAGCAAAAGACAGACACAAGTGGTACTGAGGTTGAAGTAGTAAGGCACAAGCCTCTACAACTGAGTCACATTCCCAGCCCCTGCTTGGTTTATTTAATCTAGATACAGATTAGCAATTCTGAACTTCTCCCGTGATATTATCCACTGGACTTCTCAGACTGTTTATGTACTATTTTCAAAGATGTTCTAACATTTGACACAGGGTATGAACATTTTCAATGCATCTGCCGGGTCTCTGATTCATTCCTCCATAGATCCAATCCCTTTAATATTGATTACTTGACTCTCTTACTATCTCTGGTCTTTACCTCTGTAATATTCTCAAACTTTTTTGAAGAAAGTTCATTTGAGGATTTTCTCATTTTAAAAATTATTACTTGATTCTAGTTTTACTCAGGACATCTTTTCTATTGTTTTCTAACTTTTCCACGTATTCTGAGAGTTGCTTCAGAGGCACATATAAGTGCCTCTGTGCTTATGTGTATGTTTATATGTAAGTTTGCAAAAGCCTCAAGCTCTTATTCATCATTCTTTCTCATGACTGTTATTCCATCACCTGAGCCATTCTTCCAATCCAGCTTTTGGCTGGTTAATTATAGATAGTGTCTCAAACACTGTTCTGCCCAGGCTGGATGCAAACTGAACTTCCCAGACTCCTTTACATTCTTAGGTTTCATTTATCCAGTAGAATCAACTTTTAAACTACAAACATTTTTTGAGTGTAATGTCTAAGCTGTAGTCCAGATTTTTAACTCAAGATTTCATATAAAGATAGATGAATATACAAATTACATATGCTGAGTGTACACTGTTAGAAATGTGATCCTAAGCTGGGTGGTGTTGAGATCTGAGGATTGGGGTTCAAAGCCAGCCCCAGTAGGAAAGTCCCGGAGACTCTTTTCTCCAATTTACTGCAAGAAAACTGGAAGTGGCACTGTGGCTCAAGTGGTAGAGCATTAGCCTTGAGCGGAATAGCAGAGGGACAGTGCCCAGGTCCAGA
Organism: Dipodomys merriami; assembly: GCF_024711535.1. Lineage (NCBI taxonomy): Eukaryota > Metazoa > Chordata > Mammalia > Rodentia > Heteromyidae > Dipodomys > Dipodomys merriami. The sequence goes on from NW_027206362.1 coordinate 213,533, forward strand.
GTTCCAGTGCCAAGACCACCACCAACAAAAATATATAAGTAAAGGAAAGAAAAAAAGGTGATCTTATCCACCAGTTCATGGCTAGTATAATCCCTGCTCTCTCAAGATGGACTTTTTTTTTTCAAATTAAGACCATGCTTTTATATCTGACTTGCATTTGAAACATAATTATTCTTCCATTCTACTTTCTACAAAGTTGTGTCATTAGCAAGCGTGATTTAGAATCTACTTCGTGTTCCACATAGGCGTAATGCTTTCTCTATGTCACTTTCATAAATCTACATACTGGACGTGGCTTTATTGTTTCAACGTGGTCTTATTTGTAGAGTCTTCTGTAGTGTATTGAACCCTTATACTTAAACACAGAATTTCTCTTTCTCTTATTATTCCTATAGTTAACATGAGTTAACAAATTCATGTACACTTGGGAAATAATGTGCAGCACATACACTCACAAAAAAAAATGATCTGAGAACCTTCTCCCCTTTAAAATTCGCCTTAATTTAAGGAGAATCTACAAATTTTGAACTCAATATACTCATGGATAATGTATGTATAAGAAATATAAATTTCATATTTTCTCTTTACTAAGTTGTCTGTGAAACACGTGTTAACACAGGTCCAAAGGTGTCCTTGTATTATTTTGGTGAAGCCAGAAAACATTCATTATACCTCAAGCAGCACCATAGATTGTTCCTGAAAGTAACTGTTACTGGATGTGGAAACTGATCCCAGGAGAGGAATGGAACATAGAAATTTGACAAAGTTAAAATTAACTTGTGCTTTCCTTTTTACTGTAAAAGAAGAGAATCCGAAGGCTTGAAGGAAACTCTGTCCCTGACTTTTTCTAGTGTGTTTTTACTCATATATAACTTTTCTGTAAACTTCTATTTGAGAGAATTACAAAAAGATATAATGTGCCATTTGATGGCTCGCATAGAACAAAAGGAAATAATGTTGTTTTAAATATGATCTACTGCAGGGGCTGGGAAGGTGGCTCAGTGGTAGAGCACTTGCCTTGCTTGCCTGAGGCCCTAGGTTAGATTCCTCAGCACCACATAAGCAAAAATAAGCCAGAAGTGGTGCTGTGGCTCAATTGGTAGATCGCTAGCCTTGAGTTGAAGAGCTGAGGTAAAGCACCCACGCCCAGAGTTCAGGGCCACGACTGGACCCCCCGTCCAAAAAAAATTCTACTGCAAAGAAACAAAGACATGTTAGTTTAAAAGTGTTTTATGGATGGATATTTCACCCCTGAGATGATTCTTTTTCTTTTTTTTTTGTCGGCCATGGGGCTTGAACTCTGGGCCTTGGCACTGTCCCTCAGCTCTTCAGCTCAAGGCGAGCACTCTACCACTTGAGCGACAGCGCCACTTCCGGTTTTCTGATAGTTTATTGGAGATAGGAGTCTCACGGTCTCTCCTGCTTGGGCTGGCTTTGAACCGCGATCCTCAGATCTCAGCCTCCTGAGTAGCTAGGATTACAGGCGTGAGCCACCAGTGCCTGGCCCCTGAGATGATTCTTTTGTTGCATTAGTCAGTTATCAATTCCTTTAGTTTGGTCCTGAGTTCTCTAGAGCAATAAGGATTCCAAAAAAAGCATCTAGTACGTATGATCAGCAAAAGGAGTCACTTTTCAGACCAGTACTCCTTTAAGGAAGGTCCCAATGAAATATCTGTTTGTTTTTTTTTTTTTTTTAGCTTGTGTTGGTTCTGCGGCTTGAACCCAGAGGTTGGACCCTGTCCCTGAACAATTTTCTTTCCTGCTCACCTACCCGCAAAACTAGTACTCTACTGCTTGAACCAAAACTCCACTTGTGTATTTTTTGCTGTGTAATTACAGATAAGAGTTTGACAGACTCTCCTACCTGGTTTGGCTTTAAACAAAGATAGTAAGAAAGCCAAGTGACATCAACTGTATAGACTTCTCTTTTCAAAAAGAAAATTTAGATGAAGTTTATTGTAAAGTTAATATTTGACAATTTTTTCTTTCTTTATTAATATGAGCATACGGTACAGAGGAGTTAATTACATGGGCAAGATAACGAGTGCATTTCATATCAATCATTGTTGCCTCCTCTTTGTTTCCCCTTCCCATCTCTTCCCATATACTCCCTCCCCACACTTGATCCCCCCCCCCACCAAAGTTGTAAAGTTCGTTTTTCGACATAATAACTTGTACATCTCATTATTTCAATGGGTCCACCTGTATCCCTGGTATAACGATTTGTTTTTGGAGAATATGTCCAGCAAACAATCCATAACATAACTCAGCAAAAGTAGGTGCACTGAACCATTTTGGAATTATTTTCTTTTGCTTGGGAAGATTATTGATCTTGTCGTTCCTTTTGGGGAAACTTAAAGTCATATTTCACCTATTTTGATGGTTGTGGGGCTTGAACTCTGATCCTGGGTGCTTAGCTACAGCACCACCTTCGGGTTTCTGGTGGTTAATTGAAGGTTAGGCTCTCATGGACTGTCCTGACAAGGCTGGCTTTGAACCACAATACTCTGGTGTCAACCTCCTGAGTAGCTAAGATTAAAGTAGTAAACCACCAGTTCCTGGCTCATATTTGCATTTATGTGCACTGAATGACACTGTGTAGACAAAAAATGGAAATTTTAACCAAATGATGACATTGCAGCATTTCAGAAAAATTGAAGTGGCAATAAATATGTCCTCCTTTTCCATTTTGTAACATTAATGACTGATGAGCTATGGGACTCTTACATTAGCATCCTCTGCCATCTGTATAGGTGTATTTAGTTTCAGGAAATGTTCATAGAGAAATATAGAAATAATAAGATTTTTAGAAAGCAAAGGAGATAAGGTATGAAAGAATAGCATAGAAGGAGATACATTTTTCAAACAGAGATTAAGAGCTAGCCTAAGAGATTTAGAATGCTAAAGGCAATGAGGAAATGCCTAGTTGACAACTAGTTCTACAATATCCAAAAATGGTTCTCAAGAACAGTTTCTGGTATACCTTAATTACTATCATTTATTCCTTCTATCTGGAGTTATTCTTTATTTTCTGTCACAACTTTTAATTAGCCTCTGACTTTTTGGTGCCATAATTGACCAAAAAGCTTTCAAGATTACACATAGCCTACCCTTCTCTTTGTCATTATCAGTGATGACACAAATCCTGGAATCGTTGAATTTCCAGAATTAAACTTTAACTGACATCTAAGCACATTCCTGGCATTAATTGCTGTGACTTAATGAACAAAACTTTTTTCAACACAGAATCCTCATATAAGTAAAGTACATGAATCAGGTGTCAGTATGGAAGGACCAATTATATATTCCAAGTATGGGTTATTTATTTTGCATTTACTGTTTTTTTGTTTTTTTTTTAATTTGTTTTTTTTTTTTCTTTTTGCCAGTCGAGAGGCTTAAACTGAGGGGTAGGGAATTTTCCTGAGCTTTTTTTTTCTTGCTCAATGCTAGCTCTCTATCACTTGAGGCACAGCACCACTTCCAGTGGGGTTTTTTATGCATTACTAAGGAATTGAACCCAGGGTTTCATGGATGGTAGGTAATCACCGTACCATGAAGCCACATTCCCAGAGCCCTAAATAACTTTCTTAAGATGGCAATACATTTTCATTACGTAACTACGTATCATAATTTTGGCCAGGTGCTAGAAAATGATGTAGAAAACAATACAATACAATAAGTCTAGTAAGGCTGGATGGACAATGAAGAACTGTCACGGCCTAGCCAGGGAACAGAGGGGCTTATCTCATGGAGCTGTTTCAACAAGCTGAGCGAGACAGCTCCTGACCCAGAGCCAACCTCCAGAATGAGAGGGCCTCCTTGGGTTCCAGCCACATGGGGATGCTGGGCCCCCTGCTCCAGCACCTATTCAAACAGTTCTTGTGAGAGACAGAGAAAAAAAGTCAAAATTACAATTAAGTCTGGTGCCAGTGGCTCAGAATTCTAATCCTAACTACACAGGACGCTGAGATGTGAGGATCATGGTTCATAAACAGCCCAGGCAGGACCGTCTGTGAGACTCTTACTCCAAAGAACCACCATAAAATCAGAAGTAGTGCTCTGGGCTCAAGTGGTAAAGCACTAGCCTTTTGCTGAGGCTCTCAGGAACATCACCTATGCCTAGAGTTCCAGCCCCACGACTGACAAGAAGTGGACTTCCTACAACAAGAAGTGGATTGAATAGCACCCATTGTCCTAGGGAGCAAGTTAGCGAAGTCAGGCAGAGCTTCCTGTGAAGTTGAAGTCATAACTAGGTCACCTGGCTTCTCTCTGCGTTGGTTTCACCAGCTACAAAACTCAACAGAGTGAAGGATCCTCTTCCTCATGGGTATAGGGTAATTATGAAAGAGAGCAATGTTTTGTTTCATAATCCCACATCTGTTACAAAATTAACAAGCCCCACCTGAGCCCTTTCCGGCTACCTTCCTGTTATTTGCTCACAGAATTGCGGAGAACCTAATCTAAAGGCTGCTCCCTCTGTACCTAGCCATGCTCCGGAGATCCCTCTGTATAAATCCCTTGTTTCCTCATAACTCCTCTGAGGAGAATGAGGTCTAATGGTTGTGACCCTACCCAGAGCTTCACCTGTGGTCAAGAATCCACTGCTGTGATTTTTTTTTTTTTTGCCTGCTCAAACTGACTTAAGAAACAATTCAAGCCACAGGAAAATCAAAAACCACAAGCAGACCAGAGACTCCAACAAGAGACAGTTTAAGGACAGAAGGGAGTACAGGATCTTCGAATCCCCCCCCCAAAAAAAAAAATCAACGAACTCTTTTTTTTACCTTTTATAAAAATTTTTTTCTAAAAGTTTTTTTTAATTTTTAATTTTTAACTTGAATTTTTTGTATTAATTTTTTCTTCCTCTCATAATTTTTATTTTAGAGGATATGTGTGTGTACTTTTTTTTCTCTTTAAAATTTTTTTTTGTTTACCTCTACTGATCATTTGATTCTTTCTTTCTTTCTTTCTCACTCTTTTCACTTTTTCTTCTTTTTCATTCTTCTTTGCGTGACTTAATTGTTGTTCTGCTCATCCTCAGATATGCCAATAATTGATTATTAGATCTCAATGTGTACACACTTCATCCAGAAACTTATTACTCAATTTAAAACCTCTTAGACTTAAATTCCTTAATAGCGGTACTACCTCTTTATACGTACATAATATTTTAAGCATATTTATTTTTAAGTTTTTCACATCTCCTTTATATCCCTCCCCTTCTCTTATTCTATCCATATTCTTCTCTAAATATTACGTTTTCATTTTGCATAATTTTTAAATGTTGCACTTCTTAATTTTTAATTTTTGTTTTTCTATTTTTTCTTAACTTTTCTTTCTCTTTCTTCTTATTTTCTCTCTCTACTATCATTCTATCCAACCTATTTCCTGCTTTGAGATTAGGATTTAGTTAATTTAACTCTCCCACTGCATTTCCACATCCGTATATGCCGATTTTTACCCATATCTCACCCTAAAAATAATAATTTCTGTTTGCCAAATTCATCTTTGTGGTTCGTAGCCCCTTAATACATAATTGTTTGTATCTGTTGTATCTGTTGTATCTGGTGTATCTGTTGAACTAGATTGTATCTGCAGATATTTGACTGTAAAACTACAGACTTTGGTTGATGCTTGCCTTAAAATAGTGTGCTAGCACAAAATCAGCATTACTTTCATCCCAAATTGGCAGAGCAACCTGGAAAAACACAAGAAAAATGGCAAGTCCGGGTATCTCAACTCCCACTCATGATAATCAGGGGTCAGAAAAGATAATCAATAATCCAGAGGAGAGGTCCCAAAAAGCTCTACAAACCCTACTGGTAATTATGGTCAATGAAAAGATTGAAAACCTGCAAAGGACTCTGAATGAGCGTGATAGGGAGACAGAGGAGGAAAAAAAATTTAATACAAGAATATCATGAGCGTGAGGAAGCTACTCAAAAATTGATACATAATTGCATGAGCAGATTGAGAATACTCAAAGAGAAATAAAGGAATGTCGTGAGCAGGCTGAGATCACTCAAAGAGAACTACAGGAACTGCGTGAACGTGAAGAAGCTAATCAGAGAGAAATACAGGAATTGAAAAAGCGGGATGAGAATGCAGAATGATCACTAAAGGCATTCATGGAATCCATAAACAGAGAACTGAAAGATGTCAGGGAGACCACAAAGGGAATGCTGAATGGAACCAAATAGAAGGAATGGGAATAACCAATCAACTAAATAATTTGAGAATAAACACTGAAAACCAAATTAAGGAAGTAAAGAAATTCACACAAGATCTAAAACAATGCTCCAACAAATAATTTGAAGCCATCAAAGCTGACCAACTAGAAGAAAAAGAAATTCAAAACAAAGTAAAAGTCTTGATAGTAGGTTAGGTCATGCAGAAGATCGAATCTCAGAGTTGGAAGACAGCCTAGGTATTATAGAGAAAGGACATACAACCATCCAAGACAAATCCAAGAAATATGATAGATCTATTCAACACTGGGAAGACACCATCAGAAGGCCTAATCTGAGGATAATGGGTGTAGAAGGGAACCTAGAAACAGAAGTTAATGGTCTAGGAAATTTGTTTAACAGGATCCTATCAGAGAACTTCGCAAACATGCAAAAAGATAGGCCATTCAGATACAAGAAGCTTTTAGAACTCCAAAAAGACCAGACCAATATAAGACATCCCACCATCAAATTATAATCCATGCAGGATCAATTCAGCCCAAAGAAAAGATCCTTAAAACTGGCAAGGAGAAAAGATCAATCACCTATAAAGGGAAACCAATTAGAATCATCTCAGATTTCTCAGAGGAAAAAATCATAGCAAGAAGAGCCTAGAATGATGTATGCCATGCCCGAAAGACAAACAATTATCAACCAAAATTCTGTACCCAGCTAAACTCTCCTTCTTAACTGGAGGTCAAATAAAAACCTTCCATAGAAAAGAAAAATTAAGACAATATATCTCCACCAAACCAGCTCTACAAAACATTCTTAAAGACGTCCAACACATAGAAAACTAAGGAGATAACAATAAATGCCAGGAAATCGCACCCAAACTGAGAATCCAAGAACCATAAGAAGAACCCAGTAGACGCAGCCCCCAAGAAGATGGATAAAATGACAGGTACTCCGAAATACCTCAGTCCTATATCTCATCATTAACAACTTAACTCTCCAATTAAGCGACTTAGACTATCAAGTTGTATTAAAAAGCAAGATCCTTCTATCTGCTGCCTTCAGGAGTCACATCTTGCCCATAAAAACAAACACATTTTGAATGTGAAATGCTAGAACAAATCTATCAAACAAACAGCCCCCATAAACAGGTGAGAATTGCAATCCTAATATCAGATATAAGAGCCTTCAAATTAAAATTCGTGAGAAGAGATAAAGAAGGTTATTGCATACTAATTAAGGGATCTCTCCTTCAGAAGGATATTACAATTCTAAATATCTCTTCGCCAAACAAGTGAAAACCCAAATTTATCCAAGAAACAGCACTTTCCCTCAAATCTCACAGAGATACAAAGACACTAATTGTTGGGGAATTTAACACACCACTCTCCCTACTAGATTGATCAACTCGGCAAAAACTCACCAGAGAAACTGCAGATCTAAAAAACTGCATAGATCAACTAGATTTCACAGACATCTACTGAATATTTCACCCAGCAGCATCAGAATACACATTTTTCTCGGAAGCACATGGAACATCTTTCAAAATAGAACACATTTTAGTCCACAAAGCAAACTTGTCCAAATTCAGAAACATTGAAGTTATACCTTGCATTCTCTCAGGCCACAAGGGAATAAAATTAAAATCAACACCAAAAGCCACCAGAGAAAATCCTGTAACTCATGGAGGCTGAAGAATACACTGCTGAATCACTAGTGGGTCATAGAAGAGATTAGAAAGGAAATTCAAATGTTCAAAAACACATAAATTACCAGCTCCTTTGGGACACAGCAAAGGCAGTACTCTGGGGCAAGTCGATAGCTCTGAGTTCCTACATCAACAAATTGGAGTGATCTGAAACCAACAATGTAGTGACACATCTAAACCTCCTTGAAAAAGAGCCCCAAGATACACCCCAATCCAGTAGAAGCAAAGAAATAATTAAAATTAAATCAGAAGTTAATGAATTAGAATCCAAAAAAAATCATAGAAAGAAGCAACAAAACAAAGGTTTGTTACTTCCAAAAAATTAACAAAATTGACAGACGCTTAGCAAATCTTATCAGAAAAACAAAGAACACACATAAATAAACTCAGAAATGAGAATGGAAACATCACCACAGAATCAACCAAGATTCAGAACATTATAAGGAAATATTTCTCAAAATTTCATGCTAATAAGTTTGAGAACTTAGCAGAAATGAACCTTTTCCTAGGAAATATTGACACGCTGAAACTAAACCAAGAGGAGTTAAACCATCTTAACAGGCCCATATTAAGCATTGAAATAGGAACAGCAATAACAAACCTCCCACCTAAGAAAAGTCCAGGCCCAGATGGCTTTACAGCAGAATACTATAAGGCCTTCAAAACAGAGCTCACACCAATACTCCTCCAAATCTTCAATGAAATAAGAGAAAGTTCACTACTGAACTTATTCTATGAAGGCATCATAACTCTCATCCCAAAACCAGGCAGGAACTCATCACAGAAAGATAAATATAGACCCATTTCTTTGATGAACATTGATGCAAAACTTCTCAACAAAATTTTGGCTAATCGACTTCAACAATTCATCCAAAAAATCCTACACCATAATCAAATAGGATTAATTTCAGGGATGCAAAGCTGGGTCACATCAACAGGAGCAAGGATAAGAAACACATGGTTATCTTAATAGTTGCAGGAAAAGCATTTGACAAGATCCAGCGCCCCTTTATGATGAAGGATCTGGAAAAATTAGGAATCCATGGAACTTTCTTCAATACAATAAAGACTATATATGACAAATCTACTTCCAGCACTATACTTAATGGTGAAAAAATAAGCCATTTCCTCTTAACTCAGGAACGAGACAAGAATGTCCACTCTCTCCACTTCTCTTCAATCTAGCATTAGAATGCGTAGCTACAGGAATAAGACAAGATGTAAACCTAAAGGGGATCCAAACAGGGAACGAAGAAGTAAAACTCTCCCTCTTTGCAGATGTCATGATCTTGTATTTAAAGAATCCCATAGACTCCACTCCCAAATTCCTCAAGCTGATTCAAAACTTTGACAAAGTAGAAGGGTATAAAATTAACCCTCAAAAAAAAGGCTTTTCTCTATACCAACAATGAGAAAAGTGGGGCTGAAATTAGGAAAGCATCTCCATTCGTAATAGTCCACAAAAAATAAAATACCTAGGAATTAACTTAACCAAAGAAGTGAAGGACCTCTATGATGAAAATTTTAAAAACCTGAAAAAGGAAATCAAAACAGATCTTAGAAAGTGGCAGAAACTCCCATGCTCCTGGATTGGAAAGATCAACATCGTGAAAATGGCCATCCTTCCCCAGGCTCTCTACAAATTCAATGTGATACCTATCCATATTCCAACCTCATTCTTCAAGGAAATAGAAGAGGCAATCCAATAATTCATAGGGGACAAAATAAAAGACCTCAAATATCAAAAATGATCCTCAACAGAAAGAACAGTCCTGGAGGAATATCAATACCAAATTTCAAACTCTATTACAAATCCATAGTAATCAAAACAGCTTGGTACTGGCACAAGAACAGACCTCAGGACCAATGGAATAGAATTTAAAACCCAGAAATGAACCTACATACCTATAGCCATTTTATATTTGATAAGGGAGCTAACAAAATAGAATGGAAGAACGACAGCTTCTTCAGTATATGGTGCTGGCAAAATTGGTTACCTACTTTTAGAAAACTAAAACTAGATCCTTATATATCACCTTGCAATAGAATCAAATCCAAATGAATCAAAGAAATCAGAGTCAAAGCAGACACTCTGAAAACTTTAGAGGGGAACAGGAGAAATCCTAGGTCTCCTTGGCACAGGCTGAAATTTTCTTAATAGAGACCCAGAAACACAAGAAATCAAAGAAAGGTTGGACAAATGGGATTGCATGAAATTGCAGAGCTTCCGATTGGCAAAGGACATAACAAGTAAGATCATTATAAAGCCCATGGATTGGGAGAAAATCTTCACTAACCATACAACGGACAAGAGTCTCTTATTTAAAGCATCACTGGAACTCAAAAAATTAACTCCCCCAACAACAAATCTTCAAAGAAACAACTGCCCAATAAATAAGTGGGCTAAAGACTTAAAGAGAAACTTCTCTGTAGAGGAAAAGAGGATGACCGATAGACACATGAAGAAATGCTCAACCTCTCTAGCCATAAAAGAAATGCAAATCAAAACAACATCGAGATACCACCTCACCCCAGTTAGAATGGCTATAATCAAGAACTCTGATAACAACAGATTCTGCAAGGGATGTGGACAGAAGGGAACCTTACTATATTGTTGGTGTGAGTGTAAATTTGTTCAAGCACTTTCAAAAGCAGTATGGAGGTTCATCAAAAGACTCCAAATAGAGCTCCCCTATGATCCAGCAATCCCACTTTGGGCACTTACCCAAATGTTCACAAACAAGACCTCACTAAAGCTACCAGCACACCTATGTTTATTGCAGCCTTTTTTTACCATATCTAAGATATGGAACCAACCGAGATGCCCCTCGGTACATGAATGGATCAACAAAATGGGGTATATATACACAATGGAATTCTATGCCTCCATCAGAATGAATGACCTTGCTCTATTTGTTAGGAAATGGAAAGACTTGGAAAAAATTATAGTAAGTGAAGTAAGCCAGGCCCAAAGGAACATAGGTCCCATGGTTTCCCTTATTTTCAATAACTAGTATATATCTGAGTCAAGCAGAAAAGTTCCGATAAGTTCATGTTAGGAAAATGAACCCTAAGGTGTGTATTCAAATTTTTTTTCTTTCATACTATTGTTTCTAGTACATTTATAAGATTATTTCTTTGTTGCTTTTTATGTCACTCCCTCACGGTACAATCCCTGCTTTCACTGTATTTGATGTTATAATTTATGGAGGGGAAGGGAAAAAACAAATCGTTTAAATAGGGATTACAGGTGGACCCATTGCAACAATGAGACGCAGAATTTGTATGTCAAAAATGAACTTTACCACTTTGGTAGGGGGAGGTGAAGGTCGGGTCAGGGTGCGGGGGGGAGGATGGGATGGGAAGGGGAAACAAAGTAGGAGTCTACAATGCTTGATAAGAAATGTACTCATTATCTTCCCAATATAATTTTAACCCCTCTGTACAATGTTTTCACAATTAAAAAAAAAGAAAAAAAAGATTCGGCTGCTGTGGACTAAAAGTTAGGGATAATCCATCTAAATCAATGATTGCTTATGTTGCTACATGTCTACCATTCCAACTATACAGTACCAGGCCTGGTGGAGCATACCTGTCACAGATATGAGGACCTCTATCCAGTCCAGCCAGAGCATATATTGAGGCTCTGCTTCAGAAATGCCCAAGACAGAAAGGTGGCTCCTCACAGACAGGGAGAGGACACAAGTAGTGGGTCATGGTGCCCCCAGAGGGGTGTCTGACCCGGGGTAGGGGTGGTTTTGCGGCAGCCACTCACAAGTGCTCCTGGGAGAAGTTGCTTGAGGCTGCTCCAGGTGGGGCGAGCAGCGATGGCAGTGGCATTGCAGACACATGGCCTCAGAGAAGAGAACCAGGCCCAGGGAACAGGTTGGGGCTTTACATGCCCTGGCAGTGTGCCATTGCCTGATGTTTGAAATTCCGAACCTTGGGAAGGCAGGGAGGGGGCTGGGGCATAGGCAGGCATCTCAATTTCCTTCTATATTCCAGTCACCTTGTGTCTCTTCTCACCACTCAGCCATCTCTACCTTCCTCAACTCCTGGTAATGGTGTAAAGTAACAGAGGGAATCCAGGTGCTACCAGGCAGCATGGAATGTGGGCGTGGCACCATTCTTGTATCTCATTGGTCATAAAGAACAATGAAAGAATGAGGGTGTGGCCAGAATCCGGTGATGCAAACAGTATGTGAGGAGTCAAGAAGATAGCAGCTCCATCAGACCTTTTCCCAGGGAACAATGTCCAATTCAGTTGGTGACAAGAGGGTGACCTGCTTTAGCCGGATGGCTGCACAGATTGTTGTGTATGGCTATTTGTTCCCAGTCCCAGACCTTGAACTGAGTATATGGGCACAGTCTGTGAGCTGCTTTTGCTCAAGGCTGGCCTTCCACACTGTAGCCACAGGGATTCTGGCTTTGTTGGCACTGAAGTTGGACTTTCTTTCCTAGGGTGACTTTGACCATGATCCTCCCATCATAGCCTTGTAAGTATCAAGGAAGACTGTTGAGAGCCACTGGTGCCTGCCTAATCATTGGTCTTACTGATGTTCTTGGACAGACTGGTGAGTTCCATATCCTTGGGTTTAAGTGGAGGGAGCTGTAGCCCACAGTTGGAATCCTGGTCCTGCCACCTCCAAATGGAAGGCGATCCTTAAAAATTTATTCCTGTTCATATGATTACCGATGGAATATGATGTATGTCATGATTGAAAGAGCATTTCTTCAATGATTCTAGGATAAAATTTATATACAATTATGTTATAGGACACTAATCAATGTTAATTAATGCTTTATGAAGCATTTAAACAATCACATTCATAAAATGGAGGCATAATGAAATACCTAAGAATTACTATAATATTACATAATATAAAGGTGCCATTTTTCTGCCAGGACTGGGATTGGAACCTATGGCCTTGGTAACTCTGTTGCACTGTGTGGGAAGTGGAAGCTGGCCTCCTTGAAGTCAAGAAATTCAAGTCTGTTCTTTAGGCCTGAAATAGATCCCCACCACTAGAAAACATCCTATTCATGTACAATTTACATATATGATTTATATTTATATACATATGGTGACTCCAATATTGCATTCAGTGATGTTATTTTATTTTTTTGTTTTATTCATGTATTGACAATTTATTTTGACTATTATACCACATAAAAATTGGTTACATTGATTACATAAGATATAGGTCTGCATATGTATTCCACTTCATACGTGACACCCAAGACTTTCACAGAAAAGGAAAACGTGTCGCCATCAACTTCTTACTCCACAATTCAATTTTGGGGAGTGCTGGCATCTGAACTCACGGCCTACAAGCCTACAAGGCCCAATTAATGAATGGGTTAGTGTCGGCACTCCATCCTGGGGCAAACTGAGCTGACCGGCTGTTCCCAAGACCTGAGATCAAGCCCCAGGTGTTAGCAAAATAAGAACAGATTGACATGCAGATGGCAGTACGCTAATAAATATGTATTTTTATAGAGTGTTAGAGATGTCTATAAATTATTCAGTTATATAGACTACATTCCTATCAATTCCTGGGTGCTAATCATGCGTCCATGTAATTAATGTTATTGTTTTCATCCTTATACTAGTAATGAAATCAATCACTGTCCTGAAATTATTGTGTTCCTGTAAGTAATAATATTCTTCTTATGCTTCATAAATATTAAATAAAATCAATTAGCCTCCTGAAATGATGCTGCCTAAATTTATAGGAGCATCATTCATGATCAACTGATTGAACCTTGACACTGATAACATTCCATTTTTCTTCCTATGGATGGCAACCATTTTCTTAGTATCTCCTGCCGTTGGTTGGTATTAGGAGGGGGATTCAAATCAGGGCCTAGGTTGCCACGTGGGCCTATGACTTCCCAGATATTCTGGCAGCCTTCAGCAATGCAAGGTGAAGTACCCTTTGCAATAGTATCATTCAGACCCATGAGGGTCACTGAGCAAAGGAAGAAAACATAAAAAGGCCACATTTTTTCTGTGCATAGCTTTCCCTGCAAGACCTGGGGGTCTAGGATCCCAGAAGCAGCTCTAGGTCTAGTGGCTGTACCCCAGCCTAGGGTGATTGAAGCTGAGGCAGAGTTGCCACAACCTGAATTCAAGCCCATACTGAGAAAAGTAAAATAAAAAAAAATTAGCTCCCTGGCTTGCAATTCGTGATATTTATTCTTCCAGGCATTGGATTTGAACCCAGGATCTGGGTAAATCTAGTGAGGGATAAAATTGTAATATTGAGACTAGAAATGTGGCTTAGTGGTAAAGAGTTCGCTTAGCATGCATGAATGCCAGGGTTTAATCCTCAGTGGCACATACTCAGAAAAATCCAGTAGCTGTGGAGTGGCCCAAGTGGCTAACTTGAAGAAAAGGAGTTCAGAGACAGTACCCACACCCTAAGATCAATCCCAAGGACTGCCAAAAACAATAGACTAGATGTCAGTGGCTCACACATGGAACTTGAGAATCTCAGGTGGCTGGGAGCTGAAGATCACAGTTCAAAGAAAGCCTAATCAAAGAAAGCCTTTTAGATGCCTATCTCCAGTGAACCACGAAAAGACCCCATGTGGCACTGTGGTTCAAGTGGTAGAGTGTTCTCCTTGACTTGAGGGGCACTGAAACATGCACAGTGGAAGTCAAAACGAGGGTGAAAGTTAACCCCTTTGAGTCGGGTGATCCTGACGGTCATAGGCCAGATTGGAGGGGAGGTATGGCACCCTACGAGACCTGTGAGAGGGACTTGTAAGACCCAGACCCCTATCCCATGGAGTGGCCAAAGGGTGGGGAAGTAACCTACTGGAAGACCTACCCTGGAAAGTAAGGGCCACCCGAGAGCCCGGACTCTAGGCCACGGGATTCACTTCCCCAAGCGTATCCATTCAATCTGTCACCAGGGGCTAACAGGCCCTTGGAGTAGTATCCATGGGAAGCTAAGGATCTTAAAGAGCTCCACAAGGCGGTGGCAGAGGATGGCCCAAACTCTCCTTGGGCCCAGACCCTATTACAGGGCATTGCTTATCACCCATGTGTCCCTAAGGACTGGCTGGATGTGGCCAAAGCCGTCCTTACTAGTTCTCAGTTTATTAAATGGTGTGCATTTTTGACGAGGAATGCAGAGTGTGGGCGGAGAATAACTGGCAAGCTCAACCTGCGATAGCTGTTACTTATGCCATGTTAGCAGGGATGGGGGAAGGGTACTCCACTGACATCCAACAGGCCACAATACCTGGCCCGTACTGTGACCAGGTGAGGCAGGCATGACTTGCCGCGTGGTACAAACTGGATGATAGGCCTACTGAGTCCCCCATAGCAGGAGTGAGACAAAAACTGGGTGAGCCTCTACCAGATTTCATAGACTGAATCCAATCGAGCATTCACAGCAAGCTGCCGGAAGGGAACCTCCATGATCAGTTTGTAAAGCAGCTGGTCTGGGAAGGGATGAATGCAGACCACCGCATGGCCTGCATAGGATTGAGAGAGAGTTCTCTGGGCAGCTGGGTGGTGGCCTCCCAGGATGTGGGAACACAATAGCACCAGTTCCAATCATAAGCTTTAGCTTTAAAGGCTCAGACATCTGCAATGACTGAGGCTATTACCCAGGCATTGGCAGCCCAGGGCCAAGGAACCCCAAGATCATCTGGGAGAGGACTTGTTTTAAATGCAGGCAGGAAGAGCACTTTAAGAGGGACTGTTTACAACAATCCCCCACCAATCGGCCGGGGGGCAAACCATCCCCTACACTCTGCCCCACGGGCGGGGAGGAGTACAAGTTTGATTTAGATGGGAAGCCTTTAAACTAGGAGAGGGGCATCCTCCAGCCCCGCTAACGCAAGGAGTAACCCCCTCTGCTGAGAAGCCCAGGCAGCCTTGTGGCAGGGTGACCCAGGCCCATTGGACCGTCCCCCTGGTGGAAGGACTCTGCCCTAAAATGAGTATTCTCATAGGAGGAAAGAGGTTTCACTGCTTAATTGACACTGGGGGCAGATTGAACCATACTCAGGGAGGAGGAAGTGCCCTTGAACTGGAAGCTTTCACCTGGGCCCCTGTTATTGGGGGTAGAGGGCAACACCCAGTTCCAAGAGACGGTTGCCCTTATGACATGGACTAGCCCAGATGGAGAACAGGAAAAGATATGCCCTTTAGTGGCAAAAAAAAAAACTCCCTGCCAATTTACTAAGACAAGACATGCTAAGACAAATGTATGCTGTGGTCACTACAGACCATCAAGCATCCTATGATGATATCCTGGATGGGGATGAAGCACAAAGGCTTAAACAGGTTCTAGAGGGAGTTAAGGAAAAGGATTTTTGTAACTTTCATAATTACAGAGAAGAACATAGGGGACCCACTCAGGTGCACCACCAACCCTAAAATGTCACTTCCTCCGGAGTACCTCCCATTAGGTGGAAGCCGGGAAGACCAATCTGGATGGAGCAGTCACCATTGACCATATCTAACACCAATATTTGTTATTTCAAAAGCCTCCTGGGCTTGGCATATGCTCCAACATCTACATAAGATACATGAAAGGATGGAGCTAATAAGAACGCCCCTAAAAAGCATGCCGTGGACTCCTGCTGTACCATCAGAATATACCTTGGTTGTAAAAGATTATTTTTTTCTATCCCCCTGACATGACAATGGAGAGGACCTGACCCCCTAGTTACTATGGGCAGGGGATTTGGATATGTTTTTCCCATAGGGGAGACAGCCCCCATTTGGATCCCTGCCAGGAACCTTAAGTTTTTACCCATCTCCTCTATACAAGAGGATGCCCAAAGATAAACTAACAAACAAGGAAAGAAAAACAGCCATGGGCTAGGCTTGTGTTTAAAAGAGAAAATCCAGAAAGATAATTAATAACTATCCCCAAGGGCAACCAGCCCTTGAGAAGCTCTTGTGTTCTCTAACAATTGCAGATGGCGATACTCCAGCTGTTTGCTGTCCTGACACTCCCAGTCCTGGCAATGGACCTACGGAATCTGCATCAACCTCAACAGTTGACCTGGGCAGTGATCAGCACTGGCAATGCAGAAATCATCAATAACACCACAAGAGAAGCTGTCCCTTTGACCTGGTGGCCTGACTTTCATTTTGATCACCACCGTATGTCATTTTAATATTACCTGCTTTAATTGTTCTTTTACTAATTGCTTGTATGGTGGCATTGTATCTATACTTATTGTTAAACAACCACCTTTTGTTACAAGCCCCACCTCTGGACTCTGAAGTGGCAAAGACTGCTATTCCATCCTTCACTAATGTTAAAGGACTGGTAATGACATTTCCTGGCCTGGTAATGCTTTTGCTAATGGTTTTTCTATGCCTTCCTTGCATTATACCTACACTGCAAATCTCGTTTGAGCTTAGCCAGCCTGTTACATAAGATCAAGCTCCAAGTGAATGAATTTTCCCTTTAGAGGAATCGCAGCCAGAGACAGGTAAGAGAGAGTGTCAGTCTAACCAACCTAAATACAGGGCCTTCAGCTTCACTCTGAAGAAATTCCCAATGACGAGTAAGGCAGACAAGGCAATCCACCCAATGTAAGACAGGTGGGTTTGCTTCTTTAAACAAAGATGGGGGAGATGATGTTGGGAGCCATTGACAGTAAAGCTCAAAGGTCATTTTGACCCCTGTCCTAGCTTAAAAGCATGTACAAGGAACTTGCTTACTTAAAAGACACCAGGTGCCCAGGATTGCTTTGCTATGTCTGCAGTTTGTTTTAAATTTTCCTTGTTTTTCTGGACTATAGTAGAACGGCCTAAGTGTGGGGGCCCACGAGGATGTACCATGCCACATGTGTGGAACTCCCAATACCCAGGTTGCTCCCACGTTCTAAAGAGGACAACCTTACGAGATACTGATACTGACTTTTATATATGCCCAGGAAATAATTGAACTGCTTCGGACATTTCTAACTGTGGTGGGACTGATGTTTATTACTGTGCTAGGTGGGGATGTGAGGCAACTGGGACAGGCTCTTGGATCATGCACAAGGGCCCTCCCTATCCTTGTCTGGTGAATCTCGACCCCCAGACTTGCCTCAAAAGCCCTGTGTGGTAAATCCTATTCTTACAAAAGTAATCCTGATAAAACAAGAAAAAAGTGAGGGGGAATCTGCAGGGCACATGGGCAGCAAAGAGGTGCTGAGAGAGTAGAGTGGGCTGAGCCCAATTTGCCTTAAGTTCAGTGTGGAACCAGCCCATGAAAGCTTAGTTGCCTGATAGGGTGTGACCTTGACAGTGATTGGTTCCTCTTCCTCCCCTGCCATGCCACCCACCCTTTTTGGCTGTAAAAATGGCTGCTCTCTGTTAAAAAATGAGTTTTTCTTCCTGCTTGATTTTGCTCCCCACTGTGTCTGATTGTCTCCCGAGCTGAGGGAGGCTAAGGAACGGGCGAGCGCAGCACTGACCTTTCCTCAGACCCCGTTCATCTTTCATTGGACAGACACAGACTCAACACCTAGGTATATTTTTGCCAGTTCTTATTTTGAACTCAAGGCCTGGGCACTGTCTGTAGCACTCTACTACTTGAGCCACAGTCCCAATTCTGACTTATTCTGTGCATGTGCTACCAAGAAATCATACCCAGGACATCTTGCATGTTAGACAAGCACTCTCTCAATAATCCACATTCCCAGCTCCCTCATCTTTTCCTTAATGGTAGTTTTTTACATAAGTATGTTGCCATTTTATGTCCCCAAGTTTAATTTTCTGAATACTGGATACTTCTACGAAACCTGTTCTTCTCTTCCCCTGCCTGGTTTGTTACTGTTCTTGCATTGGCCTCATAATAAAATGTAAATAAAATCTGCTGAGAGTGTCAGTGTATCATATAAGGACACAGCCTGGAACCCTGGAAGAGAAAAGCCATGGGTCTGAAATGAAGAAAATGATGCAGTATGCATAAGGAGCATATCTGAAAAATAAATTAGTAAATAAAAGGAGAAGCATTGCATAAGGTCTGTTTGCATTCTGGGAGGTAGTATACAGATTAAGTAGGTAGAGCACTGAAAATTTTTTGTGACCCTACTAAGGCTTAAACTCGGGGCCCGATGCATTTCTCAGCTGTTTTTCCCAAGGCTGAGGCTTTACCGTTGCCACAGCTCCACTTCCAGCCATCTGGTCGTTAATTGGACATAAGCGCCTCCCAGGCTTTCCTTCCTGGTCAGGCCTGTGAATCCTGCTCGGCTTTCTCTCTTACAGCTGGAGCTCTACTCTCTGGAACACTGTACCACTTCTGGTTTACTGGTGGTTTATTGGAGATAATAGTCTCACAGAATTCCTGCTCAGGCTGAATTTGAATGGCAATCTTGCAAACAGGATTCAATCGGCTTTCCTCAGGAAGACACCAAGGAGCCCCTCCATACAAAACCTTAGGCTAAATCTTGAGAGGCACTAGAGAAAAAGAGATACATGAAGACGAGTCTAGTGTGTTCTACATACATAAGGTTGGAGACACACAACTCTCATAATTATTAGATCATTATATAGACAAAAGGAGCAATGAAGACAGTATAAGGATCGCTCCAGATTTTGGTCCTCTCATCTTGAGACAGCAAATTTACTGCAGCTCAATGCTAAGTGACAGAACGTGCGTGTCCTGTGGACATTTGCTCCCAAATCCAGTGACACTCTTTTCTCACTTTTGGCTTCAAACCTGTGACCGAGAGGAGAAGATGAGGAGAGAAAATCCTTCTCAGAGATAACAGCTATAAAGAACATTGGGTAGATAATTTATAAATTCAAAACTTTGGAATGACCCTGTTAAGAATTCAGATTGTCCAGTTGAAAAAATGAAGAAGAAAAGAAAGAAGGTGCCAGTCGCTTCTCACTGTAATCCCAGCTTCTCAGGAGGCTGAGGTATAGAGAATCTGAGTTTGATCCCAGCAAGTATAGCAAAATCCATGACACTGTTATTTCTAAGAGATCACAGGAAAACCCAGAAGTGGGGCTGTGATTCAAAGTTAATGCACTACCCTTGAGCAAAAGGAGTTCAGGGACAATGCCTAGGCTCATAGTTAAACCCCAGGACCTGCCCCCTCAAAAAGAGACTGTACCCCCATGTCTTTGGGTATGTATGGATATATTCCTAGAGGTGAAGCTCCAGAGTAGTTATGATGAATGGCATCAAGCTAGGAAATTTATATTCAATAAAATGATTTCATAACAGAGACTGCTTTCACGACAGTGAATAATACAGAGCTCCCCTCTCTGTTCCCTGTGTAGCCTGAAGGATCCTCTGCATCCCAGGCCTGCTGGAAGAAGTCTCTCTCATTGTCTGGACAGGCAGGCAAAAGCCCTCACTCCTGCACAGCTGTGTAACAAACAACTCCATCTGGGTCAGATAGTGAGGATGATTTTGGGTGGGCTCTGAAGGTCAGGAGAAAAAGGTCTCTTTGTACCCCAAACTATCTCTATCCCCAGTGCTCTGGTTTGACAAGAAGCCTTCATTTGTGCCACCTCCTGTGGCAGGCCAAGTCCTGTGCACTTATCCTGCCTATGTGAGACTATATTCCGGTGTTAAGATACAAAGCTCAATATAATTCAAGAGTCCTTCTGGCAGACAACTAGGGCACTGAACTTAATTGTTTCATTGCCAGTGATGATGGGCCTATTATGCCTCTCCTAGGTTTCTGGAAGCTTGGGAAATCCAAGCACATGTCTGATATCACAAAGGTCCCTGTCATCTAGGGATGGTGAATCTCATCAGGTTTTGAAACATTTGACCTCTCCTAGTTGCGCCCTGGGTGGTTAGGTTTTAGGGTTGAACACAGGGCCAGGGTGCTGACCATGAGCTCAGTGCAGAAGCCCGGTGCTTTACCATTTTGTGTAACAGCATCAATTCTAGTCTGTGTGTGTGTGTGTGTGTGTGTGTGTGTGTGTGTGTGTGTGTGTGTGTGTGAGTGTGTGTGTGTGTTTGTGTGTGTACGCACGTGGGTGCGCAGGGGCACGGGCACATACACCATTCTTGGAGGTTGAACTCAGGACCTGAGCACTGTACCTAGTTTCTCTTGTACAATCATAGCTTTCTACCACTTGAACCACAGAGCTACTTCAGTATTTTTTTTACTGTTGTGGTCCTGAGAATTCAAACCCAGGGTTTCATATTTGCAAAGCACTCTACCCCTAAGGCATATTCCAAGCCCTCTACTTCAGGTATGTTAGTTTGTTTCTCTTTATTTTATTATTGTAGGAGTTGATGTCTTGGCCTGGATGCTGTCCTTGAGCTCTTCAGCTTAAGTCTTGTGCTCTACCACTTGAGCCAAACACCATTTCAGCTTTTCTGTTGGCCCATTGGAGCTAAGTGTCTCAAGGACTTTCCTGCCCAGGCTGGCTTTGATCTATGATCCTCAGATCTCATCCTCCTGAGTAGCTAGGATGAAAGGCATGAGTGACAAGCACCTAGCTTCCACTTCAGGTTTCTTAGTGGTGAACTGGAGATAATACGCTCATGGGACCTTTTGTGTCTGGGATAATTTGGAACCCAGATCCTCAGATCTCAGCTTCCTGGGAAGGCAGGATGAGAGACCTCAGCTATAGACCCCTAGGCTGTGGCATCTGCTGCAAGGGGCCCATGGGTCCAAGCGGTGGAGTGCTAACCATGAGCCCAAGAGGTAAGGGTCAGAGCTTAGACCCCTATTTCAAGGTTTATGACTGAGAAAATACAAAACAAAACAATAGTCTGAAGTAGACAACTCACTAGTCTACAGTAATACATAATTTTTTCCCTGCCATGGATACATATATGAGCCTCAATATTCTTGTCTGCATAATCATCTCAGTGGGGAGATCTTACAAGGACTCAATGAAAGAATGCACCTGGTGAAGAACACAGCACATGGCACTCTTTGTATGATTCAGAACACAGCATCCTATGAAAGACTCAGCACCCAGCACCCAATGCACGACTCAGCACACTGCAACCTGTGAAGGACTCAGCACATAGCACCATGTGCAGTACTCAACACAGACTACCCTATGGATGACTCACACATAGCTCTGTTCCACAAGCTGTCATTAGACTTAGGGCACTCTAATCAATATCACCATTCTTTGAGGAACATTTCACAAACCACACAAGTTCACACCTAACAGTTTAGTGGGATTTTTTTTTGGAGGGGGGGGTTAGTTATGGAGCTTGAGCTTAAAGCTTGGGGATATTATTGTTCTAATAACATTTGCAAAAGGCTAGAACTCTACCACTTAGAGCCATATTTCAAAGAGTCTAGCAGACTTCCTGTCAAGTTTTAAAGCCCCAGAGAGGCCAGGATATCGGGGGTAAGCCAGGGTAAGCCAGGATGATGGGGGTAACCCATGGAGCTGGGTTGCAGCAGTTTATATCTGACTAAGTCAGGCTAGGTTGCAGCTGTCAGCACCAGACTCCTAGCTTGCTCTTTCATGTGGTATTTGAAGTCCTGTCCTTCTATAGTTGCCGTTAGAACACTGTACCTCTTTTTGGAGGCAGTCCTGGGGCTTGAATAAAGGTTTTGACACTGTCCCTAAGCATTTATGCTCAAGGGTAGAACTCAATTGATTGAAAGACAGCAGAACTTCTGGGTTTTCTGTTTATGTGGCACTGAGGAATCGAGCCCAGGGCTTCATGCTCACTAGGTGAGCACTCAACAACCGAGCCCCAGGAGTGAACAGGTATAAATAGAGATTGATGTATATAAGCATTATATACACAGAAAGATGTCTGCATATTATTAATTTATAGATATTACTACCAATTATTACTTATTAAATTATTAATGATGTGTCCCAGTTAACAATTAATAAAGCATTAACTAAATTACTCAATATCCTTTTATTGTTTATCACATATGTACATATATCCATACACATAGTTTCATATTTAATAGAATGAGACAGATATATATATATATAGTTGAATTATGCATCATGTGTTACTACCAATTATTAGGTATTTATGTTTCCATGCAATTTTTATTCTGGTAATAATAAAATATTAAACTTAATCCACATCCTATAATTTTAGTGTCTAATTTTATCCTAGAATGATTCACTACTAATTCAATCTTCTTTTCATTTATTGTAGTGACAATTCTTCCACCTATGACATTTTTTTTAGATTTATGACATCCTATTACATATAGATTTGCATAAATTACATATAGATTTTCATCTGAATTATACATCCTACCTGTCACCAAGCACTTTCAAAGAAAAAGAAAACATGTGTCACGCTCGGCTTCTTACTCCAAGATTACATTTTTTGGCAGTGGTGGGATCTAACTCAGGGCCTAGAAGGCTCAATTCATGAATGGATGACTGTCAGCACAGCAGCTTCTAGGCAATTCAGCTGCCAGGCACTTTCCTGGCCCTGAAATAGAACCCCGTATGCTGACCCCATATTGTGCTTAGTGTACTTATTCATTTTATTTTGGTTTTATTCATTTACTTACCATATATTTTATTGACTGTTATTACACATGAAATATTTATTACATTTATTACATAGGATATAGATTTGCCTATGTATGAAACTTCACACCTGATACCAGGTCTTTCACAGAAAAGGAAAACATGTGTCACCATTGGCTTCTTACTCCACAATTCAATTTTTGTGTGTGCTGGCATCTAAAGTCACAGCCTACAAGGTCCAATTCATGAATGGATGAGTGTCAGCATGCCAGCCTGAGGCATATTGAGCTCACAAGCATTTCCAGAACTTGAGATCCAGCTCCAGGAGTTGACAAAATTAGAACAGATAGACATGCAGATGGTAGTACACAAATAAATATTGATTTTTATAGAGTGCCAGAGATGTCTATACATTATTCGGTTACATAGGCTACATTCCTATCAATTCTTGGGTATTTCGTATACCTCCATGTAATCAATATTATTGTTTTCATCCTTAATTATTAATTAAATCAACCACTGCTCTGGAATTATTGTGTCCATGTAATTAATAGTATTCTTTGAATGTGTCAAAAATATTCATTAAAATCCATTGGCCTACTAAAATCACTCTATTTATATAGTAGTATTCAGAAACAACTAATTCAACCTTGCCATTCATAATATTCCATCGGTATTCCAGTGAATAAGAAGGAGACTCATAGGATCTCCATCCATTGGTAGGGGTCATGACCCGGCTTCAAACTCAGGGCCTATATTGCCATGTTGGCCTACGGCTTCCCTGGTAGCCCGCCAGCCTTCAGCAATACCAAGTTACCAACATTCTTCAACCGTGTCAATCAGAAGCAGGATGGTCACCTTGCAAAGAAAACAAATGTAAAACTGGTAGCCATCTGTAAGTTGCTAGTTTTTTTTTTGCTCTGGGGCCCTTGGCTGACTGAGAAGTGGGAGACAGTCTTCCTGCTCTGTGGTTGTGTGAAGAACATGTTGGTGTCCTGGCACACTGCAGAAGGCCTCATGACTGGGGAGTGTTCCCTTCTTTCCTCCTGCCATCCAAGACCAATTCTGGCTTTTTCTTGAATGTGCTACTGAGGAGTCAAACCCAGGGCTTCTTGTATCCTAGACAACACTCTCTCACTAAATCACATTCCCAGCCCCCTCATCTTTTTCTTAATGGTAGTTTTTACATAAGTATGCTACCATTTTATGTCCTCAATTTTAATTTTCTGAATATTGGTTACTTCTAAGAAACCTGATCTTCTCTTCCCCTGCGTGGTTTGTGACTGTTCCTGCATTGGCCTCATAATAAAATGTAAATAAAGACTGCTGAGGATGACCTGCTTTAGGCAGATGGCTGCAAAGATTGTTGTGTATAGTTGTTTGTTAACACTCCTGGACCTTGAATTCAGGATCTGGGCACAGTCCGTGAGCTGCTTTATTGATGGCTAGCCCTCTAACACTGGAGTCATATGGCTATACTTCTTGCTTTGTTGGCCCTGAAGTTAGACAGGGTTCTCAAGGACTTTTCTGCCTAGGATGACTTTGACCATGATCCTCCTATCTCAACCTTGTAATGAGAAGTGTGATATATATAATCAGATAGACCTGTATTTGCATTTTGTATTAGATCTTCTTGAGGAATGCAGCTGCTATTCTACCCTCCCTTGAGCCCCAGACACTCTTGGATCTGGAGCTGAAATTAACGACCCTCTGACAGGGAGTACCTGACAAAGTACACATTCCAGATCACTTTCCCCTGTGACTAGGATCAGAGATAGTGGCTGCTTGGCAAAACCACTTCCCCTGGGTCGGGGACAGAGATAGTGGACATCTGGCAACCACTTCTCCTAAGTTACCCTAGAAGTACAGTCTAATTATTTTAGAGCACAAAATCTCGTTAGCCTGACCAGTTATTAGCCCCAGCCCTTTTCCCACTTTGTATTGCACCAATCATCTGCTAGAATTATGATTTAAATTTCCCACATGGTATATTAATTCATTGCCAATACATACTGAGGCCTTACCCCTACCAAAGAACATATAAAACGTGTTGTAACCCTGTGCTTGGGGTCTCTCTCTGCAATCGGACATCAGTGCACAGAGGGGTCCGTGCTCGAGCTCGTCAATAAAAGACTCATTGCCGCTTGCATTGATCTTTGGTGCCTGGTGGTCTTTTGGGGGGGCTCCAAGTCTCCGGGCATTATAGTAAGTATCAACGAGGACTTCTGAGAGCCACTGGTGCCTTCCTAATCATTGGTCTTGCTGATGTTCTTGAAAGACCAGTGAGTCCCTATCCTCGGGTTGAAGTGGAGGGAGCTGGAGCCCACAGTTCGAATCCTGGTCCTGCCATCTCCAAATGGCAGGAGATCCTAAGAAACTCATTCCTTACCATATGAATACCAATGGAATGTGATGTCATGATTGAATGGGAAGTTCTTAAATGATTCTCGGATAAAATTGTAAACAATTAGATTATAATACACTGAACAATTTTAATTAGTACTTATGAAACATTTAAACAATCACATTCATTAAATGGAGGCATAAGGAAATATCTCAGAACTCGGTGTCACATAGTATAGGGGTGCCATTTTTTTCTGCCAGGACTTACTTTAGTTAATTGTTATATCCCATTTTCTGAGTGTAATTTGGTATATGAAACTAGGATATATTATAAATCAATTATTCAAACAGTTTTTTATCATAATATGAGATAAATCCAAATTATATATATATATATAAGCAAATTCCCCAAATTAAATATATTTAA
Organism: Dipodomys merriami; assembly: GCF_024711535.1. Taxonomy (NCBI): domain Eukaryota; kingdom Metazoa; phylum Chordata; class Mammalia; order Rodentia; family Heteromyidae; genus Dipodomys; species Dipodomys merriami. The sequence continues at coordinate 239,608 of NW_027206362.1, forward strand.
ACCATTAAAACTTTTAACAAAACTTAACACTTGCTGCAGTGTTCATTATGACAGGAGCCTTGTATAGAATAATTGAATTCCTCCTCCTACACATCTCTTGAACAACAAATATCTGTAATTATTTTGTTTTTGACATGTCAATCTTGACTTTATTCTTAAATGTGTGCTTATGTAAGAAGTACATGGCTTTAAATTTCATGAAAATTCTTTTATACTTACTTTTTGTTGAATTGTCTAGTTTAAGAAAATCAATTACACTTTATATATAAAACATGTTCTATGCTCCATTCAGCATGGCGTACTCTAACATTAGAACAATACAGAGAAGATTTGAATGGCCCCTGCACAAGAATGATAGGCAAATTCCTGTACCATTCCATACTTTTACAACAACAGATGTTGGAGGGGATGTGGCCACAAGGGAACTGTACTGCACTCTTGGTGGGAGTGTAAAGTTGTTCAACCACTTTGGAAAGTAGTATGGAGGTTCCTCAAAAGACTCCACATAGAACTCCCTTATGACATAGGAATCCCACTTTTGGGCATTTACCCAAAATATCACAAACAAGACGGTACTAAAACTATCAGCACAATTACATTTATTGCAGCATTGTTTAAGATAGCTAAGATATAGAACCAACCCCGATGCCCCTCATCAGATAAATAGATCAAGAAAATGTGCTATTTGTACCAATGAAATTCTATGCCTCCATAAGAAAGAATGGCATCGCCCAATTTGTTAGAAAATGGAAAGACTTGGAAAAAAATTAAGTGAAGTAAGCCAGGTCCAAAGAAACATAGGTCCCAGGGTTTCTCTAATTTTAATAACTAATATATGTTTGGGATAAGCAGAAAAGGTCAAAATCTATGCACATATGACCAGATAAGGTGATGTTAAGGGAAATGAACGCCCAAATAGGAACACAAGTTTTTTTTTTCTTACTATTGTTTCGAACGTACTTATAACAGTCTCTGTGTTTTTTTGTTTCTTTATATGTTCCTCCCTCATGCTATAACCCCTGTTTTCACTGTATTTGAATTTGGTGTGCCCACCTCTTGTATATACGCTCCTCTAATTTGTGAAGAGGAAGGAAAAAAAAATGCTTAAGTAGGGATTCAGGTTGACCCATTGTAACAATGAGATGCACAAGAAACTATGGTGGAAAATGAACTTTACAATTTAGGCAGGGGAAGAGGGGAGGGGAGTTTACTTGTAGAGGTTGGAGGGAAGTGATGGTAGAGGGAAAATAAAGGAGGAGGTAACAATCCTTTTTAAGAAATGTACTCATTACATGCTCATGTAAATGTGACCTCTCTGTACAGTATTTTTAAAATAAAAAAGTATGAAAATGTTCTGAGATGGGAGAGTTTATTTCCTTTATTTTACTCATACAATATGGCTAACAAAGAAATTAATGCAAAAAACTGATATCAAGGTATTTTGAATGAATGTGTGTGTGTGCACGTGCACATGTTCTCATGCACTTCCATGTATGTTGGTGTGCTCACAGTTTGAAAAAAGGGCTTCAAAGTCTTGCTAGGCCTTTCCTCTCTAGATTGGTGAGCTACTATATGAGCTACATCTCCATTCCTGGCCCTTTGCTAACTCATTGAAATTTTTGAAAAAATAATCTCATGAATTTATTTTGCCCTGATTGGCTTCCACTGCTATCCACAGATCTCTGGCTCCTGAGTAAATATGCCGAGTAGTTATGATTACAGGTGTGACCAACCAGCACAAGGCTTTCAGAGTAATTTTAAAAGTAGAAGAAAGTTTACTTCACAGGGGCCTGTTTTATCATCTCCTACTTTTTTTTTTTTTTTTGGTCCAGTTGTGGGGCCTGAACTCTGGGCCTGAGCACTGTCCCTCAGCTCTTCAGCTCAAGGCTAGTACCCTACCACTTGAGCCACAGTGCCACTTCTGGCTTTTTCCTTTTTGCTTATGTGGTGCTGAGGAATCGAACCCAGGGCTTCAGGCATGCAAGGCAAGCGCTCTACCACTGAGCCAACTTCCCAGCCCCATCATCTCCTACTTTTAAAGCATTTTGGAGTGATTATTTGTGAATTTTTTTTTCGTTTTTTTGGATTCTTAAGAAAGTAAGTGATGATATCTAAAAGTTTAGTACTTTATAAATTGGAACCTGGAAAAATGGGACAGAATATATTTGTCTTTCTTATAAGCTCAGCTCTGTGCATGATAACCCAATGTCACCTACATAGTCTGTGTTGAAGACAAAATGTAACAGAAAACAATCACCATGGGCAATAATTGCTATGGTATTATTTCTTGGACAATATGAATATTGAATTGAGAGTGTAAGAGAATGGAGAGATTTTACCTACCTTTTGTTTATTGCTGAAAGACTTTTGGAAACTTTGACTCATTTTCTTCCTCACAGTGCGTGTTTGGGCCATGCACTTACTGCCTTTAATTACAATTTTTCCCAACACTAAAATGGTGATAACATTAGCATTATAGAAAATATTATCTTAAGAATTAAGGAAAATAAAACTTGTGAAATACTTAACATAAACTTCCATGAATGAGTTTTGAGTTTAGCCAGCAGTTTTTTTTTTTTTAAATACTAAAAAGAATGTGATAAGTATTACAGAAACCATTGCATATAGTGAGCAAACAGAAGTAATGTTATCTATTGACCATACTCTTCTTCCAAGGAAGCCAGGTGGATTATTTCTCATGCTGTAAATCAAACTGGTTATCTTATGTCTTGATCGTGTAAAAATATCAGGGACAAAATAATGAAGGAATGTTGTAGACTGGGTGAAGTTCATATGAAAATGTGCAAAACTGATAAAACTTCAAAGTATCTGAACATTATTTTGTGTTTTACATTATTTAAGGTACATTGCAAAGTTAAGAAAGACCTAAAAGAATGGATTCTCTTTTCGATGTCCTATCATCGGTTCTTGGATGAACACTTTCCTCATTCTTGTAAAGGCATCATCAGATGAGGGGAAGTATATTATTTTTTGTTTGCTTCTGTCCATTTATTCTTCATTTGAAATCTGAACTACTTGAGACTGAAAGAAAACAAGGAAATTAGACACGCAGTCTTTGGAAAAAACAATCATTGTGAAATAAATAAAATGCATACAGCCTTATAAAAGTTCTGACTAAAGTGAGTTATATAGTCTCAAGCATAAACAGAAAATGATTAAGCAATATCATGTTATTTAAAATTGAAAATGTTAGGAGTTGCTTAATATTGTTGCTTTCTAATATCTTGAATTAATTATTGATTTTGTATTGAAAGATTAAAGATGATATTAACAAGAAACTTGATTAAAAGTGTACAAAAGTTCTGAATAGACATGTTCTCCTTAATGCCCTGAAAATTTCCAGTGGGTTTACAAAGTTATTTAATACCACTTCTATGCTGGTTTAATTCTTTTTGAGCAGAAGTCATTACAGAAATGTATTTCAAAATTACTATGATACTACTTCATAATTATTGTAACTGTAAGGTCCGTTCCTGGATGGCGAGCAGACTCCACCCTCCTCACAGCAAAGTCTCCACCTTGTATCTGCGTTTGGCAACTGGGACACCTGGAAGAGGTCACATCTGAATTTGATGTGCCCACACCTTTCTCTGCCCATACCCTAGATAAGGCCTAGCCCAGGCCCAGAAGCTCTCTCTGCTTTTCTAGCTCTTTCTCAGCTCTCTTCTCTGTCCTCTCTCTCTCTGTTCTTTTCTAGCTCTCTCTGCTCTCTCACTATTCTCTCTCTCTGCTCTCTCTCTCTGTTCTTTTCTAGCTCTCTCTGCTTTTTTCTAACTCTTTTCTAGCTCTTTCCTCTCTCTTTCCCAGCTCCCTCTCTTTCCCAGGCCTTTCCCAGCCACGTGGAGTGCCAACCTTGCCTGGTCCCAGCAGGTCTACTGAATAAACCTACCCAGTACCTGAATACTGCGTGCGTGGTGCTGTTCTTACTCAGCTACCTCATTTTAAAAACCTAACAGTAACTTTTATCAAAAAAAATCAAAGGAATCAGGTGTGGTGGTAAAGGCTTTTAACTCCAAGCATTTAGGAGGTTGGATTTAAGTCTAAGGCCAGTCTGGAGTACTGAAAAGAATAAAAACCTGCCCTTTATTACCTTTTAACAAAGGTAATAATGCTGAGAGTGTGGAGAAAAGGAAATTTTCTACACTCTTCAACAAAATGCAGGTTAGTATTCTCCTTGTAGAAAGTAATATGCAGCTTTCTAAAGAACTCCAAAGTTGAAATATAATCTGCCCCAACAATCAAGTGATTATTTCTCTATTTGTAACTTAAATATATGTGCAGTTCATTGTAATCATCATTCACAACAACAGCCAAGATATAAATCGAAGTTCAGTGTTCAACTACAGACTAATAAAGCAACTGTGGTACATGCACAAATATCTTTTTCTGTTTCATCCTTAAAATAGCAAGCGACTTCTCCCATTAGCGACAACTTACAATGACCTGAAAGATGTATTCTTTTTTTTTTTTTTTTTTTTTTTTTGTCTGTCGTGGGGCTTGAACTCTGGGCCTGGGCGCTGTCCCAGCTCTTCAGCTCAAGGCGAGCGCTCTACCACTTGAGCTACAGCGCCACTTCCGGTTTTCTGGTGGTTTATTGGAGATAGGAGTCTCACGGTCTCTCCTGCCTCTGCTGGCTTTGAACCGCGATCCTCAGATCTCAGCCTCCTGAGTAGCTAGGATTACAGGCGTGAGCCACCAGCTCCCGGCTGAAAGATGTATTCGAAATGAAGAAAAATGTAGTCTGCTGATCTTTGTAAACACACACACACACACACACACACACACACACACAAACCAACATCAAAAATTAAGAGAGAAATTTTTAACAAGTAAAGCAACGTGGAATTGTTGGGACATTTAGGTCACAATGTTGAAGATAGTAGATATACAGAATGAATCAGTATAGAGTTGTAATGTACAACATGAGGATACAGGAGACAACACTGGCCTTACATGGTTTCCCTGATTTGCAATATCTAGTATATGTCTGAGTCAAGCAGAAAAGGTCAGATAAGGTTATGTTAGGGAAATGAACCCTAAGATATGTATTCTTTTTTTTTCTTTCATGCGATTGTTTCTAACACATTTATAAGACTATTTCATTGTTGTTTGTATGTCCCTTCCCCACAGTATAACCCCTGCTTTCACTGTATTTGATGTCGGTATAATTTGTGGAGGGGTAGGGGAAAAACAAATCGTTTAAATAGGGATACAGGTGGACCCATTGCAACAATGAAATGTACAAGTCGTTATGTCAAAAACGAACTTTACAACTTTAGTGGTGGGGGCAAGTGGGTAGGATTGGGTGGGGGGCGGAGGGAAGATGGGAAGGGGTGGGAAGGGGAAACAAAGGAGGAGGCTACAATCTTGTTAAGAAATGTACTCATTATCTTGCATGTGTAATTGTAATCCCTCTGTACAGTATTTTCACAACTAAAAAAAGAAATGAATGAAGCTAAGTAAGTAGGAGTTGTTCTTATGAGTAGGGGTTGCTCTTTTTGTTGTGCTTCCCTCAGTAATGGATAAGATGAACATAATGTTGCATGCTCAATATAGAACAAAATGTCAAATTAAAATACATGATATTATCCTTGGTGTAAACTAATTATTGCAAATAAAGGAAACCACGGGACCTATGTTTCTTTGTTTAGTTTACTTCACTTAATATGATTTTTTCCAAGTTCTTCCATTTCCTTAAAAATGAGATGGTACCTTTCTTTCTGATGAAAGCATAGTATTACATGTACGTATATCTCTCTGTTGTGTGTGTGTGTGTGTGTGTGTGTGTGTGTGTGTGTGTGTGTGTGTGTGTGTGTGTGTGGTGTGTGTTTCCCTTTCTTGATCCATTCATCTACTGAGGGGCATCTGGGTTGATTCCATATCTTAACTAGGGTAAATACTACTGTGATAAACATAATTGGGCTGGTAGCTTTAGAGTGGCCTTGTTTGTGGTCACTAGGGTAAATGCCCAGAAGTGGGATTACTGGGTAATATGGGAACAGTATTGTGTACATCAAGGATAATATTAATAGTTGAGCAGAATAGCTCAATAGCTATGTACATATGACTCTATAAGAACAACTTTTTGTTGTTCTTAATGTACTACGTGATTTGTTTTTATCCTTTTGTGTTTTCCCCACCTATGGTTTATCGCCTGAAGTCACTGTATTTTAATCTGATGCCCTGGGTATTGTAAATATGTTGATTTGAACTTGGGAATGGAAAGAGAAAAAACAAAATGGTGAGACAAAGGTCAAATGAGTAACCTATGCAACTGTCATACTCACAAGACAATATGTTGGAAATAATCTTGGGGGGGGGGCGTTGGGAGGGAAGAAGGTAAAAAATTGGAGAAGGGGTAACAAGTTAGAAAAGAAATGAATTCCTTGCCTTACTTGTGTAAGTATAACCCCTCTGTACTTTACTTTAACAATAGAATTTAAATAAAAAATAAAATATATGAGAGCAGCAATAAAGGAGATAAGAAAGGGGGAAATACTGTAGTACAGTGCAGTAAAACAGCTGTGGAGACCAGAAATTTTACTTTTACATAGGAAGGAATAAACTAGCACACAGATTTTCAGCCTCATGTCAGTAATTAAAAAGGGAAAACAAAATGCACAATTAGCAAACCAATATAGATAAAATAGAAAATTAAGCAAGTTGAAGGGATGACTTGGACCAAGAATAACAAATGACACAATTAGGTATCACATAACAAGCTGGTAAGTTTAAAAAGTATTACCCATAATTCTATTAAATGTTGTTTACATCACAATTTGTTAGCACTATAATTCAAATCACAGTTAAATAATATATCATTTTTGTAATGGTATTTATTTTTGATTTCTTAATATTGAATGTTTAATATATAATTTTAATTTTAGCAGCTATAGAAAAGAAGAAAGTTAAACTAATTTTAATGATATATTTCATGAATTGTAAAACTGAGAAACATTAGAATTTATACAAATAATTTATCATTATTATTTTATTTCTGTGAATTAATGTAATAATTCAAAGTGTATTCTACACTTAACACTCATCTTAACATCAAATAATAAATTATTGCACATGACTCGGTTTTAGGTGGAAGGATTCAGAACTGTGGTAAAATTCACACCACACAATACACGAGGGAATGACCCCTCTCATCTAGTTTAAGTTGTGGAAATTTTATTTCTACATGAATGTTAAATTCCTGTCTAGGTGACATTTATACAAGTATATACAATTACATGCATGAGGAGTACTTCAGATGATACTTAAAAGTCATATTTATTAATTAAATTTTTATGATTTTGTACCAAATAAATAATTATAGAGAGACTGAATTTCTGATTAGATGATGGTGCATGTGGGCCAGATTATGCATATTGAGGCTTCTTTTATATTCCTGATATTGTTTCTAAAGTTAGATTTAATTTTCCTTAACTGGGTTAAGTGTATTATATTGGATATATGAAAGTAATTCTTTGCCATTAATCCTTTGCCAGTTGTCTAATACTAATATAATTTATCCATGAGTTAGAAGTAATGGAAATAACAACAGATATAAGCAAGATAAATCAGTCTGAAATAGAAAAGTATTTTCACCTTTATTTTGATAGCTGGTCCTCTTTTACACTACAGAATATTCTTGGGAAAATGTGCTCCAGGATGGCCACAACTGCAGAATATTATGGTTTGATCTATCATAGAAGAAGGAAGGATGCGGAACCTCCCTTCCAAAAGTCTGCTCCCAGGGATGTGATCTGCTTTATGGTGGTTACTTGAAAATGAACATTTTTCACAGTCAACCTTGAAAAGCCATCTTGATAGACCATTTCTGTAAGTGGATTACTACAGAGTTATTCATGGCTTTGTAAGGATGCCAAATTGCCTCATTTTGAGACAATTTAACAGGAATTTAGTCACCAGTTCTTTGTATCTTTCAGGGAAAAACCAGTTGACTCTAGGCCAGGGAAGCACTGGGGCCCAGAGAAGCTACTACCTTGAATAGTAATCCTAGACCTCTAAAACTAAACATACACACACATACACACACACACACACATACACACACACACACACACACACACACACACACACACACAAACAAACAAACAAACAAACAAAAAAATTCCAGTTAGTACAGCCAATCAGGTCTGCTATCACAACCTACTTAAAGTCAGGCAAAAAAAGAGAAGCTGAGAGTTATTTAGATGATAACTAATATATTTTTTATGAGGCAGACTGAAATGAGACCCCAGAAAGAGGGTCAGGAAAACTGATCAGAGAGACTAAAATTGGTCACACAAAGATTGGAAAATAAAATTCCTTGCAGAACAAATAAATCATAGTAAGCCTGCGCATATAAGAACAAGACAGCAGACCAAATTCCAGAAATGCACATTTACTTAGAGGTCAGCTTAATGAATTATCAATGGAAATATTTGAATTCTTAAATATTTGACAACATGTGGAAGAAGGCTGAAGAGAAAGAAAATGCCATCACTCTGTTAGGAGGTCCAAGATCACATTAGGAAGTAATCAAGCACAGATTTGTAATAAAAAGAGTAAATAATTATTCCAAATGAGGGCTTCATTAGTTTTGATCTAACAGTTCTTGATGTAGGTGCTAGCAATTACCATACAATTGATCCAGTCCCACAGCTGAGTTAATACTGACTGCAGTATTCCCACATGAAGGACAAGAGAAAATTTAAAAATGTCTGATGAAATGAGTAGAGGGTGAAGTGTTCTAATAGTGATATCTAGGTTTAGACACAGGTGATGAGGTCGATTTTCTTTTCTAAAAATCCCCCATTTTTAGCCTGGTGCCAGTGGCTCACAACTGTAATCTTACCTACTCAGGAAGCTTTGATCGGAGGATGGCGGTTCAAAGCCAAGTTAGGCAGGAAAGTTCCTGAGACTTATCTCCATTTAACCACCAGAAAACCAGAGGTGGCACTGTGGCTCAAAAGGTGGAGCACTCACCTTGACTTGAAGAGCTCAGGGACAGTGTCCAAGTCCATACTTCAAGCCCCTCGACCAACAACAAAAATCTCCCTTTTCTTGGACGGCCTACATCTTTTCCTAACATTCAACAAAGAAGCCATTTTATCAACCACTACATTTAAGTCCTATTCTAGCTACTGCAAATAGAATGATTTGGTATCCTATGTCAAAAGTTCATATTTGCAGAAACAAATAACAACAGTGGTAAGTTTTTTTTTTTTTCCAGTCCTTGAACTCTGGGCCTGGGCCCAGAACATGGTTATGCTGGTAGTTTTCATGTGAGCTTGTTAGTTATTTATTGGATTCCTGCCAATGAGGGTAATTACTGGGTATAAAGGGAGATGTATGTTTAGTCTTTTCAGGAAACTCCGTACTGCATTCCACAGTGGTTGAACAAGTTTAGTTTCCCACCAACAGTGGAATACAGTTCCCAATTGGTTACATCCATGCCAGCACTTTCTATTGCTAGTTTTCTTGATAATGACCATTCTAATTGGGATGAGGTAGAATCTGTCTTGTTTACTTGTAGATTTGTGGGCACCTTCTAGCTACCATGAATGAATCCATGAAATCTATATTGCTCAGAGTCTGCATTCCTTTCTCTTTTCTCTTAATTTTATTAAGAAGATCTGTTTTAATGCTTATCAAAGAATTCTCTTTCTTTGGTGAGTCCCTATGAGATTTTGGGAAGTGTGTAATTCTATCTTCATAGAATGTGTTTGATAATTCCCTTTCCTTTTCCATTCCATTGAAGAGTTAGACCTGCATATTGTATGTTCTCCGCAGGCCTTAATTTCGTGGTAAATTCATTGAATCCTAGCTTTTTCTGGAATGGGAAGTGGTTTATTGACATTTAATATTCATTACTTCTTATGTGGTACTTCTTGCTTCAGATTCAGTATAGGAAAGCATCAATTTGTCCAGGATTCTCCAGATTATTGGCATAAGGTTTTCAAAGTACTCTCTTATAACAGTCTCAATTTTGCTTATATCTGTTGTGTTGTCTCATTTTTGTCTCTAATTTTCTCTATTTGAGTGAGTCCTCTTATTTTTTTTTATTATGAAAGTGATATAAAGAGGGTTCATTAGAGTTACATAAGTAATGAGTACATTTTTTTTTAAGTGTTAACACTTCCCCATTTTTTCCTGCTTCCCCCAACCCTGACATACCACTCCACCAAAGTTGTAAAGTTAATTTCTAACATGGTGTCTAGTGTATATCACTTTTGCTTTGGTTAATCTTTGTGCCACCATTTCTGTGATTTTTCTCCCCTTTCTCCAAATCAGATAAACATGTATAAGACAAAGCGTACAGAAATGAAAAACAGTGAGTACAAGGAATAAACCAAAGGGTAAAAACTATATATAAATAACCCAAACAGCTCACTATACAATCATCTTGTATACATTTCTTGGAGCTCATTTCGATAAGCATCATTTTATATGGTGATATGCATATTGCTTTTGAGCAATTGTGAATATTGTAGACATATTCTATTGTTTCCAAAGGAGTGAAAATCAGTGGCCTATGATTCTTTGGATCTTGCTTGTTTGACTTATTATATTTTCGAAGTGATTCCATTTCCTTATAAATGGTGCAATGCCATTCATTCTGATGGGAGCATAGAGTTTTCTTGTGAACGTATATGACATTTTCTTGATCCCTCATTGCTGGCTCATAAGGGAGCTCTATTGAGGAACCTCCATACTTCTTTACAGAGTATTTGAACAAGTTTACATTTTCACCAATACTGTAGTAATGTTCCTTTTTGGTCACATCCCGACCAGCCCAGCATCTGTTATTTTTAGTTTTCTTCATAATGGTCACTCTAACTGGGGTGAGGTGGCAGCTCAATGTTGATTTGATTCGCACTTCTTTTATGGCCAGAAATGTTGCATATTTATTCATGCGTCTATTGGCCATGCATATTTCTTCTTCAGAGAAGTCTCTCTTTAAATCTTTAGCCCACTTATTAAGAGAGTTGTTATTTCTTGAGGATATGTTTTTATATGCGGGGGAGTTAACTTTTGGGGCTCTAAATATATTGAGATATGAGGACATAGTGTGTTGCAGAGCAAGTAAAGATCTTCTCCCAATCTGCTGGCTTTTTATTTACTTATCTATATAAGTTCTCTTCTTAGTCAGACTTGGTATGGTTGTGTCAAGTCTGTTAATTTATTGAAAAAACCAACTCTGGTTTTTTTATTCTTTCTAAGTTTTATTTTGTCTTTATTTATTTATTTCTGATTTTTTTTTTACATTTGTTTCTGTCTACTGCTTTGGGTTAGGGCTTGCTCCTGTTTTCAAGGAGTTTGAGGTACATAATTAAAATATTTATTTGAGATTTCCCCAATTGCTTGAAGTAGGCACTCAGAGCAATAAATTTTCCTCTTACTACTGCATTTCCTGTGTCCCAGAGAACTTTCAGTTCTTTTCTAATCCCTTCAGTGTCCCACTGGTCATTCAACAACGTGTTATTCAGTCTTCATGGGTTTTACAATTTTTTTTGCTTTAGCTGTTTAATTCTAAGTTTATTCTGTTACAGTCTGACAAGATATGGGAATTCAATGAATTTTTCTTTCAATTTGGACAGAATTTCTGAGTGACATAGGATATGTTCTATTTTGGATAATCTTCCATGAGCTGCTGTGAAGAATGTATATTCTGACGATGGTCGTATATTCAGTAGATGTCTGTTAGGGCTAGGTGGTCAATGTAGTAATTTAAGTCTGTAGTTTCTTGGTTGAGTTTTTCCTGGATGGTTGGTCATTCATGGATGACAATGATGTGTTGAGATGTGTTTTTAGGTTAAGTAGTATTTGGTTGATGATGTTTAGACATATTGTATCCTCCTAATTGAGTGTTGTCTTTATCAATATGTAATGTCTCTTTGTACTAATTTTAATTTAATTCTACTTTATCTTATGTTAGTAATTCTACTGCAGCCTGTTTATGGTGTCCATTTGCTTGAAAATTTTCCTTCCAGCCTTTCAGTTTCAGTATGTGTTTGTTTTTGTCAATAAAATATGTCTCTTGTAGATGCTAGATGGATACGACGTGTTTTTTGATACCACTATTTAATCTATGTCTTCTATTTGGGAATTTGAGTCCACTGATGTAGAGAGTTAAGACTGAGAATTGCCTGATAAGTCCTGCTATGTTATACATTTGCTGTTAGGAGCTATGCTTCATCTACTCTCTCTGATAGGGAGCATTATACATAATCATTTGATGTTCTACTTGATCTTCTCTATGTAGGATATATTTGATTAACTTCTATCCTTCTGATTTGGTAGAAATACATTGCTTTAAGTTGCTTTGTAATGAAATATTTTTATATTTCCTTTAAATGTAAAGGAGTTTGGCTTGGCCCCGTATTAACGATTGGTAGATGTTTTACCTTTAATGTTTGTCATATATCATGCCAGGCTCTCTTTTTGCCATATCAGCTAAAAAATCTGTAAATTATCTCACTGTATATCCTTTATAAATAATCAGTCTTTTCTCTGTAGCAGCTTTAAGAATCCTTTCCTTGATCTTTAATGATCCTCTAATGGATTATTATGTAGTGGTTGCTTGTTCAGTTCTAGAATTCTATGTTTGGAATTATAAAGGTTTCTCTTTTCTGAATGAGCCTATCTCTCTGGATGTTCGGCATGTTCTCTGCTATATTTCTGTAATATGTTTCCCATCCATTTAGTTTCCTGCTCTTCTCATTCTTGATACCTATCTACCCGAAATTTGATTTCTAACTGAGTCTTGTACTTCTGGCAATATCATTTCTTGTAGGGAGCCAGGGTAAATGCCATTACAAGATGGCGCCCACTCCCTTGCAGCTTTGAGGTAACCACTCCCTTTCAGGCGGTGCTTGGCGGGACGGTGGGTCCTGGGCTTTGCGCATGCGCGAGCCACGTAGAGTCCCCAGCCAATCCAGTGGCACCTGGTGACAGTGAAAGGCAGAAGACCAATGATAGAAAGACCCGTGTTCCTATTCCCTATATAAGTGGCCATGTTTCGGGTGCACTCTCTCTCGCGCTCAAGCTCTCCCATCAACTAAAAGGCTCTCCAATAAAGCGTGATCTGAGAAGACTCCTGGTGTGGTGTTCATTCTTCCTCCCTGGTCGAGAAGGCGCGCGCCGCAAAGTGATGCCGAAACCCGGGATCCGCGCGAGAGGCCGAACCGGAGCAAGAACTCAACACGCGGAGAGGGGACGTCGGTAAGTATCCCCTGGTATGCTGTTCACTGTAGATTTAGATATTTATTGGTTGCTTGCATTGCTTCTTCCTTTGTGGCTTGTCTTTTTGATGGTGCGCACTTGCCTCGAGGAGGGAGGGTTTGATTTAATCCAGGAAGGATGCAAAGTACTAACACAGCATCAGGATAGTCTATCAGAGTCAGCATCCAGTAATGGGGAGGAAAATAGGCCTAAAAGAAAAAGGGAAAAAAGAGAAAAGGATCCTAAAGAATTAAAGCAGGAGGGACTGCAGCCCTCACGAAAGGAGAAGGGTCTTAGGGAGGAGGGGGTCTCAAGGAGACCCCTATGCCCTTCTTTAAAAGCAAACCGGTTCTCAGCCCTACATGTGGAAGGGCGGGACCAAGAATGCAGTGATCTTGTGAGTGACTCAGAGGAAGAAATGTTAGAGGAGGAGGGAGAACAGCTCGATCCAGCTGATAGTGAAGAGTTAGAAGAGGCTGCGGCGGAGTGTGAGGCAGACAGATATGGGGGGTGGCGCCCCCTAGGGGTAGGAGTACCGCAGCAGCCAGGAAGAGGAAAAGGAGCTGGCCCTCACCCGTCGGCCCCCCGGGCGTTCCCCCCGGCGGGGCAGAGTCACTTTATAAAAGGGAGCACCTGGTCGTGGTTAGCAGCCGCTTTCCCAGTCTTTGAGAATCCCATTACCAATGAGAGAATTCTTGAGCCGGTTTCCTACTCCCAGTTAAAAGATTTAGTTGAGGCAGTCAGGACTTATGGGGTGATGGCCAATTATACCACTGCCTTGCTTCGAAGGCTAACTATTAATGCTATGACACCTATGGATTGCTTTGAAGTGGCCCGTACTTGCCTTAATCAAGGGCAGTTCCTTGATTTTCGGTCAATTGTAGAAGATAAAGCTCAAGCCCAATATAGACAAAATGTCCATGATGGGTACCCGGAGTGGACGGTGGACATGCTTCTCGGGCAGGGACCCTACACGGTAGACCAGACAGGATATCCCTTTGAAGTATACCGCCAGGTAAATGAGATCTTTTACAAGTCCTGGTGGGCCCTCCCAAACAAGGGAGAGATGGCTGGAAATCTAACAAAAATCATGCAGGCCCCTAATGAGCCATTTTCTGATTTTGTTGCCGGTATGCTAGAGACAGCCGAGCGGGTGTTAGGAAATCTGGAAACAGCCATGCCATTTGTACTGCAAATCATTTTTGAACAAAGCACCAAGGAATGTCAGAGGGCAATTACCCCAGTAAGAACTCAAAGCCTAGAAGCTTGGTTAAAAGCCTGTAGAGAAGTAGGTGGCCCCCTGACCAATGTGGGGATGGCGGCTGCTGTCTTGTCGGCTGCCGGGGTCGCAAAAGATAGTAAAGGGAAAGGGTGTTTCCGGTGTGGTCAGTTGGGACATTTTAGACAACAGTGCCCAAAAAATGGTGGTCCTGCGCAAAATGTACCCAGGCCGCCAAGGACTCCAGGAGTGTGTCCTCATTGTAAAAAGCGAAAGCATTGGGTCAACGAATGCAGGTCAGTTAGAGACATCAATGGACATTTTATCCCCCAAATTACTCCAAATGCTGATTCAGAACCAGAGCCAAAAAACGGGAAGGAGGGCCCTCGTCCCCAGGGCCCGAAAATTTACGGGGCATTTCAGACTCTGGCTCCCGGACAGCACCCGCAACAACCCCCCAGCCAAAGAGAGCAACCTCAGACTCCGCGGGGTTGGACCTCTGTGCCACCTCCGGACGGGTATTAACACAGCAGATGGGAGTCCAGATTGTGGAGACAGACATGACAGGACCCCTAGATGAAGGCACTGTAGGAATAGTTTTAGGACGCTCCTCCTCCACAATGAGAGGATTAATAATTTTCCCGGGAGTGATTGACCCTGACTATATGGGGACTATCAAGGTCCTCTGTCATGTCCCCCATGGAGTGGTGTCCATTTCTCCCGGGGATAGAATTGCACAGCGCCTGCTTTTGCCTTCTCTTCATGGCAACTTCCCTGCTAAGGAGATAGAGAGAGGAGATAAAGGGCTAGGCTCCAATAGAGTCGACCTTACATGCCTGTCCATAAATTTAGACCAAAGACCCATGCTAACTCTCCAAGTGGAAGGGAGAAGATTTGAGGGACTGGTGGATATAGGGGCAGATCGAAGCATCATCCAAAGAGGGGAGTGGCCAAAGCAATGGCCAACTCAGAAATCCTCCCAGACCTTACAAGGGCTGGGCTATGCCGATGCCCCACAGTTAAGTGCAAAAGAATTGACTTGGAGAACAGACGAAGGCCAAGTTGGAAAAATGCAGCCATTTGTGGTAGACGTCCCTGTCAATCTTTGGGGAAGAGATGTGCAGCAACAGCTAAAGCTAACTTTAACTAATGATTATTCTGAGGCCAGTCAGAATATGATGAAACAGCAAGGATTTGTGCCAGCCTTGGGGCTTGGTCGGGGTCTCCAAGGACGCAAGGAGCCGATAGAGCCACTTCCTAAACAGGACAGGAAGGGTTTGGGTTTTTCTTAGGGGCCTCTGAAAACAAAGTTTCCACTGAAGGTGCGGTACCCATACCTTGGTTAACACAAAAGGCGGTGTGGGTTCCTCAGTGGCCCCTCTCTCGAGAAAAATTGGAAGCAGCTCAAACTCTTGTCCAGGAACAACTGCAGCTGGGGCATGTTGAGCTTTCAGTGTCATCTTGGAATACCCCAATTTTTGTGATTAGAAAGGCCTCCGGAAAATGGAGATTATTACATGATCTTACAGCAGTAAATGCCCAGATGCAAATTATGGGACCCATCCAAAGGGGACTTCCATGGCTCTCTGCGCTACCTCGAGAGTGGCCTATTTTAGCTTTAGATATTAAGGATTGCTTTTTTTCCATACCTCTTTTTGAAAAGAATAGGGAGCGCTTTGCATTTACTTTGCCCTCTGTTAATTATGAAACCCTGGATGCTCGCTATCAGTGGAAAGTTCTCCCCGAAGGGATGGCTAATAGCCCAATAATTTGTCAATTGTTCGTAGGGGCTGCATTAACCCCTGTTAGGAAAAAATTTCCAAGAGTACAGATTGTCCATTATATGGATGATATCTTGTTGGCTGCTCCCTCGGTAGAGACTCTTCATAAAGTGTTTGGGCAGGTAACGGAGACCTTAGCTGATAAAGGACTGATTATTGCCCCTGAGAAGGTGCAACAGACTAGTGTTGTTCAATTTCTGGGAACCTTTGTTTCTCCTACTGAGATTAAACCACAAAAACTTTCCATTCGAACTGGTCATCTTAAAACACTTAATGATTTTCAGCAATTGGCAGGAGATATTAATTGGATAAGGGGGTTTCTTAATCTCCCTCGGTCAGAGTTGTTACCTTTATTTGCCATTTTGGAGGGCGACCCTGAAGTCACCTCCTCTAGATCCCTGACACCTTTAGCACTAAATTCCCTACAAAAGGTTGAGGCAGCTTTGTCTAGGGCTCAACTTTCACGGGTTGATTTAAAATTACCTATCGATTTATGTATATTAAAAACAAAAAATTATCCCACGGGGGTTCTTTGGCAAAATGCCCCCTTATGGTGGCTCCACGGCAATTCTGTGGGAGCAAAAACTGTTCAATATTTTCCTGAATTAGTGGCTAAGCAGGCAATTTTGTGTATAAAGTATTGTTTGATGCACTTTGCAAAAATTCCAGATAAATTAATTATTCCATACACCCGTGAGCAAGTTGAAATTTTAGCAGCCACAATGGATATGTGGGCAATTCTTGTTTGCTCATTTCCAAATGTAATTGATAATCATTATCCTAAGCATCCTCTGCTTGCCATAGTTAACAAAAATTTAATGTATTTTCCTGTTGTCACTTCAAAGGAGCCCTTGGTTGATGCTCTGACCATCTTTACGGATGGATCAAAATCTGGACAAGGTGCCTTTTTTGTTCAAGGACACAAACAGCCGGTAGTCTTTAATTTTCGGCCGAATGCCCCACAGGCTGTTGAATGTTTAATTGTGCTTGAAGTTTTTAAAAGATTTGATCAACCTTTTAATTTATTTTCTGATTCATTGTGTTGTAAATGCCGTTGCTTCTCTTGAAGTTGCTGCTTCAATTAAGCAGGCCAGTACAATTTCTAATGTTTTGTTACAGATTCAATCCCTTATCTTAAACAAAAAACACTCTTTTTATATTGGACATATTCACGCCCACTCTATGTTGCCGGGCCCGATGGCAAGGTGTAATGATTTGGTGGACCAGGAAACTCGGGCTGTGGCTCTGGTCGCTGCTGATCCTGTAGAATTGGCAAAAGACTTTCATAGATTGTATCATGTACCTGCTAATACCCTTAGGAAAAGATATAATTTGTCCAGGCATGTGGCAAGAGATATTGTTAAAGCCTGTAAATCATGTGTTACCTTTCTTCATCCTCCCCATGTGGGGGTAAACCCCAGGGGGTTGAGACCAAACGCCCTATGGGAAATGGATGTTACTCATCTGACAGAATTTGGTAAGTTAAATTATTTACATGTGTCTGTGGACACCTTTTCTGGTGTCATTCATGCCACACCTTTGGCAGGAGAAAAGGTGTCTCACGTCAAAATACACTGCTTAGATGCTTGGGCAGCTTGGGGAAAGCCCCTTAGACTCAAGACGGATAATGGCCCTGCTTATGCTTCCCATGGTTTTCGCGCCTTTTGCGCACAAATGCAGGTTGCCCACACCACCGGATTGCCCTACAATCCTCAAGGACAAAGTATAGTGGAAAGAGCTAATAGAAGCATAAAAGAAATGCTTCAAAAACAAAAAGGGAGAATTGCTGAGTCAGCGTCCCCCAGGGAAAGACTTTCTCTTACGCTCTTTACCCTTAATTTTTAAATTCTAAATGACAACGATCAGTCTGCCGCAGATCGGCATATGACAAGAGACCCCATGGATACTAAAGACATGGTTATGTGGAAGGATGTTATTAATAATAAATGGTATGGACCGGATCCGGTAATAACGAGATCCAGGGGAGCTGTTTGTGTTTTTCCACAGAGTCAAGAAGTACCTCACTGGGTGCCAACGAGACTGACCAGGCCGGTGGAGACTGCAGCAGAACCCCCTCTTGAAGATGCCATCCACTCGTCTCCTGATGCAGCTGATCTTCCTGCTGTTAGCAAC
This sequence comes from Dipodomys merriami, assembly GCF_024711535.1. Taxonomy (NCBI): domain Eukaryota; kingdom Metazoa; phylum Chordata; class Mammalia; order Rodentia; family Heteromyidae; genus Dipodomys; species Dipodomys merriami. Next base: position 257,980 of record NW_027206362.1, read on the forward strand.
AGTGCTAATAGCAACCCCTGTGATAGCTAAACCGATGATGCCGTGGGCTGTTACAATTTACTGACTGGGCCTCTGCGGTGTCCTTTTTCAAAGAGTGGGTGGGAGTCGGAATGTTTTTAGCCTGCTACCTGGGAGGATGCATGGTCTGCCTATGGTTGGTCTGTCGCCTTCGAGCACAAACCAGAAGGGACAAGGTTGTTATCTTGCAAGCATTAGCCTCTTTGGAGAGTGGATCCTCACCCCAGATCGGGCTGTCGGCCCTGAGAGGCAATGAAGCCTTACTGTCCTGCATAGCCTTAGCACCTGGAGGGATCAGGGGATCCCATTGCACCGGGACAGGTATGCAATTTGCAATTTGGGACAGGGTGCTAGGCAAGTGCACTGCACTTGAGGAGAACCATCTCCTCAAGAAGAGCATGCTGGGCTGCAAGTGGGTTGATGCCCAAGATCCCACCTCTGCAAAAAGGCATCGGACGGGCCTGGTCATCACTTGGGAAGGCACCCCTCAGGCGAAGGCCAGTGCAAGGTCCTAATGTTTTAGACAGATGCCCAACCTCTACTCTTACCTGTTGCCAAAAAACAAAAAAGGGGGAACTGTAGGGAGCCAGGGTAAATGCCATTACAAGATGGTGCCCACTCCCTTGCAGCTTTGAGGTAACCACTCCTTTTCAGGCGGTGCTTGGCGGGACGGTGGGTCCTGGGCTTTGCGCATGCGCGAGCCACGTAGAGTCCCCAGCCAATCCCGTGGCACCTGGTGATGGTGAAAGGCAGACGACCAATGATAGAAAGACCCGTGTTCCTATTCCCTATATAAGTGGCCATGTTTCGGGTGCACTCTCTCTCATGCTCAAGCTCTCCCATCAATTAAAAGGCTCTCCAATAAAGCGTGATCTGAGAAGACTCCTGGTGTGGTGTTCGTTTTTCCTCGCTGGTCGAGAAGGCGTGCGCCGCAATTTCTTATTTCTTGTATTTGTTCTAAATGCTAATTTTCTCTTTCCTGTTAAACCTATTCTGTCTTTGACCCTGAGATTATCTTCTATGTCATTTATTTGCTGTGGAGACTTTCTATTTTGTTTTCGATTTCCCTGTCTTCTAATTGGTCCTTTTTTAGGGCTTCTATCTCTTTATTAAAGATTTGTTTTAGGTCTTGTATGGAGTTTCTGTACATTTTTTCTTTGGGTGGGGGGGTTGCAAAGGTTGTTTTTTTTAGCTGTGTCTTCTCTCATATCTTTTAACTGGGCATCCATTTTTTCCTTGGACTCCCTTTACTTCTCAGACTTTATCTTTGTTTCTTATCTCCATGAATTATCTTGCTAATCTTTGTTTGGTCTCATCTTGTTCACAAATTTCCTTGTAGAGGTTTTCCATCTTTTCATTAATCACATTTTCAGCAACATTTGTAAAATATTTTGATAGCTATCTTCGAGGTCCTTGATTGTCTGTTCTAATGCCTGGTTATTTACTGTGTGAATTGAAATACCTTGACATATTTTTTCTTGTATTTTTTTTTCTGATTGGTTGTGTCCATTTGGAGGTTTTCTCTTGGGGAAACTATGATGTTAATAATTGACTCAATGTTCTTGGTTGATTTGCTAGGTGTTGGTTTGGTCTTCTGTTTTGATTTGTTTTTCTGGAATTAGGTTTTTGTCTATACAATTAAGTGTAGAAGTGTAAATCACTTGTGGTGAGACGTTGTGATGTTAATACATATGGTTCCAGTGACAGTTCGGACTGTCCAATGGTATGTTGAATTGTCTCTGTGTATGCATGTGGCTTTCTCTGATGTACATTTCTGTTCCTAACTTTTTTCTATGTAGCCCTTTTATTTCTACACTGCAGATGTGCCTTTGAATATGATGGCCAATACAGTCACAGCAGTAACTTGCCTGGCTGGGCACGTTTTCATAGATTTCTGTTTTCTAGTGAAGATAGTATAAAATCTTCTTATGAATTTTATGTCTATAATTATATCTATAATTACAGCTGTAAATCTATAATTATGGCTATCTTGGTGTGACTCTCTAGAAGTGGAGTACTGGCCAGGACTCTAAATCTCTGTTTCATTAGAGAGAGTTAGGGAAATTTTCTGTTGTTATTCTGCCATTGTTTTTCCTCTTCTTCAGATTTATTTTATATATTGTTGATTTTTTCACATAATTTGGGATTTGTGATGGTTGTATCAGGTTATTTATGTTTTCCTGCTTGGGTTATTTTGAAGTAGTTATTTCATGCTTCTATGAAGAGACAGAAAGAGAGAAATATTTGTTATTACATTAAGAGAAATAGAGAAGACATTTTAACCTATTTGCTACAAGTAAATTAGTATTAAGCAAAGCTAATGAAAATAATTACTTCTTATGCTACAGAGGACAAGTATAGTACTGGGGAATATCTTGTAGGAAAAGACTTTAGACTCATAACAACTGATGCCTTATATTGAAATTACTGGCTAAACATTCTTCTTCAGAAAAGCAAAAGCTCCATTTCTTTCATATTAATATTATAAAGTCATAATACCTGCATGTGGAATTGTTTTCCTAGGCTATTTTCAATTACATTCTTCATCCATTACATATCTTTGAATGACCAATTCCTTAAAATACCTATATTTCTTATATTGTGTTATAAATCTCAGTATTATAAATACGAATTTATCTCTGAGCCTCATCTTGAGCTACATTCATATGTAATTTATGCAGTCTCAAGCAAGAAACCTATTTTACTCTATTTTATGTTTTAATCAATAAATGCATTCTTTTTAGAATTATGTTCTCATCTTTTATATTGCTCCAGTAAACATCATGTGTCTAGTACTTTTAATGAAATATAAGGTTTGGAACTGGAAGCCACCCCACCATTATCACTTTAACGTAAACCGCTGGAGACTATTTTGCATGTAAAAATATAAAAGTGCAATGCCCATGTTTATATATAAATAATATAATGGTTAAGACAATTAAACACAAGGACTACCACATCAATTCTCAATTGACTTAAAGGCACCAAAACATTGTGTTCATGAATATCACTCATTGTTAGAAAATGACTAGTCAATACAAAGTTTATATTATATTTGAAGTTTACTAAATGAAAATTACACCCAGATTTGCTGTCAATATCTTGTTTCCAGGAATACATTTTTTCAGCAAACAGGGAAATGAAAATAAGGTTTGACACAGAATGTAAGATGTAGAAGTATACTGTCTTTCTTTAAGATGATAAGTACCTGCAAATCATGTGATATATTAAAAGATACTAAAAAATTCATAAGAGGATTTATGATCAGAAATGATAGGTAAGCAAAGTAACTGGAAAACTGTATATGTAAATTGAACTTTCAATATAAGATGGCAAGTTTTCAATAAATGGGCCCATAGAATGTAATTCTGTATTTCTAACTCACATCCATATTCGGCATTTTTCCACATACTCCCGTTCTCTTACCTCAGTTCCTGATCAATATTCTTCTATTTCATGATGTCAATTCCTACTAAAATAACAAGGTGGATTTTTTTGGTCTCTAGATCCAATACATTTTAGTATTTTGTAATAGTATGAATTCATGGAGTTTGACTTGAATGTCAAGATTGTAGATATTGTATTCAGGTTACTGTTAATTGGCCTGAAGCATATAAAGACACACAGTATACTAAGAAGAAGGGACTTGATCTCAGGGAAACATACAGGTCCAGGCAAGATCCTGAAGCAAAGAAAAATCAATATAGCAAACACCAATCAACTATAATTACAAAGGAATGGAACTGATCTCTGATGTTTCTGGGTAGCAGCTGTGTGTGTTTGCATGTGTGTGTGTGTGTGTGTGTGTGTGTGTGTGTGTGTGTGTGTGTGTGTGTGTGTAGAGAGAAAGAGAGAGAGAGTGAGAGAGAGAGAATTTTAGTGTGGCTTCCATATTTATAGACCATAGAGCATTACTTATTAGGGAGGAGGTGCTCATATCAGAGCTCTGATACCATTGTCATCACCTTTTACTGCGAAAAACACTTGCTTAATCTCTAATTAAATAGGGAAAATAAACTAACATCTAACGTGATTGTTTTGACAATTTATTAGCATATTGAAGGCTAAAGGGAGGAATCAGAGATCAGTTTAACCTTTTTCCTCTCTTCTGAATATTACACAGCAATAGATGTGATTTCAGGAGTCTCTTGAAATGTACTGACAGCTAAATTATTAATGTGCTTAATAATATGGAACATATGATGGAGAAATAGATCAGCCAGCAAGCACAAAGTACTAGTGATAAGATCGAACTTTTGAGCAGGTTGCCACATCTTTTAGGAATGTAATTCTTTCATATGAACTTCAAATTTTGTGGCTTTCCCTGTGTGATCAAATGGTAGGAAAGTCCTATAGGAAAGTACTGTACTGTTCAGCCAAATAGAAAATGCTCATGATCCCATCCTCATGTTATATATTTCCATTCCATACAGACTCTCTTTTAGAGTGCTTTCATTTAATATACTGCAGCACCTCATTCTTCCCTGTGGGAGACAGGAAAAAAGATAATTTTGTTTGAATATTAAATTACATAAATTAATGGGTACAGGCATGATTTGTAAAATTATAGAAGTTTGTAATAAATGTAAGTAGGGAACATGTCATAAACAAAAAAATATAATTAAAATCAAATGACAAGAATAGAAGACACAGCAGTTTGTGCAGGAAAACATACATTAGATTAGTTGCAGAATTTCTAATTTGAGATAAATTTTATATTAGAGCATAATTCCCTTTACCCAAGGATTGAAACACTATTGAAAAATATATTTCTTAGAGATATTTTTGCTTCATAATATTAGGGATACAGGTGGACCCATTGCAACAATGAGATGGACAAGTCATTATGTCGAAAAACGAACTTTACAACTTAGGCTGGGGGTGGAGATGGGAAGGTATGGGAAGGGAAAACAAAAGAGGAGGCAACAATGCTTTATAAGAAATGTACTCATTACCTTGCCCATTTAATGGTAACCCCTCTGTACGGTATTTTCACAATAAAAAATAATTTTAAGAAGAAAATAATCCCAAAGTAATTATTTTTCTTATTATTTTCCTATTTCCACGTGATTTACCTCCAAATTAGAAATCCAGATATATGATTTAATTTAATTTAACTGAAACTATTATTGAGAATAAGGTTCTTATACTCTCTACATTCGTCACACTAAGATCATCAAATATGGGGACTTTGAAATGATTAGTCTCTTTGTGAACTATGTAAACATTATTTACAATATGAGTGAAATGTTTAAAAATAGTATTTATTTTAGTTTAATTACTCTGAAGAGACAAGAACTGATATAATAAAAGGTTAAAAATGATTAGTTTTTAACTTTAGAATTTAAGAAATGTTTTTGACCACATTGGTTACTGGAGCCTTCACAATAAACTCATGAGATAATTTATATTGATGAAGCAAAAATTCTAGAGCTTAGACATTTACAAATACAAAAATCAAGTCATTCAGAATATTTAGATCATATATTAAACAGAAAACTTAGCATTCAAATATCTGAATATAGTAATACATTTAATTGCAGGGTAAGTACTTGTTCTGAAAGGAGATAAAATTGTATTTATTTTTAAAAGTAAACCTAAATATATATTTAGATAAAAGACAATGTTTAAAATATCACTCATGCAAGACAAAAGATGTACAGTTCATTGCTTTTCATGCCAATTATGTTCTCTAAACTTACTAGAAATACTAGATTACTAACCCTAAATCATTGCTTTGTAGGGAAATAGAAATTTAGTTTCCTAAAACTCATTACTACAACTTTTTGTCAAGCAATTACTAAGTAATTGTTTACATTTTCTGTTATGGAATCTTATTTGATTTTTACTCATTAAATTAGATATTTAGCCAATAACAATATAAATTATGCATAAACAAAGTTTATCTAACATATATATTTCTTTCAAAAGACAAATGGCACTCTTAAAGAACACTGGAAGGGGGCTGGGAAGGTGGCTCAGTAGTAGAGCGCTTGCCTTGCATGCCTGAGGCCCTGGGTTCGATTCTTCAGCACCACATAAGCAAAAAGAAAAACGACGGAATTGGCGCTGTGGCTCAAGTGGTAGAGTGCTGGCCTTGAGCTGAAGAGCTGAGGGACAGCGCCCAGGCCCAGAGTTCAGGCCCCATGACCGGACCCCCCCCCCAAAAAAAAAAAGAACACTGGAAGGCAGTGTTATGTATTTATTAATTTTTAGTTACTTTGTTAATGGTTATTCATTTTCAGAAGTGGCATTTTCATTATGCTCTTTCCATAATATATTTTAAACTTTTGATTATACTCCCTCTATTTCCTTTTTATTATTCTTTTCTCCAAAGATCTTCTGTTTTTCACATCAAATTACATCTTTATACATGCACATATAATCTAATTTTGAAAATTTAATGTGAACTGCAACTTAATTCAAGATGTACAGTGGATTAACAGGATGAAAAAAACCTTGAGTATTTTCAGTTAACTTCTGAATTGAGCTATCATTATTATTTTGATTAGGGTTAGGATCCCAGACAGAATTAGATTTAGGGTTAGAGTAACAGAAAATTTAGGTTCAACACAGGATGACCCATTGAAACAATGATACTCACAACACACTCTGTTGAGAATGAACTTTACACCATTGAGAGAGAAGACTGAGGGATGTAGGAGAGGGAAAGGATAGTGGGACAACTACAAAAAAGGGGATAACAATGCTCTACAAGAAAAGAACGAATTACCTTACACATGTAATTGTAATCCCTTTGTAAGCCTCTTTACAATAAAATAAGATTTTAAAATTAATGAAAAATAAAACCTGACATAGAAATATAAATAGAAAATATAAATAGAAAATGAAATAGAAAAACACTTTAAAACTTTAAAAATTTAGGTTCAAAATGCAAGTAAAATTTAGACCTACACGCTGAGCAAGAGATATGATAAATGTGAAATAGAGGCTTGCTATTAACATTATGATTCAGTTATATGTAGGCTTAGGATTAGGCAAGGTGTTCCAGTTAGAGCTGGGGTTAGAATAAGAAAAAAGATGTAAGATACTGTGTAAAACTGCAACATATTTTAGGAAGAATGAATGGCATCAAAGTTAGAATGAATGCAAACCAATGTCGGTGTAATTTTAAACATTCAGATATAATTTGGTTTAAACTGTGAGTTACTGTTTTAGTTCTTGTTAGGATTAGGGAAGGACAAGCTTTAGGGTAAAATTTACTTTTCACTAAGAAATAGAAGCAAAAAAAATGAGTGATTTAATAGAATCCAAACAATTTTACTTACATTAACCATTTGTTGTTAACTCGGATTGTGATTAGGATTTGGTTTCTGGTTAAAGCGGTTTGAGGATAGAGTAAAGAAATGGATTAAACTCGTGGCTCACGCCTATTATCCTAGCTACTCAGGATGCTCATTTCTGAGGAACACAGTTCAAAGCCATCCCAGGTAGGAAAGTCTGTGATAATTTTATCTCCAATTAACCACCAGAAAACAAGAAAGTGGTGCTGTGGATCAAGAGGTAAAGTGCACACCTTGAGTTAAAGAACTCAGGGATTGTGCCCATGCCTAGAACTCAGGGATAGTACCCAGGCGCAGAAATGATGCCCCACTAATAACAAAAAGAAAAAAAAAAAGGAATGGGATAAATGTTTAGTAAATCTGAACTTATTTTAGGTTCTAAGAATTCAGGAAAAGATATTAGAAATATATTGTACTTCCATTATCACAGCTTTTCCTGAATGTTCCAGTTAGGGTTCAGATTAGAAAAATAAGAAAATATTGAGCAAAACTACAAATTATTTTATGAAAGATGGATTGAATCAAAGAAGGGATTAATAAATCTAATGTATTTGTGTGGCTTTTAGAATCCAAATGCAATTGGTTCTAGGGTTAGTGTTACCTTTCTAATTTATGAACTAATGAATTAAAGGCACAATTCTTTCATTCTTACAAACCAAGACAGTTACAATTGTGAAAACAAATTCAATTTTCTACCTGAAAATATGTCTTAAAATATTTTCCAACCAGGATTAAAGAATAGTGAACAGGGTGTCGTTTATTAAAATTAGGTAAATTGATGATAAAGGTTTCAAAAATATCTAAACACATGGGATAAAAATTCAGACATGTTATTGGGAAAACAGACATTCTACTAGCTCTAGCTAGGAAATTGTGTGTGTGTGTGTGTGTGTGTGTGTGTGTGTGTGTGTGTGTGTGTGTGTGTGTGTGTGTGTGTGTGTGTGTGTGTGTGTGTGTATGTGTGCACCCACCACAGGTCTTCAACTCAGGCCTGGGTCTTGTCATCAGCTTCTTCTGTGCAATATGGCACTAAACCTCGTAGCCACAGGTTTTCTTCTGGCTTTTTAATAGTTAATTTGAGATACATATTTCATGGATTTTCCTGTCAGGACTTAATCTTCGGATCCCCAGCAATCCTTGGGTGAGCGTTACTGTGGGTGCTACCAAAAAGTGACAGTTCATTAAACTGGGAGCAATATGGAATACTTTTACTAGATACAAAGTAACCAGTTCATTAATGTGGGAGTAACAGGATCACACTAGATTGCCTTCAAACACATTGTTTCTAATGAGTTTAACTGAATCCCAAAACATAATCAAACCTATTAGCCACAATGTATGAAGTAGCACATATTTATGATGTAGAATATGTACAATAAATTATATCCTGAATCAAAAGTATTTTCTGGGTTTGCAGTAAAGAAATAGAGTGTCCCAAGTGGAGGCCTGTAGTGAGCAGCAGAGCATCTGCTTAATGTGATTCCAACCCCCAGGAAAATAAAGAAGTAGAAGAAAGTGAAAGTGTAGGAGAAAGAGGAAAGGAAAGGAGGAGGAAGGGGTAAGAAAGGAAGAAGGGCATAGCAGGAGGAAGAAAAGGAGGGGAGAGGGAAAAAGTAGAGGGGAGGAGAGAAGCAAGAGGGGTACATTACCCTGGGGAAGAGGATCAGGAGAGGATGCAGGAGGAGGCAGATAAGTGCAATACAACAACTAGAATTGTTGGAAAACATTTTGCATAAGTAATCTTCATGTGCATGGCAGGATTAATTTCTAATCAGAGAGAGATAGCACAGTGACAATAGGTGTGTTACCTGTTGCTCAGTTATTTTATTCATTCTTCAGTGAGGAATTCAGATGAAATCCTGAGTTTGGTGTTTTACAGAGCACTTCAGGATTTCTTTTTCATGAATCAAACATGGGAAAGAACTAAATGCAACCTTCCTGAGTTATAAAAGAAAGTTTTAGTGGATGCTTTTAAGTTTTTTGTCTTTTCTTTTTTTTTTTTGGCCAGTTGTTCAGTGCTCCAAGGCTGTGCCCTGGAGCCCTTTCCAAGTCCCCATGTGTGCATCCATTCCTGTAGTCTCTGTTGTTGTGGGTGCTTTCTCAGATCACTCGTTGAGAAGTGTGGCCCCTTCCCTTGCAGTGGATGTGCAGTGAGTGTATGTGTGGGCATACTCCCCAGCATTGTCAGATGAGTCCCACCCACCATGCCCACCTAACTTCCCAGTCTCAGTTTTTCCATTTCACCCAGGAGCTGGCAGTCATGGGGCTGGAATTGAGTCCACTGATGACCTCTCCTGCAGTTGTGCTGGCACTGCTCTTCAGTGGTCCTTGGTGCGAGTGCCATCCCAGGGAGACTGTTATGGGGTCACTGCCTACACCCATGGTCTGGGGTGGGGGGACACTATGTTTGTACACTGCACAGTCCATGTGAGAAGGAAGGCTGGGTGTGCAGCTAGCCACCTTGAGGCCAGGCAGCACAACCTCGGTTCACCTCATCAGTCTTTAAGTTCATCTGTGGACTGGAGCCATGTGCTAGCCCCTCTGCCAGTGGGCTTGTGAAAGCTGCAGAAGCTCAGCAACCTGGATCCCCTTCAGCATCTCTGTGGACCTCCATTTTCTGGTCCCTGTGGACTCGGGTGCAGGTCCATCCTTGCATATGCCCATCACTACCAGAGGAACATGGACTTGCAGAGTATCAGCTGCAGCACCGGGGGCACGAAGCCTCTTTGGCTTTGCTGTGTAGCCTCCTCCATCGTCCTTCTGGTCCACATGGGCCCATCTCTTGATGCCATTCCGGGGATGCTATTTTTGGAGGCAATGGGCTCACCCCCTACCATTGATGGTCTCCAAAGCAGGGGAATGGATTTGGCCTTGGCAATGTAGGCTGCACAGGGGGAAAGCAGGACTTGGGGTCTGCCCTGACTATCCCCATGCTTCGGCACCTGAGTCTGGATTGCTTGGTTAGGTCAATGATGGAGCCTTGTTGGCTACATCTTACTGCAACAAGTGCTGCACTTGCTGCAGCACCAATGTAGTGTCTTGGACCCCCTCAGGGACACCAAATGGACATCTGATGGGTCTACATGGGCTGGAGGTGGGTTTCATCCAAGGACTTCATTAGAAAGTGCTACTCCCCTTCATTGTACTGTAAGCAAGAGGTGCCACATATACCTAATCGGTGGATATGCGTGATACTTTCCTTCCTAGACTGATTCAGAAATGTGATCCTCTCAAATTCTACCACTTTAATAGTGTGTGCTCCAGTTCTGCTTACCTCTAGAAGATATGACAGAAATAAATGATTACAGGTAATTTGAGTGAATCATTGGCTAATATAGGTGATTTTATATTAAAATGTAGAGTAAGTTTGAAAGTAGAACCACAGTAGTTAGATATTTTGCTAAGTAATTTTGCTTCACATTAAAAACACATCTCTACCAGAATTAAGGCTTTATTTTGCTGTTTGTCAAGTTGTATGTCATTTGGGAAACTTCATGTCTTCCATATGTAATAAAGGACTTTGAATGGTCTGATGTGCTGGCTCACATCTATAAACATGTTTAGCAATCAGAAAAAAAAATAGATCACAATTTGAAAATAGCCTAAACAAAAATTTAGGAAGTATCAATCTCAACAAAATAGTGAATCATGTTGAATCATGCCATTCATCTCAGCACCAACAGAGGCTAAGTCGCTGCTCAGTACCTGTGTCACATACATCCCTGGCTCACTTGGAGTCAGTCACCTCTCCTGATCCAGAAGCTGGGCTGGGATTTAGCCAAGAGGAGGAAGGAGTCTGCCTCACCTTCCCTGGGTGGACCTCACAGAATGCAGTGTATTTGCTTGCTTTCCTCCTCCAAAAGGCTTGAAATGCCATGCTGCTAAGTGTTCACAATTTGATTCCAGTGACCTGTGGTAGAAGTGTGAGGAAATATTAAATTAAATTTCACATTTGCCAATTGAGTTGCTCTTCCCAGCCTGTGAGTTCAACTCAGCAAGTGTTCATTATTTGAGAGTTGAAAATACTGAGGTAGAGGAGATTGGGAGGTTGATTGAAAGAGAGGAGAGATAGAGAGAGAGGGGGAGGGAAGGAGAAAGAAAAGAAAGGAAAGAAGAAAGAAAGAAAGAAAGAAAGAAAGAAAGAAAGAAAGAAAGAAAGAAAGAAAGAAAGAAAGAAAGAAAGAAAGAAAGAAAGAAAGAAAGAAAGATAGTGATAGAGAATGAATTGTTTGGAGTCAGGAGTCACATGGCAGAGGAACTACCAGTATTTGGTATTAGGTCTGACCCAGCATGCAGACCCTATGCAGACACCTCCCCATTTCTTGGCTGTTTCCACCCTTTATGTGTTAAGTAGGTATCTGACACACCTGGAGACAGCCACCTCCCCTTCCTGCTAAGTCACAACCTGGTCAGCCTCTGGTTACACTTTACATGTGGCTACAGGTGAATCCCAAGCGTGGAGGTAACATCCAGATACAATGTGGCCAGCCATTTCCCTTGCCTGGCCATATCTCATCCAATCCTTGGCCTATTTATGTCCTGACACTAGGTTAGGTTGCACCCCCATTTTTTACACGCCTCTCCGCCATGTATGGCATGGGCAGCAGTTCAGTAAATAAACTACTTTACCTGACTGAATACCATGTGGTGTTCTTTTCGATGGCTACCTAATGAAACTTACCTAATTAATATACCTTACACTTCAGTGTTTCTTTTTTCTTTAATTTTAATTTTAATTTTTTTGTAAACATATTGTACAGAGGGGTTACAATTACATGGGCAAGATAATGAGTACATCTCTTATCAAGCATTGCAGCCTCCTCATTTGTTGACCCTTCACATCGCTTCCCAGACTCCCCACGCCCCCCCACCCAATCCCTCCCCCCCACACCAAAGTTGTTAAGTTTGTTTTTGACATGAAAACTTGTACTTCTCATAGTTGCATCGGGTCCACCTGTATCCTTAACCAACTTGTTTTTCCCCATCTCCTCCACAAATTATACCGACATCAAATATAGTGAAAGCAGGGGTTGTATTGTGGGGGAGGCACATACAAAGCTACAAAGAAATAATCTTGTAAATGAGTTAGAAACAAATGCATGAAAGAAAGAAACATTTAAATACTTATCTAAGGGTTCATTTTCCTAACATTACATTATCTGACCTTTCCTGCTTGACTCATACATATACTAGATATTGCAAATAAGGGAAACCATTGGACCTTTGTTTCTTTGGGCTTGGCTTACTTCACTTAATATAATTTTTTCCCAGCCTTTCCATTTCCTAACAAATGGGGAAATGCCATTCTTTCTGATGGAGGCATAGAATTCCATTGTTTATATATACCACATTTTCTTGATCCATTCATCTACTAAGGGGCATCTGGGTTGCTCCCATATCTTAGCTATGGTAAATAATGCTGCAATAAACATAGTTGTGCTGGTAGCTTTAGTGTGGTCTTGTTTGAAAACATTTTGGTAAATGCCCAAATGTGGGATTGCTAGGTCATAGGGGATCTCTATGTGAAGTCTTTTGAGGAACCTCCATACTGCTTTCCAAAGTGGTTGAACAAGTTTACACTCCCTCCAACAGTGAAGTAAGTTTCCCTTCTGTCCACATCCCCTCCAGCATCTGTTGTTGTTAGAGTTCTTGATTACAGACATTCTGGCTGGATGAGGTGGTATCTCAATGTTGTTTTGATTTGCATTTCTTTTATGGCTAGGGAGGTTGAGCATTTCTTCATGTGTCTATTGGCCATCCTTCTTTCTTCTTCAGAGAAGTTTCTCTTCAAATCTTTAGCCTACGTATTTATTGGGCAGTTGGTCTTTGAGGATTTGTTGTTGAGGGATTTAATTTTTTGAGCTCCAAGTATATTTTAGATATGAGCCCCTTGTCTGTTGTATGGCTAGTGAAGATCTTTTTCCAATCTGTAGGCTTTCTATTGATCTTACTAGCTAGGTCCTTTGCCCTGCAGAAGCTCTGCAACTTCATGCAATCCCATTTGTCCAACCTTCTTTGATTTTTGGGGTTTCTGGGTCTAAATTAAGAAAATTTCGGCCTGAGTCAAGGAGACCTATGGTTTCTCCTATTCCATCCTTTAATGTTTTCAGAGTGTCTGCTTTGACTCCGAGGTCTTTAATCCATTTGGATTTGATTCTGGTGCAGGGTGATATATAAGGATCTAGTTTTAGTTTCCTACAAGTAGTTAATCAATTTTGCCAGGACCATTTTCTGAAGAGGGTGTCTTTCTTCCATTCTATTATTTTAGTTCCCTCATCAAAGATTAGTTGGCTATATGCCTGTAGGTTCATTTCTGGGTTTTGAATTCTGTTCCATTTGTCCTGAGGTCTGTTCTTCTGCCAGTACCAAGTGGTTTTGATTACTATGGCTTTATAGTAGAGTTTGAAATTTGGTATTGATATTCCTCCAGCAGTGTTCTTTGCCTTGAGGAGCGTTTTTGCTATTCGGGATCTTTTATTGATCCATAAGAATTTTTGGATTGCCTCTTCTATTTCCTTGAAGAAGGAGGTAGGAATTTTGATAGGTATTGCATTGAATTTGTAGAAAGCCCTGGGAAGTATTGCCATTTTCACGATGTTAATCTTTCCAATCCATGAGCATGGGAGGTTTTGCCATTTTCTAAGTTCTGTTTGGATTTCCTTTTTCAGATATTAAAGTTTTCATCATAGAGGTCCTTCACTTCTTTGTTTAAGTTAATTCCTAGGTATTTTATTTTTTGAGGGGCTATTACAAATGGAGTTATTTTCCTAATTTCAACCACACTTTTCTCATTTTTGGCATAGAGAAAAGACATTGATATTTGAGGGTTAATTCTATACCCTGCTACTTTGCCAAATTTTTGAATCAGCTTGTGTAATTTAGGAGTGCAGTCTATGGGATTGTTTAAATACAAGATCATGTCATCTGCAAAGAGGGAGAGTTTTATTTCTTCTTTCCCTATTTGGAACCCCTTTATGTTTGCATCTTGTCTTATTGCTGTAGCAAGGCATTCTATTACTAGATTGAAGAGAAGTGGAGAGAGTGGACATCCTTGTCTTGTTCCTGAGTTAAGAGGAAATGGCTTTAGTTTTCACCATTAAGTATAATGCTGGCTGTAGGTTTGTCATATACAGCCCTTATTGTATTGAGGAATGTCCCATGGATTCCTAATTTTTCGAAAACCTTCATCATAAAGGGTGTTGGATCTTGTCAAATGCTTTTTCTGCATCTATTCAGATAACCATGTGGTTCTTATCCTTGCTCCTGTTGATGTGATGAATAATATTAATCGATTTGCGTATATTGATCCAGCTTTGCATCCCTGAAATGAATCCTGTTTGATCGTGGTGTATGATTTTTTTGGATGAATTGTTGTAGTCGTTCGGCCAAAATTTTGTTGAGAAGTTTTTCATCAATGTTCATCAAAGAAATTCATCTATAGTTCTCTTACTTTGATGAGTCCCTGCCTGCTTTTGGGATGAGGGTTATGATGGCTTCATAGAATGTGTTCGGTAGTAAAATTTCTCTTTCAATTTCATTGAAGAGTTGGAGGAGTATTGGTGTAAGCTCTGCTTTGAAGGCCTTGTAGAATTCCGCTGTAAAACCATCTGGTCCTGGACTTTTCTTAGCTGGGAGGTCTCTTATTGCTGTTTCTATTTCAATGCTTGATATTGGCCTGTTAAAATGGTTTAACTCACCTAGGTTTAGTTTTGGAATGTCAATATTTGCTACGAAAAGGTCCATTTCTGTCAAGTTGTCAAACTTATTAGCATAAAGTTTTGAGAAGTATTCCCTTATAATGTTCTGAATCTTGGTTGTTTCCGTGGTGATGTTTCCATTCTCATCTCTGAGTTTATTAATTTGGGTGTCTTCTCTTCTTTTTCTGATAAGATTTCTAAGGGTCTGTCAATTTTTTTAATATTTTCGAATAACCAACTCTATGTTTTGTTGATTCTTTCTATAGTTTTTTGGATTCTAATCCATTTAATTCTGATTTAATTTTAATTATTTCTTTCCGTCTACTGGATTGGGGTTTATCTTGCTGCTCTTTTTCAAGGAGGTTTAGATGTGTCATTAAATTGTTGGTTTCAGATCTCTCCAATTTGTTGATGTAGGAGCTCAGAATTATAAACTTGTTTCTGAGTACTGCCTTTGCTGTGTCCCAGAGTAGCTGGTAATTTGTGTGATCATTTTTGTTGAATATCATGAACATTTGAATTTCCTTTCTAATCTCTTCCATGACACACTCGTGATTCAGCAGTGTGTTGATCAGCCTCCATATTTTACCGGACTTTGTTTGGTGGCTGTTGGTGTTGAGTTCTAAATTTATTCCCTTGTGGTCAGAGAGAATGCAAGGTATAACGTCAATGTTTCTGAATTTGGACAAGTTTGCTTTGTGGCCTAAAATGTTGTATATTTTAGAAAATATTCCATGTGCTGCTGAGAAGAACGTTTATTCTGATGCTGCTGTGTGAAATATTCGGGAAATGTCTGTTAAATCTAGTTGATCTATGCAGCTGTTTAGATCTGTGGTTTCTCTGTTGGGTTTTTGCCGAGTTGATCTATCTAGTGGGGAGAGTGGTGTATTAAAATCCCCAACAATTAATGTCTTTGGATTTATGTGGGATTTTACACTTCAGTGTTTCTAGTTTTGAATCCATGGATATTTTTTCTGACACATGTGTGTTCAGTATCTACAAAACATATGTACTAACTTATCATGTAACAGTATAATTTTGCCTGGAATCTTTTTTTTTAATTTGTTTTATTGTGAAAATACCGTACAGAGAAGTTACAATTACATGAGCAAGGTAATGAGTACATTTCTTATGAGGCATTGTTGCCTCCTCCTTTGTTTCCCCTTTCTATCCCTTCCCATCCCCCTCCTCTCCCGCCAAAGTTGTAAAGTTCACTTTTTGACATAAAATGTTTTACATCTCAGTGTTGCAATGGGTCCACCTGTATCCCTATTTAAACCATTTTTTCCCTTCCCTTCCACAAAGTATACCAACATCTGAATCTTTAATAGCATCCTTATTAACCTTAAAGTCTATTTTCTTGCTTTGTTTTGTTTTTTGCCAAACACAAGCAAAGATTTGGTGGGACATTCTGAAAAGATCTCTGCCCTCATATTTACTAATCACCCTGGGCTTCAACCTTTGAGGTACCAGCTCAGATGATGGAACTTTGAAATTCGGGAAAGCAGATGCACATCATAAGGCCCATGGTTTTCGGTTTTCTCAGATTATTTTTTAAATGTAAGTGTTACTAAGGTGTGTACAGTGAGTTTACCATTTCACAATTCATGTCATGTGTATATTTTTCTTGTAGACAATGGCATCCTTTCCTGAGCTTTCTCCCAGTTTCTTTTTTTGTTGTTGTTGATGTTTTTTTATTTGTGTACCTGACCTTCAGCTTGAAATCAGGATTGGTTGCTGCCCCTGGGTTTTTGTAATCAAGCGTACTCTACCTCTTGAGCCCCAGCTTCCTTTATGACTTTTTGGGTGTTAATTGAAGAGAAAAGTCACAAATTTTCTCACTCCTGCTGTCTTTGAACTTTGATCATCAGCCTCCTGAGTAGCTAGGATTATAGGCCTGAGTCTTCAGTGTCCAGCTACTAAAGTATTGGTTTTATGCTTCCCTGGTTGTGTTACAATTTTCCTCGACTCTTAGCACTAATAATACATATTGCCTGGCTCAAATCTGAATTGGTAGAACATACTTGTATTTTGATGAAGACAAGAATAGGAAACTATAGGCCATAGTAACATATAAACTAAACAAATCCCTTGGAACATGGCATAAAAACAAGTAGGTTTATTGCCAGTTGACTGTGTCTTTTCTTTATTGTTAATTCTACATGGCCTATGAATGATGTTAAACATATCCAAATGACCATTGACAGAAATAATGTTTCTCATCCTGTTCTAAAATTAAAACAAAAACCAACCAAAAAATACTACTTATGAGTCCAGCAATTTTCTCTAATTAAAGACCAGTCTGCCCCAGTTTATGAAAAAAAATATCCTTTATTCAAGTGCTTTTGCTTTTTCTAACTGCAAATATAACAAAATCTGTTGTAGTCTATAGAATTGTATACCACAGCTGTCATTTTAATTCACAAGAAATTCAGCCATTAAAAAGTTTATTTATTTTTTGAGTCAATTGTGGGGTGAACTCAGGGCCTGGCCACTGTCCCTGTGCCTCTGTGCTCAAATTAGGTAGCACTCTACCAATTGAGCCACAGGCCACTTCTGGTTTTTGAGTTGCAAATTGGAGATAAGAGTCTTATGGGGACTGGCTTTGAACTGCGATACTCAGATCTAAGCCTCGTGAGTAGCTGGGATTATAGGCATGAGACACTGGCACCTGTCTTCAAATAGACATTTTTAAAATGATGAACTGCTTGGTGCCTTGGGCTCACATATATAATCCTAGCTATAGTTAGTATTACAGGTATGAGAAACAAACACTAGGTGTGTGTTGTTCATGATAGTTTATATTGGCATGTTTTAATATAATTTGTTTCTTATACTACAATGCTCTTATTTTTATATTCTCCTAGGTGAGAGTGATAGATGCTAGGCAATGTTGAAACTTCTTTGGTTGAGATGGAGCCATGTGGAAATTCTTGCCTACAATGGCATAGAATTGAAATCCTCCTGCTCTCAGCTCCCCATGGACCTGGGATGATAAACATATTCCATCACGCATAGCTAGTGGTTGGGAAGGGTTGCAGGTAAAACTACAGTGGTCTGGAAGTGATGTCCTAAATAGTTAGCTTTACAGGAAAAATCTTGTTGTATTCCATTTCACGTTGAAGTAGTGTACGTACATACTTACAGCATACAAAGATAACACGCTTCCTTTTAAAAATATAGAATAGTCAATATAATTAGCAGGTTTATGTCCTAAAACATTGAAGCTAATGTATTTTGGTAACCTCCTGACTTTGCTAGCTATTTTGAAATATACCATAAACATGAATACATTGATAATGTGCACTACAAGATTGGAATTTGATAGAGATAGATACAAGTTAGACTATGTATAGGAAATAAATATATATCTATTGCTGCTCTGAAGAACATTATCACATATTCACCATGACAATAGTTTTCCTGCAGTGTAGAATTTTCCATTTCAAAATCTGCCATTTTTCTTTACATTCTCCTTATACATATGAATGTTTTCCTGTTTCTTATAATGCTTAGAAAGTATTATAAGATGGAATTAAAAAATTTGTTGAGTCTAATGAAATTATCTCATTTTGTTTGGTTTTGTGATGCTAAATCATTAAGGCCATGGTTTCCTGAAAGTTATGCTCGCAGACTACATCACTAAATTGTATTCTAATTACATCTTATTATTATATTTTGATATAGAGTTTTGCTGTTGCTGTTTTATGATATAGAGTATTGTGAAGTTGGACCGAAACTTGAAACCCCATTGCCTCCAGTAACAATGCTTCATCACCAGGTTCTGGAGGCTTATAATTATAACTCTAGTTAATCAGGAGGTTGAGTCCTGAGATTTAGTTCAGTTAGCCTGAGCAGGAAATTTTATGAGTCTCTCCTCTCCAGTTCACTACAAAAAGCTTGCAGTGGAACTGTGGCAAAATTGGTAGAGCACTACATTCAAGGGAAAGATGCCCCAGGTTTGCCATCTAGCCCCTGAGTTCAAGTCCTAAAACACACATTTGCACAGACACACATTAAAACACATACACACACACACACTCCACACACATGTATAAACACAGAATTGCAGGCAGTGTTGTACCTTAAATTCTTATCCAGAGATTGGACAACAGCTAACTTATTTCTGAAGATTTTTCCTGATTATTTTGAAGGAGAAAGGTAGTTCATGGGACAGTCATGACAAGACTTTAGTGAGGAATAGTTTATAAACGACTAGCTTATAAAACAGACAGGAGCAGTTTTTATCTTTAAATCTTACATTCCTTCAACCACAGTATTTTTAATCATTGAATTATGAGAAGACAATGTAACCCCTCTTATCTTCTCCCCTTCCCCTCTATCATAAAATATGACAAAAGTTTCAAAATAATCTTTTATCTTACAAGAATGTACACCTGTAAAAATATCTGACTATATGTGTAAGGTTTGTTTCTCAATACTTGTATGATTTTCCACATGATATCACACAGGTTCTTCAAGAGCAAACAGAAGATTAGGAAACAAAAACCTAACAATGTTCTAGGAAGTGGATGTCAAAAATAGATGCAAAAAGCACATAGCAGGCTGAGAGGGCCCTGAGAAGCAAAATGATTTGTGCAGATGAGAGGAATAGTGACAAACAAGGCATGGATCTGACTTAGGAAGGGTTCTATGAGGCTGAGACCATGCTGGTTCCTAGGCCTAGCTGAGGATGTTGGGATTTGACAATGTCCACATGTTTATAGATTGATGTGGGAGAGGAGATTTCAGCCTCCAGTTTGTCTTTGGCATGTTCTTATGTGAGCAAGCAGCTTAGATCATTGGGCTCTGAGAGATGACACTACGTCCCTCACAATGGAATATAATATGGAACTCTGAGAGCTAAGCAACTGTAACTGACAGTCAGCTCAAGACACCTCATGTGGCCTGTAGCTCAGGAACAAGAAAGATGTTCCTGTGTTGTTTTCAAAGTTGAAGAGACTCAGGTCTCAGCATGAGAGGTGTGCGTGCCTCACTTGATGCTGCAGACATTGGATCAGTGCTAAACATGAATCCCATATCTCAGGCCTTTTTATAAGAAGAAACCAAGGGAATCACAAGACAACTCAGGCCAGGTATAACTAGGACAGGAAATCTATTTAATCTCGACCTAGCCCACAGTACAACCTTCTTATTCTGCGATTTTATATGTGTTTACTGAGAAAATATTTGCTGTGTACTTTTCAATCCACTCTATTACAATTACTCATTTTGAAGTGTACTCCCATTTCCATGTTTCAAAGATCCATTCTTTTTACCACCTCAGTGTGACAATCAGTCAGCACAAACCCTGAATGTGCCTGATAATTTATGGAACTTGGATTCAGGCATGTTGGAAATGCTGATAATGGACCTGGTCCCTGCCTACAAGAAAGGTGATCTCTTCTGTGTTGGAAACTTTCTCCAGCATTTTAGAGAATGGGCCAAAATGGAGCACTTGCTGGATGTTCTGTTTAAAAAGTGAGTGTTCCTCTTTCAAACCCAGGGCGGATGAGACCACATCTGGAAGATTATTGGAATACTTGGTACCTCTCTGAGAGTGTTTCACTGGGGTCTGGTCACAGGAGCTTGGCTTGAGACAAAGAAGTACCCTCCATGACTACTTCCTTAGTATTGGGCTGCCAGAACATTTCATTTGCCTCATAAGCTAGTGGAAACATAGCAGTTTGGTTGCTGAGAAACTATGATTAAAGGAATGATTCAGTGGCACCCAACGTCCACCCTCTCCTAGGAAATCACTATCTTGGAAGCCTTTGAAGGAATATGGACAGAAGAAATAATGTAACTTGAACTTGAATTTGGGGCCTGAGTGCTGTCCCGTTCGTAGCACTTTACCACTTGAGCCCCAGGTCCAAGTCTGGCCTTTGGCTGGTTAATTGAAGAAAAGTGTCTTTACAATTTTACAATCTCGACTGGGTTCAAACTGTCATCCGGAGATCTCACTCTCCGGATTAGTAGTATTAGAGGCATGAGCCATTGTGCATTTGTTTGGAGAGAGGCATATAACCATCCTCACAGAATTTCCTTGAAATTGTGTAGACATATCTCCACTTTTTGTCTGCCATATTTACATTACCATGTGGGACTTAGCCAGTCCCATGTGTGTCCTGTTATTTCAGAAAAGGAAAAGCATAGAGTTATTCTCCTTATCTCCTGCATTGGTACAGATCCTTCTACTATTACTGGGAGGAAGATGAACAAGATGAAGAAATAAGTGGATGTTGGCACAAAGAGAAGTTCTGTCTTTGAAAACTGGGTATCTTTGAAGTTTCTGAATCAAAGTCAAATTCTTTTTTGCACACCAGTTGTGATTTTCCCCAGGGGGTTGATGCTTGCCACGTCAGTGGATAGCAGATTACACAGTTGTGGATGTGATTGTTATTTTGGACTCTCATGGATGACAAGGAGGGTTGTGTATAACAAGTCAGATCCAGTGGAGAAACAATTTCTTCTCCTGTCACATGGGAAATTTTAGAGGATTATATTAGAGAAATTCCTAGAAGTGGGTTGTGAGGAGCATCCTGCATGTAGGCGTCTTTACACACTTCCCAACATGCATGTCCTGCCAGAAAAACGATATATTAAAAGGCTCAGGAAGGATAGGGCGTGCTCTCATTTCTCTTGTCACCAATTTGCCAACAGCATGGTTTGTTCCATCTTCCCTATGTGGATGGACTTCTAACTTGATGATTTCTATGAGCAGAAGGACCATGACACCCTGAAAGAACTTACACAGTATGTCAAACTCAAAATGCCCTCTTCAGACTTCCTCTTCTGCTTCAATGTTCTTCTGGACAAGCTGGAGGAACGCATTACCCATGAGACCAAGAAAAATAGGAAGAAGTCCTTGTTTAGATGCCTCAGAGCTGGTGTATAGGGATAGAACCTGGGTCTCTAGGGATGTGCTGAATTGGCCAAGAGCCCTTAGTATGCCCCAGCTTGGCAAAATTCCTTTTATGGATATTCTTTGCCAGGTAATACCTTTTCTCCTTCTGAAAGAACTTGGAAGTAGCCACTCATTAGAAACAGCCTACTTTCTCATGTGTTCAGTTAAAACTCAAATTCTACAGATTCTCCCATTACATCCTCATAAAAGTTTAGTCAAACCTTAACATCAAGAGTTCTAAGACTCCTGTATCTATTTCCATTCTCAAGTTTGCATCACCATAGAGCAGCTCCTGCTGAACTCCAGAAAAAGAACCCATCAGTGATGTCATCTACGGTGACTGATAGAGATTGGAAGCCATTACTGATCTCCAGAAAGCATGTGACATAGAGTTTTTTGAATTTGTAGAAAGGCCCAAGCAGGTTTGAGTCCTGTTGACATCCTAGTGGTTCTGAACACCACATGTGATGAAGGTGCACCTGCAAATACCATCAAGGAAGAAGACAATCCAGAATGTCTTCCATTAATATTCACAAGCCACCTAGATTGGCTCCAAAACATTCAAAAAGACATGTCTTGTTATGCAGGGTAAATGTGTGCTAATGGAAAATGACCGCAGTCTATGTTCAGGAAAACCAATAAATGTGGTCCAAAATCTAGATTCAGTTGGGGAAAGGGAATCTTTCCTCAGAGAATACCCAGACCAATCTGTCCTCCTGCAGGGCTTCCAATTTCCAATTGAGAAATTAGAATCTTTCTCTCCCTGGACTCTGAAAGAAAATCCTGTCTTTAGTGAGGAAGTAAATACCTTTTGACTTTGAGGACTATGTGGCAGAATTCCTGCTTGAAGGCAACTTAGAGACCAATTTATATTTAGAGTTTCCTTTACCCCTTCCTGGGGAAATCTTTAATTTTCTTTTTGTTCTGGTTGTTGTAAAATGTTCACTCTATTTATTTTTCTAACTTTATTAAAATGTCAATGTTCTTGATATATTCCCGATTCATTAATATTAACTATGTTTCTTTATAAGCCTACATTATGAAACATCGTACACACGTTTTGTTTTGGTGGGGGGGGGACAGAGTGACAGGAGGCTGTACAAGAGAGCCTACTGCATATAAAGGAACTGTTAAATGCACACGGAGAGGCAATGAAGCCAGGCCATGCCTGCATAGGGTGATAAGGTGGCTAAAAATGTCTAGGACATCACAGATCTGATGTGTAGAAAACTATTATGTCAATTGGGAAAATGCACAACATTTAGTGGAATCTGGGACACTCTTCCAACAGTGAGTTCAAATCTTTATACATCTTCATTGTGCTTTCAGTAACATGGAAGAAAAATTTGGCCCCAATAATATAAAAAATCTTTTTAGGTCTGAAAATATTTGACAAAATATATAGGGAATATGTATAAGGGAAAGTAAAAGCCATCATCAATAGAAGAAAGAAGGCTTACGTAGATGAACAAACACAAAACCAGGAAGAAAAATAACATGATTAAATAAATTATATATACATACATGTTATATTCTTGATGTTATATATATATATATAGTATATTATATAATATATAAGATTGAATATGATTTTTCAAACTACAAAGGCATTTAAATTTTTAGTCTTGAGTATATATTTCACAAAACATTAGTGTAAATTATTATTGGGGAAAGTAGTGATATAATTTGATTATAATTATATGAATATACTTGTGTGTTTCTAGATCTAACACTGATTATAAATAGATGAATAAACATATACATATATTTTTATATATCTGTCTATGAAGTGAATATAATGAAACTGACTACACTATGTATAAAAAAGCAGTTAAAAGCTGAGTCCATGAGTATCACGCCTTTAATCCTAGTGATGTGGGAAGCTGGGTTCTGAGTTTTAGTCTCACTTACCCCCATGGTCTTAGATTTTTAGAGGAGGTCTGGGACCCCCAGTGTAACAAAGAGACACATATGCAGTGGGATCACACTCCCTGAACCCAGAGGAAAGTCAGTAGAAATCAGGACAAGCCTCTTATGATAGTCTACTCAGTTCCTGTACCAAGATGGCTATCTGTAGAACATCAGATGGAGATTTGTCATTCTCTCCTAAAGGGTCTAAAAATAGCCTTCTGAACTATAGTCTCTGACTCTACTGAATTAAACCTTATTTCCCTTCCTAAGCTGCAAACACATGGAAATATGGCAAGGGCTCAAGAAAGATGGACAAAGACTTACAAGTACATAAAATTATATACTCTGTTTCAGTAATTCAATGACAAATCATCAAAACATGTATTCAATTGTTCTATTTTTAAAGGAAATGGAAACATACTCTGAGTGTATCAGGAACTGGGTGACAGTTTGGTTGCTGAATTCTTGAAGGCACTCCTGGGCAAAAGAGACACATATATGGGGGAAATTGTGTCGGGGTGGGTGTCTTCACACAGCTTCACAAAACAATGGCCAGAACTGCTATGATGTCGCAGCCCCCTTTGCCATAGCCACAAATAGGTGTCAGGTACTGGTTTTGCCCTGTAGTGGACTCAACAACACCAAAATAAACAAAGAATGAGAGGAATGACTACCAGCCACCAAACTTCAGCTTGAAGTGCTGTCCTGACCAGAAGCTAGGATAAATTGAGCTGGAGAAGACTGATCTCCATGTAAGGCTCCTGAGCACTAAAGACTAAGCATTGTTACAGATGTTTGAGAAACAGAAGTTAATGTGACTCTCTCTTTACCAATTCCATGCTGAAAAGAAAACCAGAAATCATAATGAGAATTTCTATAAATCAAAGACATGACATTGATGATTTTGTAGCAACAACTTCACAGTGGGGATGGGAGGAGACATCCCAGAACAAGATATAGTTGATATGAGAGCTATCATCCAGGCAATTATCTAAGAGCAGGTAGTCCAGGCAGTAAGAACAGCAAGTATATCCCCCATTGATAGGATTGGACCTGACTGGCTTCAGAAAAGGAAAAAGCACAGACATGCTTGCTTGTGAAGTAAGAATGGAAATGTACAATGAAGAAAAAAGAGGTCAGAAATGCAGATAGGAATAAATTAGATAGATATTGTATTCTGTAGATTACAAGAAGAAAACTTCTGATTTTACCATATATCTGAAATGACCAACTGGAACCAAAGTGCTAAAATAGTAGTCAGACATATCTGATTCTCCAAAAGAATATTTTTTTTCTTTTCTTTTTTTTATTGTGGAAATACTGTACAGAGGGGTTACAAATACATGGGCAAGATAATGAGTACATTTCTTATCAAGAATTGTAACCTCCTCCTTTGTTTCCCATTCCCATCCCTTCCCATCCTCCCCCAACCCAGTCTTCTTCCCCCCCCCCCACCAAAGTTGTAAAGTTTATTTTCGACATAACGACTCATGGTCCACCTTTATCCCTATTAAGTGAAGTAAGCCAGGCCCAATGTTTATAGGCCCCTATGTTTATAGGTCCTATGGTTTCCCTTATTTGCAGTAAATAGTATATGTCTGAGTCAAGCAGAAAAATTCAGATAAGATGATGTTAGGGAAATGAACCTAAGATATATATTCAAATATTTTATTTCTTTCATGCGATTGTTTCTTACACATTTATAAGATTATTTCTTTGTTGCTGTGTATGTCCCTCCCCCACAGTATAACCCCTGCTTTCACTGTATTTGATGTTGTTATAATTTGTGGAGGGGAAGGGAAAAAACCAAAAGAATATTTCTGAAATGTGATTGTAGTTTACAACTGGAATCCTCCTCATTCAGGCGGCTGATATCTGAGGATCAGTTTTAATTAAGCCCAAAGAAGAAATTTTGTAAGACTGATCTGCAATTAAGCACCAAAAATATGGATATGAAGCTGTGGTTCAACTGGAAGAGCACTAGGCTTGAGGAAAAATCTAAGCGACAGCACCTAGGCCTTAGGTCCAAATCCCAGGACGTCACAAAACAAAGAAGCCAACAAATATAATTTGGTGCTCAGTCATTCATCACTTAGTATTCTAGTTCAATGTATTTGGTATGAGCCTTGGAAATTATATCCTTAGCAATTGTTCTTCCCCATATTTTCTTCATTACCATTTTTCAAAGCCCCATTACAATTAGTGTCTCCTCCAGTTAGCATAGCAGTCTGCCACTGGAAATTTGAGGATTTATTTTATTAATCATAAGAATTGTGATCATATTTCCACATACATCAAATGGGTAGTAGCCAGATTCCACTATTGTGAATGCCTTTAATCCTCCTTTGAGTTAATGAGCATTAAGGCTTAAAAATTCTAGAGTTGTTATCAAATTAATTCAATAGTCATCATTCTTCCACCCAATCTTGTAACATATGTTTATAAAAGGAGACACTATATGAAAGTGTGCACATGATACCTTCTAATTCTAATACTCTCAAGAAGTAGGGTTTTAAGAGACATTCTAATTGCTTTGCCAAAGAAAAGGATAAGAGATTTAAATAAGTTACCTGACATCTTAGAAGCAAAATGCTATTGGCTTTAGAACAAATTCATTTGCCTAGAACTGAGGAAATGATTTTCAGAAATGCCAGAGGCAAAGGGTATTATTCAAATGACCTTATCATGAGGTACAAGCAGCCTATCTAGATCAACTTTCCAGGAAAAAAAAGCAATGAAGGAAAAGCAATTAATGCTTCTAAAACATCAGTTGTTGGTGGTTCATGCTTGTTATCCTAGCTTCTTAGAAGTCTAAGATGAAAGGATCTCAATTCAAAGCCTGGCCAAGGAGAAAACCTTCCTCTCTGCAAACATTGGACAGGAAGCATTAGCTATGTGCCTGAAGCCCAGCTGGGCGGCCTCCGACAACAGACATCCAGACACACAACACTACCCCCATCTGAAATATTATCAAATACATTCACATAATATCTCCTGTTTGGGAGATAAGATGTATCAAAGACAGTTCATAAAGGAAGATAAAAAAGGCAGAGTGAAAGTGGAAATGTGTGCTCACTCATTGAAATATAAGTTAATGCCAGAAGGATGTTAATGGGGCTAGAGGCCCATTTGATAACATACACACTGAACCATCTTTCCTCACATATGGTCATTCAGGTTAAATAGTGAGATTTTTGAATGCAAAGAATGTGTGTGAGCATGTAGCTTGTAAAAGTAACAAAAAGCTAGGCATTAGAAGCTCAGGACTGTAAAAGTAGCTACTCAGAACCGTGAGATATGAG
This sequence comes from Dipodomys merriami, assembly GCF_024711535.1. NCBI lineage: Eukaryota > Metazoa > Chordata > Mammalia > Rodentia > Heteromyidae > Dipodomys > Dipodomys merriami. Next base: position 285,119 of record NW_027206362.1, read on the forward strand.
GAACTCAGTTCAAAGCCAACTGAGCAAAAAAGACTCTTACCTCCAATTAAACAGTAAATGCAGAAACTGAGCTGTGCTTCAAATGGTAGAGTGCTAGCATCGCATAGAAAAGCTAAGCAACAGTACCTAGGTCCTGAATTCAACCCCAGTACTGACTCTCATACACGAAATAATCATGACAACACCAGAGTGTATGCATATATTAGCAAGGGATGTAGATAATTGGATGATGACATCATTTACCTCACCTTTAGTCTCAAGCATTCTGTACAGTGTAGCCCAGTCTGAGAAAGGCCATAGGTGAACTCTTTCCTCAAAATCAGATACATCCTCATTTCCCTCTGCACATTTATATTATGTATACACACACACACACACACACACACACACACACACACACACACACACACATATATATAGGCTATATTTTTCGAACTAATTTTGAAATACATAAATTTACACACATGCTTCAGAATTATATACCCTTGTTTAGGTTTCATAGAGTGCACAATATGTCCATCGTCTGGCTCATTCTTGTAATCCAACCTGATCACGAGGGTGGGATCTGAGGATCACAGTTTGATGGCAAACCAAGCTAATAAATCCTCAAGATTCTTATCCTCAATTAAGTAGAAATAGTCAGAAGTGGAGATGAGATTTGAGTGGCACAGTGACACTGAGTAAAGCAATCTAAGCAAGAGCTCCAGACCCTCAGTTGAAGCCTGAATACTGGCCCACTTTTACTCCAACAGCCAAATTCCCCCAAACACAAACCAAAAATATGTCAAAATATTTTGTAACTTTTGAAGCAAAATCCAATGAGGCAACATAGTTGTTAGTTTGTTGAAGAGTTGGTGGTGAAACCCGTTAAAATGACATAATGAACAAATAACCAAGTAAAATTTCCCAGTAAAGAAACTTCCTTAGAATTCACTGGGACCCCTGACAAAGAGATTTTTTTTCTATGCTTTTTGAAAATGAGTGTTTTTTTCAGTAAGATAAATAGTATAAACCTTTACTGTAAGTTATAAGAGTCATTGGAAACTCAAGTGAAGTGAATGTAAAACAAAATTACACAATATTACAAGTTTCTATGCCTCTGTTGAGACACTAGAAACCTGTAATAGTGTGGTCTCTCAGAAAGAGAAGAGGGATGCTCAGCATCACTGGTCATAAAAGAAATGCAAAGCAAAACCAAAACCACATTTAGATTCCACTCACCCCAGTTAGAGTGGCCATTATCAATAGAACAAATAATAAAAGATGCTGGGGTGGATATGTCTAAATTGGAACCCTACCACACTGATGGTAGGAATGTAAGCTGGTTCAACCACTCTAGAAGGCAGTATGGAGATTCCTCAAAAGACTCAACATAGAAATCCTCCAACAATCCCACACCTCAGCATTTATCCAAATGATCTCAAACTAGGGCACAATAAGCTACCAGCACAACTATGTTCATTGCAGCATTGTTTACCATAGTAAAGGTATGGAGCCAACCCAGTTGTCCTTCAGTAGATGAATGGACCAAGAAAATGTGGTATAATTACACAATGGAATTTTATGCTTCTATCAGAAATAATATCATGGTCCCTTTTGTAAGAAAATGAAAAGACTTGGAAAAAAATTATACTAAGTTAATCAAGCCAGGCCCAAAGAAACATGGGCTCTATGATTTCCCTCCTTTGCAATGATTAGCATTAACCTGTTACTCCTGAAAGTGCATTATAATAGCTGAGGAGTTATGAATATATATATATATTTATAACATATATATTCATATATAATTGACCATACAAAATGATGCTAATTGAAATGAACTTCAAGACATAGAAACATCAGGTCTTCTTTTGTTTAATTGTCAAGCTTGTTATAGCCAATGTACCGCAGTTAGTTCTTTCTTCTTATTTTATGTCATTTTTCATTTCCTATTGGTTTTATCCATGGCAATTCCCGTCTTTGAATCTGGTACCCTGCATCCTGTATATGCATTTATGTGATTGGGGGAAGGGAAGGGAAATAAGAAAAGGCTGAAAGAAGTACAAAAGCTGACCCATTCCAACAATGATACTCACAGGACACTATGGCAGAAATTAACTTTACAATGTAACGGGGGTAGGGAGGACTGCAGTGAAGGGACAGAGGGAGAAAAACACTGGCATGGGTAACAATGTTTAATTTACTCATGTAAATGTAACCCCTTTGTACAGCATCTTTATAATAAAATAGATTTTCAAAAATCTAAAAATTATTATTTTTTCATAAAGTCTCAAGCTGATACTAATGGAACTTCTGAGTTCCAGTCAAAGAGATTCTTAGGACTTTCAAGAAGCTAGTACTAAGTACGTTTAAGCACAATTAAGATATAATGAGAAAAGTAGTGCTTTTTATTGTATTATATGAATAAGAGAAATTTCTTTTCGTTTCTATTAACATAGAATTCGTGTTTGTGATCTGCATTGTTCCCATGTCAGACTAATCTCTTGTCCTTAGCTCTCTTTGGTATGTATACCCTGGACATGTAATCTGAGATATAAGAAAGAAGTATTCTTTGTTCAATTTGGAGGCACTCCTCCCTGGGCAAGAAGTTAGACTGGAGGACCCTGACACTTGCTGTGGTTTCTCTTGCACAGCATACTGGGGAACTTAGGCCTTTGAGAACGTGACTGCTAATTAAATGCTTCTTACTAATAAGAATTATTTGTAGAATTTGAAAACATATTTGGGTAATAAATAGACTAGAAAAAATGTTGTTTGCTCTTTTTTATCACTACATTTCTTTTTGTCTAAATCTAAAAGCCAGACTTACCCTAAGGTCCTAGAATAAGCAAAATGGCTTATAGAGCTCAGATCATTTCTTTCCACAGAAGATAACAGCACCAAAAGAAATACAGGTCCACAACTGGCACAAGGAAGATAGATTTTGATGTCTCCTTTAGTCTTAAGATCGAATGTTCAAGGAGGAAACCTTGGGACTGATAACAACTTAAGGACCTAACATTTCCTGTGTTGTTCCATTATAGGAAGCAGTATGTGCTATGACTGACTGGTGATCCTAGCTGTGTCCTGAGAAGGACCAGTAGGGCTCTCTCATGGTCACTGGAAAGTCAGGATTGCACTCTAAGGGGACCTACAAGAAGGTGGTAACAAGACCTGAGTCAGAGTTTTGCCAGATCTAGATGATTTGTGACAGGCACTACAGTCTTCTGGCTAAGAATGTGGATATATCATCAGGGTCCTGCATACAAATTTATCACAAGTCTTAGCTTGCACCATTTCCTTATAATAGCCAACAAAAGGTCATTAATGTCCTCTGGAGATATTCTCATCAATATTTAGTAGGTAAAAAGATATAAAATCAAGTTCATCATGAGGAAAAAACCCAGATGAAAACCAAATTGCAAGAGCATTTATAAAAAATGTTTCTCTGTACATATCAATTTTGACAAAGTATTAAAAGTTAATGAAGCTGGGAAATTTAAATGGATTTCTTTTTTATTATGGTTGGAACTGTCTTTTACATTTCAACTACTTAACAAAAAGAAAGTAGGCCAAGCATTACCTATGTCTCACACCTGTAACTCTAGCTTTTTATAAACCTGACATCTACGGAAAGTGGATTATAGCTAGACCAGGTAGGAAAAATGTGTGAAATGTTGATCTCTAATTAACCATTCAATATCAAGAAGTGGAAGTTTGGTTCAAATCGTAGACTGTTACCCTTGAGTTAAAAAGCTAAAGGTCAGCTCCCTGAGTTCAAGTCCCAATATGGAAACACACACACACATACACACACACACACACACACACACACACACACACACACACACACACACACACACATTTTATCTCAAAAATAGCCAGTGACCAGGAAACATAAACAAGATGATATTTTTCTTTATTTACTTTCATTTTTGTCGTGTTTCTTCATTTATCTCTCTTTGAGAAGTTAAAGGGGCAAAGAAAAGGGGAGACATAGGCCAAACATGTGCAACAGTGACCTATGCAACTTGTTTGTGGGGAAGGACGCAATAACTGGAAGAGATGAAGGGAAAGGGTAGGATTGTCCCAAAAGAAATGCACTCAGGGAAATAGAGCTCAATATGACTTCCATTCTTCAGTGAAAGAGTTCAGAGACAATGTTCCGGCCCTGGCATCAAGCCTCATTACTGACTGAAACAAAAACAAGGACAAAAGAAATGTAGTCATTACCACCCATGTTTAACTGTCCCCTCTACAGCACAATGATAATAATAGTAATAATAATAATAATAATAATAATTATTATAATAATAATGATAAGAAGAAGAAGAAGAAGAAAAAGAAAAAGAAGAAGAAGAAGAAGAAAAAGAAGAGGAGGAGGAGGAGGAGGAGGAGGAGGAGGAGGGAGAAGAAGTAGAAGGATAACAAGAAAGAAGAAGAAGGAGGAGGAGGAGGAAGATGAAGAGGAGGAGGAGGAGGAGGAAGAGGAGGAGAAGGAGGACGATTAAGAGAAGGAAGGAGGGAGTTCGGGGAAGATTGTGGAGGAGAAGCTGGAGTCTAAACAAGCTCTCACATAGAAAGCAGTTTTAGAGTTCCAGTGAACAGTCCTAAGCCAGAGAATCACACCAAGTGTGCCATCACAGGACATAGAGTTAAGCCAGAGAGGGAAAATCCAGGCAAGGAGACACATCTGAGTTCTTGCAAGCAGCCGCCACGGAGGCAGCAACGGTGGCGAATGGCAGCGGCGATCGCAGGATCCATACCTGAGCCACAGAGAGTCCGGGACAAAGGAGCCAGACGCAGAGGGTGAGTGGATTCTACTCAACACCAGCAAGGACCGACAAGGAGCTGACATCTTCATCCTGCAGTTCACAGACCAGAGATGACCCAGGAACCAAGACTCGGCGTGAGTAGAAGCCTGACATCCTCACACCTTCTTCAGGGAGCAGAGGATGGAAGACTACCCCCCCCCCCCAGTACCGGAGATCTCCATCTTGGATACCGACAAAGCTCGGCGAAGCTGCTAGCTCCAACTCAAGCCTTGGAATAAAACGATTCATTTAGCAGGTCACAAGAACTTAACGGTGGCGTGACCTGCCAGACCAAGTTCCACCCAGGGAAAAGTCACCAAGTTTGGGCGCCAGCCCTAGGAGTGGCTTTCTTAACTGGGTAATCAGAGCCAGAGGCTGCCCCTCCTTCTAGCAGCCTTGACAATCAATTGAAATTCAGTAAACAGAAACCCTGAGAGTGGCTCCAGGCTGGGCTCTGTGAATTTTTCACAAATTAGTCCTCAGGAAAAGCTACTGTTTTTTGAAAGGCCTCAACTCTACCCAGAACCTAGCTTCATCACTGCATCCCCCTCTTTTGTGATAATCAAAGCAGATCTGCCTCCCTTTGAACTAGCCTGGGAGGAGGATCGCAAAATCCTGGGTAAAGCAGAGTATTTTTCTGCCTGTTCGAACAAACTGACTTAAGAAACCAACCAAGCCACAGGACCACAAGCAGACCAGAGACTCCAACAAGAGGCTGCGTACGGACACAAGGGAGATACAGGATTTTTCCCACCCCTCCCCCCAAAAAATCAAAGAACTTTTCTTCTTCTTCTTCTTCTTCTTTCTTCTTCTTCTTCTTCTTCTTCTTCTTCTTCTTCTTCTTCTTCTTCTTCTTCTTCTTCTTCTTCTTCTTCTTCTTCTTCTTCTTCTTCTTCTTCTTCTTCTTCTTCGTCTTCCTCTTCCGATTTCTTCTTCTTCTTCTTCTTCTTCTTCTTCTTCTTCTTCTTCTTCTTCTTCTTCTTCTTCTTCTTCTTCTTCTTCTTCTTCTTCTTCTTCTTCGTAGTCGTCGTCATCGTCTTCGTCTTCGTCTTCGTCTTCATCTTCTTCTTCGTCTTCATCTTCTTCTTCTTTTTTTGGTACATTATATAAATAATTTTTTTTCTTTTCTAAAACTTTTTTAATCTTTAATTTTTGCCTTTTTTGAAAAAAAATTGTTTTCCCGTAACTTTTTTTTCCTCTTATAACTTTGATTTTAGGGATACTTGAGTATGCGTTTTTCTCTCTTTTTTTTTGTTTACATTCTCTTTTTTTCTTTTTTAATTATCTTTTTGTTTTTTTTTATGTTTAGCTCTACTGAACTTTTATCTTTTTTCTTCCTTTCTTATCCTTTTCACCTTTTCCTCTCGTTCTTCTTTATGTGACTTAATTCTTGTCCTGCACATCCTCAGATAAACCCATAGTTGACTATTGGACCCTATCCCCCATTGTGTACACACTTAATCCACAAATTTATTACTTAATTCAAAACCTCTGAGACTTAAATTCCTTAATAGCAGTACTACTTTTATACAAATATAATATTTAAGCATTTTTATATTTAAGTTTTTTCATATCTCCTTTATATACCTCCGCTTCTCTCAATATATTCACATTCTTCTCTAAATAGAATGTTTCCTAGTTGCATAATATTATTAATTTTTACTTTTGTATTTTTTCTGGTCTCTTCTCTTTTCCCTTTCCCTTTCTTCTTTTTTTCTTTCTCTCTACTTTCATCCTACCCAACCTATTTCCTGCTTTGAGATTAGGACTTAGTAAACTCTCCCTGTGCCTCCCCACATCAATCTATTCCAATTTTTTACCGATATCTCTCCCTAACCCTAATAATTTCTGGTCTTCTAAATTCTTCTTTGCGGTTCATAGCCCATTAACATATAGTTGTTTGATGTTGAATAGATGTATCTGTTGAACTAGATTGTATCGGTAGACTATTGACTGTGCAAATTCAGACAAACAAGTCCACACTAAAGCTGCCAGCACAACTATGTTTATTGCAGCATTATTTACCATAGCTAAGATCTGGAACCAACCCAGATGCCCCTCAGTAGATGAATGGATCAAGAAAATGTGGTATGTGTACACAATGGAATTCTTTGCCTCCATCAGAAAGAATGACAGTGCCCATTTGTTAGGAAATGGAAAGACTTGGAAAAAATTATATTAAGTGAAGTAAGCCAAGCCCAAAAAACTTAGGTCCCATGGTTTCCCTTATTTGCAATATCTAGTACATGTATGAGTCAAGCGGAAAAGGTCAGGTAATGTGATGTTAGGAAAATGAATCCTTAGATATGTATTTTAATGCTTTTTTTCTTTCATGCATTTGTTTCTAATGCAATTATAAGATTATTTCTTTGTTGCTTTGTATGTCCCTCCCCCACAATATAACCCCTACTTTCACTGTATTTGATGTCAGTATAATTTGTGGAGGAGATGGGGAAAAACAAGTAGTTTAAGGATACAGGTGGACCTGTTGCAACAATGAGAAGTACAAGTTGTCATGTCAAAAACTAACTTTACAACCTTGGTATGGGGGGCAGGGGAGGATTGGGTGGAGGGCGGGGGGACAGAGGCTGGGAAGGGATGTGAAGGGTAAACAAAGGAGGATGCTGCAATGCTTGATAAGAAATGTACGCATTATCTTGCCCATGTAATTGTAACCCTGTATACAATATGTTCACAAAAAAATAAAAATAAAAATTAATTAAAAAAGTAAATAGTATATATATATATATATATATATATATATATATATATATATATATACACAAACATATACATATACATACACACAGTATATATATGATGGGATGAATTAAATATAAATGAATATTTGTAATACAAATTTAAATATAACTAAATATATATTTACAATATATACATATTTACATATGCAAGATCATATTATATCTGTATGTTTATAAATATATTTTTAATTAATATCCAAAGAGTATATCTGAAGATTTTGGGGAAATTATAGAGTTTCTAAAGGCTTACTACTGACCCATCATACTTTCAAGCAATTTTTTTCTCCTTATTAAAATGTCTGGATTACTAACATTGAATGATTATAAAACAGAGTATCTGTTTTAGTCCTTATGATTTTGGATTAGAAACATCTACTTACTCAGTACAAAACCTACCAAAATGTGATCTTGAAATCACACTCCACAAACTGGACATTTACAGCAAATTAACAACTTACTTTATCTCACATAAATTCAGTTTCCTTAGATTCATCTACATATAAAAACATGCATGCATTTTCCTGCTCACATACACCCCCATATTCACATGACATACTAAATGTGACACTATAATAAATAATAATATAGATACCGAAAAAGAACATTTTGCAAATGTAATTAACATTTATTTTTTACATATAATGCATTATTGAAATACTTATGAAAGAGCAGCTGAGAGGATGTTTCAAATACTAGAGTGCCTGACTAAAGAGCATGTTTCTCAGTCCAAACATCATTATTTACATCCTTCCTTCTCCCACATAAAAAAAGCAAATAAGTATAGAATTAACCTATATATCCCTTAATCACTAATTGAATAAAGAAATTGTAATATATATGCATATATAAACAATGATGTATTACTTAGCCCAACATAATACTGAAATCATATCATCTTCAAGAAAATACATAGAAGAAGCAACCTTCATATTAAAGAAATATGCCATACTGTGAAAAACAAATTCTAGCTTTCTCATATGCAGAATCTAGACCTAGAAAATAAAATGAATGACCAAGGTATAAAAGGTGGAACTGATTAAATTTGGACAAAAGTAAGAAAGGAGATGAAGAGAAATATTGTGGAGTATATATGTTCAAATAATTTATGTTAGTATCATGACATAATAAAAGTATAAAAATAAGAAATGAAATTCATAAAATGAATAAAATTTAGCAAGCTACATTATATGGATATGTGTATAACAATAAAATACCTTGTGAAATTAATGTTTGATAATAAAAAGACAAAAATTCATTCCAGCTGTTGTAGATTCATATGTTAATTTCCACTTTTTGTTCAGTTATTTCCCTAGTAAAGTAAAAGGAGAAATTGATTTTGCTTATTTAGAAAGACTATGTTGTACGATTAAAATTAAAGTATTCTAGTTAATTGCTGTCAATATGAAATTGTTCAATCCAATTAATTATTATATTAGAATATTTTCAATGCACTCTTCAAAATATTATCCCTATATGTATATACTTTTTGCTATTTATTGAATATGTTTTCTTTACTCAATCTCTATATATCATTTTCTGAATGTAGTTTGGTATATGAAACTAGGATATATTATACCTGACCTGGAAATCAATTATTCAAAAAGTTTTTATCCAAAATGTCTAAAATGAAATAAAGAGTTAAATCCAAATTTTGTATATTCGAAGACAATACTTGGTTAGTCCTCTTCACACATTCCCAATTCCCTTCTTGAGAATAATACAATTTGTAAGGAAATCCTTAGAATGTTTTGGAGAAGTAGGTTGACTTTAAACCAATGAGTTACTCTATGCTACATTTCTGTTTACTTTATATCCAGAAAAGCTAAATTATTTCCTTATCATTTTCCTTAGACTTTATATTCAGGTTTAACACTGTTGGATGACAAAGATATAAACATTTTTTTTAACAGTGGTTAAATTGAGGCTGAGAAATCTAGGTACAAGTATACTCATGCAGATAGGGCTCATCAGTCATGAGACCATGATATCAAAATGTTAACCTATGCTTACTGAAATTATCCTTATGAGATTTTGTGCATTATAAACAGTGGTTACTAGCATTTGTTTTGTAATCAACATCATTTCATGGGTTAGGAACTGAATTGAGACATTATACGCAGAACTAAATTTATAGAGGCATCCAAAATTAGTTACCAAGATATACATCATTTAACACGATGTTTTAAAAATGCAAGCCAAAGGAAATAATTTATGGAAAAAATCTTTTAAAATAAATACAGAATAAGTATCACTGATTTTTCTTAAATGCCAGTTTGGAATACGGTTTGCATGATGACTTTTCTGATTATATGTTTAGTTAGGTCTTGATATTTAGTTGGAGAAGTTATGTTCTTTCATATATTCATTTGTCAGATCAAAGAGGAAATGAATTCCGTGCCAGAGTCAAATCCGTAATAATGTTACAGTTGTATCCTGCCACTTTGCCAAAGTTTCAAATCAGATCGAGTAACTTGGGTCTTTTTTGGATCTAACTAAGTAGGTATGCAATTTTCTCAGTACTAGAAAGATATTGACCAACATTTATTAAAACAGTATTTTCCAGAAACTACTCCTATTCTCTCTTTTCATTAGATTATTTATTTCATTTATATCATATTTTGATGTTTTCATTATGATAACCCACATTAAATCTTCTACAATGTAATTTGGAGTTGTTTAAAATTATGTACACTCAGGTACACTGCTAGGATTCTATTATTTGCATATTTTGTTCTTGGGAAATCAGTAGGATTTAGTTCTCTATATGGATATTATTGGACTTATTCATTGCATTTCTGATTTTTTAAAGTATGTCATGATTTTTGTGATTTAATACTGTAATATTTTTTCTTTTAAATATGTGCAGATCTTACTTCACATACAGTTACCTTTGTTTTAAACAATTTGATCCATTCAAGGGATTTGCTATATTAGGTTCATCCAAATGAATTTAATAACAAATTAACACAACCTTATTTCGGAAAGACAGTTATCCTTATATCTCTACTCAAGTTAACATGTATTTGAGGTTTTTGTACTTTAAAAAAAAACTGAGCATAACATGTTTTTGTTCCTGGGGGAGTTCCAATTTCTTGGTTGTTTTTCAAGCTGTGGTGACTTCAAATATGTGTACATTTATTTTAATTGTTTTGTGTCTATATTTTGTTTCATAAAACAGAAAGTAGAAAAAGCATCAGTGATTTAGAACTTTTCCACATAGAATTCTAAGAGAGATAATTGAAGTTTTGTTATAACTGGGACCCGGAAGTTCTTGTTCGTGGAAGGGGTAGCAGAAAAACAGAGACATTGTTTGACGTGATTGAATTCTGCCTCCTCTTGCCTCACTATTTCCAATGGTAATAATTTTGTCTGTATTAACTTAGAATTTTTGGTTTAATTGGTACACACTACACATTCATATTTGATTTTTACTCTAAAATCTTCTTGCCTTTGTTTAAGACCAGAGATGTGAATTTATAGTGGTAAAAAGCATCTACTAATTTATATGAAATTGTCCAAACTAGTTTCACTTCACAATATATGCAATATAGAATGTAATAATAATAGTGTGAGATAGTATGTAATAATTGACTTTGGGGAAAGTCGATTAAAGTGTATTTTTGTGAGATACTGAGTAATAGTAAAAATTATACTTAATATTATTAAAAATAATCCCAGTTATATCTAAAAATAACTCGTAGTTATAAACTAATGCTGAAAAAATAATATCATTTTTTGGAAAAATCCAGAAGTTTAAATAAGCTTGTTTTTTAAAAATTGACTTGGATCTGGGCTTCGTGGCTCATGCCTGTAATCCTAGCTACTCAGGAGTCTAAGATGTGAGGATATTGGTTGAAAGATAGCCTGGTCAGAAAAGACTGTGAGACCCTTACCTCCAGAAAACCACCTAAAAACTAGAAACAGCACTGTGGCTCAAGTGGTACAGTGGAAGCCTTGAGCTGAAGAGCTGAACACTGGCTCACCCCAGAATTCAAGCCCCACGACCCACAGAAAAAAAATTTACATGGATTTGTTCTTCATTTTTTTTCTTTTTTTTTTCTTCTTCATTTTTTTTTCTATGAGAGGTTGTTCAGTAAAAAATGTCATTAGTGTTTATATTTTGTGTTGGCATAAATAAGCCTACTATTGTGTTAATTTAATTTAAAAAAAAACTCTGATTCTATGACAGCATAAATTTTGTGGGTAGTGGTTAAGACAAGGTTGCCTTTCTGAAAAAAATATGTATATCACCCCCCACAAAAGAGGAAGAAAAAAATTATATGCCAGGAAACTTACTCTGTAAATCATAATGGAATAATATTCTGTCATAGGTGAAGATGTTGCCACTTGATTTTAGTATGCCCCAGAAAGACCAATGTGTGAAAGAAAAATGACTTTCCGTTTCCTCCCAGATTGTGGAGAATACCTGAGTAGTTCTTTAGACTGAAACCTATGAGTACATAGAATCTCATCTTCCTTCTATATTTTAATCATTCTCAGTCAAAAACATTTCTCTTTGACATACTCCCCACCTTGACATGGTCTTGTCACAGCCTACCAAAGCAATAAAACAAACTGAACATATACTGAAACCTTCAAACTTTTAAATGTGTAAGCCTTTCTGCTTAATATATGGACAATATCACTTATTATGGAAGGTTATAAAGCTAACACAGAAGTCTAGTCTTTCTAACAATGTAGAGTATATAAAAATGTGCTTTATTATAAAATATCTAACTCCATGTTGTATTTTGTGTTTTTGTTTCTGTTGATCCTTAAACTCAGGGCTGGAGTGGTGCTTTTGTGGTCAAGGCCAGTGATCTACATATAATATGAACTGGAAATCCATTTGCCCGGTTGGTTAATTGGAGATAAGAATCTAATGATCTTTCCTACTCTGCCTGGCTTCAAATTGTAATCTTCAGATCTCAATCTCTTAACTAGCTAAGATTCAATCTTGAACCACCAGTGCTAGCCATGTTGCATATTGTGTGTAATTCTAATTCTCAGCATTGTATATATGTTCCTACTACAATGTAAAAAATCTAAAAATATACTAAGGGTAAATATATAATGAAGGAAGAATTTTTATCCTTTAAAAAATGTTTCCAAAATCTATGATAAACTATTGATATTTTACTGTACCTTTCCTGCAATCAGTTTTATATATTTTAACAATTGTCAGGCCAAGTTTCTCTATATTCTACTGGAGATTTACTATTTCATGCATGCATGTAAATTTATGTGTATACGTATCTATCTATATATCTTCCAGACTTGTTACTTAGCTTTGTTTTGCTGTTCAGCAGTTGAACCCGGTCGGCTCATTCTGTGACAATATCTGTCCTCATTCTCATCATTCATTATTTACCATACCATCAGACTTCTAAAATCAGCCTCATTTCCTGGAGAATGTTACCAATCAGTCCAACCCACAGGGTTTTAATAAAGGAAGCTTTAAGAAAGGAAGTTAACATGAAGTGACAAGTACCGAATTTCCACAGAGACCTAGTAGTTTATGAAAATTATATCTGACACCTTTCACATTTCTGCCTTCCTTCTCTTCTCATACTTAAGAAAACATTGACTAACACTATAAATATATTGCATTTATAACTTAAGAATCAGTGTTTTTTTCTAACCTGAAGCCTTCTTTTCCATGATTTTTAACATAAACTTTTGGGAGATTTTTTTTGGATAGTTATGGGATTTCATCCAAAACAAAGCCATGTATATAAAGTAAGCCAATGTTTTCAACATAGATTACTAAACAAAAGAGGGAGAAAATTATGGTTAGTTATATATATTAATCACAAATATAGGCAATATCAAGATATTTTCAAATTGTATACTTTTACTGGATAAAGAGCCTCAGACTTCTAATCTTATCTACTTTGGAAAGAGAGATTAGAGAATTCCAGTTTTAGGCAAGCACAGACACAAAAAGAAATTTCAGAAACTCTAACCATTTGCTGGGTGCAATATTTTTTGCTTGTGTTAGGAGGACCACAGTCCAATCAGGCCCAGGCATACTGATACTACCTCAAAATAAGCAATCCAATTACAATCTGAAGGTATGGCAGTAGTAGATATGACGTTTAACAAGTGTAGGGTTTTAGGTTCAATCCTCCAGTACAGCTCAGAATTTAAGTATGTACCAGGTAAGAATGTGGCATGTCTAAGGTCAAGACTTCATACTGGTGTTACAAGCTCTAATAAAACCTTTACCTCTTTTGCTAATTTTTTAAAGTATAACCACAACTTCCATGCCCAAACCAAATAATTTCCTATGAGATTTTCTTCACTCCATAAAGTAATATGTTATGTGTTGAATACGGTCCCATTAAAATCTTACTATCAAAAACCCAATGCATTAGAAAGTGATTGTATATTGAAACAGAATCTCAAAGATAGCATTTAAGTGGAAGTCTCCTCCAACAGATGCAGAAGGCCTTGAATATGCTAAGGAAAGAGGACTCAGAAGCCAACTCTGATCTTGGAGTTCTAGTTCCACGAACTCAGAGGCAATATATTTACAGTGTTCATGCTACCCAATCTGTGGTCGTATATTATTACAATTACTATCAAACATGTGGAATCTATAAGACATGAAAAGTCATCGATTCTTGGGGTCCATGACTCATCTCTATAATCCTAGTGATTAAGAAGGATGAGACTTGGGGGATAATGGTTTTCCACCTTGTAGGAAAGTTTATATGGTTCTAACTCCAATTAACTGAAAAAATTTCTGGGCTGGAGGCATGGTTCAAATGGTAGACTGATTAGTGTTAGCACACAAACTGAGTTCGTGAGTTATGTTTAAGCCCCAAACTGTGAGAAAGAAAAAGTCCTCCGAAGAATACTTTGAAAAGACGCATTATGAATAGGAAAACAGAAACAAAAGAAATAAAATTCTTGATATAGACAAAGCTTCCCAATGTGAAATATGGCACAAACTGTAATATTTAGGTTTTTCCTTCCTATACAGAAGAAATAAATGGTATTTTTACTTGAGGAAACTAAAATGTAAAACTATGCAATGAATAATCATATTACATTTGTGTTTTTATAATTTAACTTGTTTTCCTACAAATTTCTATAATAGTGTAGCTTTGGAAAATCAATAAATGTTGCATTTACATATAGGATTGCATACCCTTGCAAGTGTTGTCTAAAATTGGTCTACACTGAAATGATTGCCATTGATATCTTTCTCAAGATTCCAAATATTTATATTTTCAGCTGACCTTCTATAAAACTCATACCCCAAACATAACTTTTTAGTTTATTCATGCAATCATACGAACATAAACATAAGGCCCCAAACGTTTATTACTTTTATCTGCTGTCATTAATTTAGTACACCTAATAGAATTATATATATATATATATATATATATATATATATATATATATATATACCCTGAGGGAGATAACATATTTCTTTCTAAATATAGACTTCTAGGCGCACACACACAGACACAGACACACACACACAAATACACACACACACACAGAGACACACACACACACAGAGACACACACACACACACACACACACACATACATATATATTTACCACTCTAACTCATGTTAGGTTCCTGACACTGGGTATCACACAATGATCTAATAATCAAACTCCACCCCAGACATAAAATACATTCATATTTCCACACAAAAAAACACCAGATAATTCAAAATAATGAGAATAATGAGCCATACACAGCGTGATTTCATTCATTCATGATGATGCATTTTTCATATCATAATTAAAAATCTTTATGAGTGTCTCTGATTAGTAGACAAAAGTATGTTATCATATAATAGAAACTGTAGGTTAAATTACTTTTCCCTAGTTAATCTTTAATATATCATATCAAAAAATTCTCTTTCCTTCTTGCAGAGTCTGTTTCTGGCATTTTCCCTAATGTCTAATATTAAATTACAAAGGACATGCCATATTCCTTAATTCATTTTTCCTAAAGGTTATGCTATAGAGTTGAATGTGATTTGTTTACTGATTCTAAATTAACTTTTCTCAACAACTTGTATTATTGTTTATATTGCTCGTAAACTATTTGAAATGTCAAGAAGAACTGGATATTCATCTTAGGAATGATTGTGAATGGCAGCAATGGTTGTGGGGAGATGAAGGACTTGAAGTACCTGGAGTGTCTAAAAGAAGGCAATGTTATTTAAAGGGCTGATGGTTTAGTAAGCTTTTAAAGTGTGGTCTTTTTATTTCATCTAAGAAGATAAAAGTATGCTTTTCATCACATTCTGGCCTGTAAAGCACTGGAATCATTTAATTGTATATCATATGCCCTGCTGCTACTGTAGTGAAACCCACAAACAACTGAACAACTGTGTTAGCTGCTCTAGATTTTGAAATTTTCTTCCAGTAGCCCTCCCTAGTAATTCAAGCCCAGACTCATGAGATAGTCACATAATCAACAATTACAAACACCACAATATAAAAGACCATGTGCAATATTAGGTTCATTTTTTTCTTTGTTGTTTCCTTTTTTTATTGATTGTCTTTTAAGGAGCGACGGGCTGTTTATTTCTCATTATTGTTGGTGTGACTTAAATAAATTTACCAGATTTTTCAAATAAAATAAAGAGATATAAAAGGCATATTTAGTCACAAAATAAAAGTAAACATTTGCGTGATTCTTTTCATTCTACTCCTGTTCACAGTTATTTTGAAATACCTTTGAGATGAGACAAGCATATGTGTAAATTGCCACGCATCAAGCACACAGGACTGTGGAATCTTTGGGCTTTGATTTCTATATCAACTCCACCTAGAAAAGAAAATTATCACTTGCTTCATGTCTTAAGTAATCTACTTAAAACAAGTTTTATTAATTTCATCAATACATCTCATAATCTATGGAATTGATGCATTGCATAAGTCTTTGATTTATTTCCACTACATTAATATTACATTTATTTTAGTTTTTTGCACATGAAATAATGACATTCTTGAGGATAAAACATTCCTGTTTTTCATTTTAGTTGCCGAAATGGAACTATTTGACATTTTGAAATAAAACTTTAAATCAAAAACTTCAAATTTCATAGGACTTGAATTGTGTTAATTACATCTTTAATGTTAGAATAAAAAGCATTATTAAATAGAAAGCAAAATTATGTTATCACACCTCAATCCCTGAATTGACTTTATGATAAAAAATAATTTTATTTATATAATATATATGCTGACAGAAAGTATGTGATATGAAAACAAAAGACTCCTTTTTTGTTTTGTGTTCCTTGTTGTTGTTTATAGTTTGTGTTGATTCTGTATTCTTTACCTCATGCCTGATATCTTCAGGAACGTGAGGGGTGGTCACAGAACTTTAGTGAAAAATTGCAGCAGTGGAGTTCATTGAACATTGATAAAAGTGAACTATTTAACACACGGGTAGGGACAGGAGGGTGGGACTGGGAACAAGTGAGGGAACTGAAGATATTTCATAAAAGGAAATGTACTCTTACCTGATCGTGTAATTGTAATCCCTCTATAAATCACCTTAATAATAACAGACTAAATTTAATTAAAGTTAAACGAAATTTTGTTTCTTAGAATCCTAATAGTTTGTTTTGTTCACTGGTTTGGGCTGGTTGAGTCTATCTCTGAAAATAGATGCATTGACATTCATTGGGAGAAGTTGTCAGCTACTAGTAGATAAGTCAATTATGATTGTCTGTATGGTTTTTTGCGACTCTGATTCATTTATTTCTTTATTCTAATTTGTATTACTTCTGTCTACTAATTTTTGGTTTGGCTTGTTCCTGTTTTGCAAGTACCTAGTGCTGATTCAAGTTTGTTCTAATTTGTTGATGTACACACTCAAAGATATAAATTTTCCTTGAGTGTTGCCTGTGCAGTTGTATCCCAGAGGAGGTAGCGTTTTGTCTGTTTCATTCCACTGAATTCTATAAACGTTGGAACTTCCCTCCATATCTCATCAGTAACCCACTGATGATTTAGCAATGTGTTATTCATTCTCTGTGAGTTTCAGAATTTTCTGTGATGCCGTTTGATGTCGAGAACTAATTTGGTCCCATCATGGGCTGACAGATTAAAAGGAGTAATTTCATTTTTATTTTTGAATTTTCACAGATTTTCCTTGTGATCTGAGATATGATCTATTTTCGAGAACGTTCTGTGGGCTGCTGAGAAGAATATATATTGTGACACTGCTAGATGAAATATTGTTGATATCTGTTAGGTAGAGTTTGTCAATACAGTTATTTAGCTCTGAAGTTTTTTGCCAAGTTTTTTGCCTGGCTGGCCTCTCCAGAGGTAAGCATGATGTGTTCAAGCAACCAACAATGTGTTTGGATGTATACATATTTTTAGGGTAAGTAGTATTTGTCTTATGAATTTGGGAGCTCTAGGATTCAGGGCATTGATATTTAGAATTGTTACATCCTCATATTGATAGTTTTCTTTACAATAAGTAATGTCTTTCTTTGTCTCTTTTTACCTTCATACCACTTTTAATTTAAAGCCTATTTTATCTAATATTAGTATAGCTACTCTGGCCTATTTATGAGGTCCATTTTTAATTTTTAAAGATGATGACCGAAGGGTTACAATTACATAAGTCAGAAAATGAGCACATTTCTTTTTGAAGTGTCACCTCTTCCTTAATGTTCTCCCAGTTTTTCCCTTTCAACCTCCTTCCCCCATAAGTTGTATAGTTCATTTTTAATGTAGTGTCTATTGAGTAGCACTGCTGCATTTGTTCACCCTTTGTCCCACCAATTATGCTACACCTTGCCCTTTGAAAACTTACATACAAGACCAAAGGTGCAGAAAAAAACCAGCATCAGAAGAAAGAAGGAAAAAGCAAGCCAATAAAAATATTTCATTATCATTTATTGGAGATCATTTTGATGAACATTATTTTATATGATAATATTCATGTAACTATTGAGCCTTTGTGATCCTCTCCAAAGGGCATCCTGCTTTGATCTCACTATATAAATGTTTAAAACCCCATATAATTTATCATGTGCAAGTGTAATGTTTTCTCTTTTACCATCCAAGTGTGTTTACTTGTAGAATTAGAGGCACATTCTAATAAAACAAATGAGGGAAATCAGGCAACCTATATTTCTTTGAGTGTGTCTTTCTTCACTTAATATATGTTTGTTCTAAGTCTTTCCATTTCCTTATAAATGGCGTAATATTATTCTATCTGGCTCAAATAGAATTGCATCAAACTGAAGAGTTTCTTCATGGCAAAGGAAAAGTTAGCAAGATATATAGAAAGAGAAGAGAATGGAACAAGAATTTTACTAGCTAATCATCAGAAAAGGGTTTTCATAACTAACCCATATTTATAAATGAAAAAATTAAATCCAACAACAATAAACCCTCAAATAAAAAAGAACCCAATTAATATATGGTTAAAGACTTAAAGCTAACTTCTAAGAAGAAGTAAGAAAAACAAATAGACACATCACTCTCCATAAAAAAATGCAAATACAAACAACACTGAGACTCATCTCAACCCTGTTACAATTTCATTATGAAAAAATGAACAATCACAGATGCTGATATGGCTGTGGCCCAAAGGAAACTGTATTACATTGTTGGTGAGACTGTAATCTTGTTCAACCACTTTGGAAAAAAACTATGGAAGTTGCTCACAAAACTGAATAGAGAGCTACCTATTATCCAGCAATTCCACTGATAGCATGCAAGGAGGTACAAGTGAATTATCTGAAATGTCAGAGTCCATGAAGAGTGAAAATACTATAATTCTCTTAAAAGACTGTGAAAGCCCAGCAAAATAAATAACAGTAAATGTGTACTGCAAGAGAGGACAGTGGGGAGCAATGAGAGAGGGGTAGGAAATTGAAGGGGAAAAGGATAGAATACAGACAGCAATCCATTGTATAATTCCCATAGTTGAAATATACAAAGGAAGGGGTAGTGTGAAATGGGGGTGGAGATGTTGAAGTGGTAACACAATTCCAGGTGCATTGTATGCATGAACTGCTTTATTAAATGGCAAGTAATTCCGTAACATATTATTGAGATACATAAGGATTGGGCTTGATTGGGAGGGGTGGATGAGAATGTTGAAAGGGCTAATATTGACCAAGATGCACTGTATCCCATATACTGTTTCAGTGAATGGCAACTCCTTTGTACAAATACTTAAAGATTAAAACTTTTTGAAACTTAATTATGAGAATTGAATAGAGTTGAACCTCAATTCAATTCAAATTTAAAAATATTTTTAACCTGGAGACTTGGAGAATAAAATTCAAATAATAAAATATAATAAATATTTTTATCAAAATTTGTGATATTTAACTCCAAACTACTTTGCTTTTTGTTAGCCATTGGGCTTTTATAAGAGAATTCTTCAAAGTAAGTGGCATAAAATCAAAAGAAGTATATTACCCATACTCTAGAAGCTTGAACATTGATAATAAAAATGGTTGTTCCAAGCAATTCCTTTTCTCTTGGGGGTCCACTTTCTGGCTCATTGTAATTATTTGCTGGACATTCATAAGGCAGAGTAATTATATTGGGCTTCCTTAATCAGGATCATTATTGCAGGGTCATCTCTAAAAGGTTGATTCTAATGTCACCAGAAAGGGGAACAGAATTTCCACATGTGTATCTGAAAGGAATTACATCGTCCAATACACTTTGCAACTTTTGCTTTAACTTAGGGTAGTATATCATTTGGATAATATTTCATAGCAGATAATAACTTAAGGACAAGCTTATATCATGTGAATTATGTGAATGATTCTTCTTATAATGGGAATAATTATAGTCATGGCAAAGTGAAGTATGATCGTTTAATGGCTCTTGAATCACATCATAGGTAACCATGTAAACATTGTACAGCCTTTCTAAGGCCCTTCTGATTTATTAGAACAATCTCAGATGAGTTAATTGCTGTAAGAAATATTCGTTTGTGCCAACAAATACAGATAACTTTTGATTTTAATTACTTTCTGCTCTTAGGACTTTCACAGACACCAAAATCAGATGATATTAATTTATGTGATAAAATACATAATAAATTTTTTTGTAATTAATATAATATGAGACTAACGTTAATAGCACTAAAATACTAATATTCACATTATATAAGACACTGACATCCGTTGGTTACATCAATTTTTAGAATATTTATAATTTTAGAATATTTATAAGTGTAAATTGTTTGCAATGTATAGAAAATGAGAAAAAATTTGAATGCATATTACTACAGATGCAAACAGATTCACCTGGTTATTCATGATCCTCTATTCGTTGGTATCATTCATGCATGGAGAACATGCAAAGAAGTGAAAATTGCAAACTTGAATTTACTAAAGGGTTAATTACATGGAGTTTATGTTGGACTAATAGCAGATTTAAGAAATTAGTTTTGTCTCTTTCTTTCACCCTCCTTTCCTTCCTTTGTTCCTTCATTTCTTCCTTCCTTCCTTTTTTCCTTCCTTCCTTCTTTACTTCTTTCCTTTCTCCCTCCTTCCCTCCATCCCTACTCTCTCTTTTTCTTTTCTTTCTTTCTTTTTTCGTTCTTTCTTTCTTTCTTTCTTTCTTTCTTTCTTTCTTTCTTTCTTTCTTTCTTTCTTTCTTTCTTTCTACCTACCTTTCTTTCTTTTATAAGAACATTTCTTATGGCTATAGAAAATATACCAACTGTTGTACTCCAACGTATTATGAGTAATTATAAATATAACTAGATTAATATTAATTTTAATCTCTTGTTATGTTTTGACAAATTATACTAAAAACAATTTCACAAGCGTTGCAAGATATGTAACAACTATTACTTTTCATGATATTGTTTATTTCTTCAAATTAAAATAAGAATTTAGACATAATATTGTTTATGTGTGTGTTGTTCTTGTGATTTTAATTCAAGACCTAAAACTTAGTTTCTTTTTTCCCTCAAAGATATTTCTCTATCATTTGAGCCAGAATTCCACTTTTGGCTTTGTGTGTGTGTGTGTGTGTGTGTGTGTGTGTGTGTGTGTGTGTGTGTGTGTGTGTGTGTGTGTGTGTGTGTGTGTGTGTGTGTGTGTGTATGTGTGTGTGTGTGTGTTATGATTTGTGTGTGATATGTGTGTGTGTGTTGTGATGTGTGTGAGCTTTGAACCACAGCTTCCTGAGTAGCGAGGATTACAAGCATGAGACACCTATGCTTAGCACAGATTTAATATGTTTAAGATTAAATTAAATTTCATATTAGAGGCTCAATTTAACAAATTAACGTTTAGATATTTATTTAGTTATTAAACTTGAACGTGCAGTGTGAAAAATAGTTTTCATTTTTATGAAAAAAATATGCACTCAAAGGTTTAGATGACAGAATCTTTGGACAAATTGAAATATTCTATTATTTAAAAGCGAAAAAGAATCATTAATCAAATTTCTCATGTAATCTAAAAGCAACAGGCTCTGTCAGGTTGAATGAAGCTATTTTACATTACATTAACTATTATATACTTTAGTCACATAATTTTCAATTCCTTTAAATATAAACTATATTTGACAGAAAAAGTAGATTCATAAATTTTGGGGTATATAAAAATCTCAGTTATTGGACATGTATTTCTGAGGTTTGAATAACAAGTCATTTCAGAGCAACACTGAATTTCATGTATTTTATGTCAATAGTGATTTTAGAAATGAATCAATCTCAATATGATATAACTAATGCACGATATTCCATCAGTTATCCAATTATTCCAAAAGACTGTAATGGAACTTATTTTTGAGTAGCTACTTTCTATAGAATAACTAAGAAATAAATGATCATGATAGTATTTATTGTTCCTTCAACTAGAAAGAAAGAACATCACTATAGATGACACATACTTGAATGGAAATGCCATAAAATTATGAAACATTCAAGTCATTGTGAGTTAGATGAAATAGTCATTTTTGAAGGTCAAAAATGAAATTTCTTGAAGCTTCCTTATCTGTTAAATAAAAGGCATTTGCACTCTAAATATTTGATTAATCTCTCCAGCAATGGTATAACCAAACCACCTTTATGCCAAATAGCTTCTCTGATTAAGTCAAGTAAATATTTAGGAATAGAAGTTATCACAATTGTATAGAAGTATCTATCCACCACTCAATAAATTAAATCTGAAATCAAAAAGGATTGGGATTAATAGTTAGCTTTCACTATGTTGCCATGAAGAGGTGAACCCTTTCAAGTGGGCATAGTCATAAAGATTTGGTCACTGAGCTTGTGATCAAAGAGGATGTTAAGATCAAAGTCCTTTCTTCCTCTTCCTTCTTTTAATTCTCTTTCTCCTTCTCCTTTTCCTTCTCCCTCTCCCTCGTCCCCTGCTCCTCTTTCTCCCTTCCCCCACTCCAATTCCACCTCTTCTTTACTTCCTGGCTTCCATAAATGCAAATAACCCATCACACGTTCCTGACATAGGGTACTGTGCCACCAGCAATCCAAAGCAATGAGGATGAAAAACATAAAACGAAATATATAAAATCAGAAGTCATGATTTATCTTTCCTCCTTTTAAGTTAATTTTATTATGTATTTTGTCATATTAATAGGAGACTGAAACAGCATGTTCTCATTTATTATAAGTGATAAGATTTACTGGAAAAAAATCTGACCAAAATCACCCTAATGAAATGAATGATTAAATTAATATTATATTAGGACAAATATACTTTAAAATATTAGATATAATTGAATAAGCGGCAAAAATCACCTCTATGATTTCTTATGAAAAGACAGCAGAATACGATCTGTTAACAAAAATGGGTCCCATGGAACAATGGGAAACAAAATCCATACCTACAGATTGTGATATAGCTAGAAAATAGTTTCCACTATGCTAAGTCTTTGACATTTTAGTTTTTTTTACACAGCTATTTTCATCTCTTAGAAAATGACTTTATTAATACTCAAGGGTTTGCAGCTTATAACCCAGCAACAAATAATGCTTCTAAATGTAAAAAGGCAGGGGAGTCTAATTCAAAGCCTTGGCTTGGTGCCAGCTTAGTAAGATATAGCTGCACAAGGAAAGAGGGGTAAAACAGGAGTGGTTATAAAATAAAGCACTGGTCTGAAGCCTCAAATTAAGGACACCATTCTGTGTGGACCAAACAGTCTCTAACATGAGGTTCTTTTTAAATTAACAAGCACGATTTTAGATTTTTGCAGAGTGAGATGATGCATAGTTACAGACGAAGTCTGATATGTCAGGTAATACAGTCTGCTATTTCACATGTTACCCAATAGCCAGGTTTCAACACAAATGACGACGAGATTGTCCAAATTATACTTGGACTTTTACCTCTCATGAATCAAAATTCTGTCTAATAATTTTTGTCTTCCAGATGTTTTCACATTTCTCATGATCTTTTCTACTATTTTGTCTTCATTATTGATGCTCATACTATTTTTTTGTTGCTGTCTTTTGTGTATATGCCATTTTTAGTGCTTGAACTCAATGTTTATAGATCTCCCTTGTATTTTTTGCTCATGGCTGATGACATGCTATTCTTTGAGCTACATCCTCACCTTCTGCCTCCTGCTGGATAATTGGAGATAAGTTTTCACATTTTTGTCTGTTTGGACTGATATAGAGCTAAAATATTCAGGTGTTAGCTTCCTGAGTTTCTATTATTCTACACATGAACAACTAACACCAAGCTTTGCTATACTATTATATTAATTATGTCTTAGAAGAAAGTGAAGTCTATTTGTGATAAGTGTGCAATTTTCAAATACAAGTTTGAATCTACTTGATATAATGTAACTTATCAATTTTAACAGCTAAATCAATGAATGCTACACATTCCCAAAGAAATATAATTGAAAAAATGCATAATTATTTTCTTTAAATAAGTAAAGGAACTATGAATTTCTTTAACTTTACAATTCATGTTTTACATAAATTTAATTGGCAAACTTCCATGACTAAAAGTAAATATATTAATTTTATACTACAGGAAGCAAAGTGATTATAGTTAAGAATAGATATTTCATCACACCAGAAGATAAGTTTTTGAGCATTCTCCCCATAAAGAAATGTTACATGCAGAAATTAATGGATATGATATGGATTGATCATTAAAAAACATATAAATGAATGGGATTATCACTCCATAATTCATAAATGTGTAAAAAAATAATTATGTTGCTAGGCGCCAATGGCTCATGCTTATAACCGTATTTACTAAGGAGTCTGAGAGGTGAGAATCATGGTTCAAAGCCAGCAAAGGCAGGAAAGACCATGAGACTCTTATCTCCAATGATCCACCAGAAAACTGGCTGTGACTCAAGTGGTAGAACATTAGTCTTGAGCTGAAGACCTGACCGACATCGTCCAGGTCAAGATTTCAAGCTCCAGGACCGACAAAAATTAAAAATAAACAGTTACAAAAAAACTATTTTGGTTTAAATGTTAAAATATGTATTATAAAAACTTTTAAATCCTCACTAGATATACTAGTTTATATAAAGATAGAGAAGTGAACTCTGGTTTTAGTTGTCATTGAATCAATTGTGTAAATCACACATTTCCCTCTCAATTCATATTTGTATGCTTATATACTTATATGCCATAAGTATAATTAACTGATATATGATGGGCAGTG
Organism: Dipodomys merriami; assembly: GCF_024711535.1. Lineage (NCBI taxonomy): Eukaryota > Metazoa > Chordata > Mammalia > Rodentia > Heteromyidae > Dipodomys > Dipodomys merriami. Next base: position 310,311 of record NW_027206362.1, read on the forward strand.
TTGTTTTAGGAATCTCTCTTGGCTTTCTAAGATTAACCCTTCTACCCTAAAATAAATAGGCCCTCCAACCTTGTAAGAGGTTTCATCTCATTGAAGCAGAAAAATATAAACCATAATCGTTTTTTGGAACAACTGCAACATTTTACATGCATTTCACTTAGTTAAAGAACCAAAACATTCAAGTCATCTTAACTGTACAAGTAATAACAAAATGTCTTCTGAGCTTTTCAGTCTCTTAAGAGATGAAAACCTTTAATTATATATATATATATATATATATATATATATATATATATATATATATATATATATATATATTCTGCCTAAGATCCTATTCCTTAAGAAGATCTTTTGTGTACCCTTGTGTTCCTGATTAGAAGACAGGAACAAAGGCAATAATGAAAAGAGCCAATGAAAATATTTTAAACAATTATAAAACAATTGCTGACACTCCTGTTTTCACTGGTTTCAATGAGAATATACCTTAAAGTATCACGTTTTTGCTATCATTTAAAGAGCAATATTAAACTTCAATTAAGAGTGGAGAAAGGAACAGAAAACTGAAGACAGCTTGACTTTGAACAATCCAACATAATTAAAATTGATTTATCTTTTTTTCTATGTAGTTGCCAAAATAATAGAGAGCAACACGCAAAGGCAAGAAAACACCTAAGCCAAAGCAGTAAACGTTTGTCTATAAAATAATGGTGAGGGTCTGACTCGTTCAAAGTCAGGCTTGCAAAGAGGAAAAGGGTATTTGCTTTAGTGTGAACAATAAAAAAAATCCTTTATTGAAATTTTACATATCTAGACTAGGACTTCTGAGGTTGGAGAAGAGGAAAGGTATGAAAAATTTCAAGATTGTTTGACTATTCCCCAGATCATTCTTCTTTATCAGCTATAGCAATACAAGTAGCCTTGGTTACTTTTAGGATCATGCTTGTTTACATTTAGAAGCATTATTTGTTGCTGGGTTATAAACTGCAAACCCTTGAGTATTAATAAAGTCATTTCCCAAGAGATGAAAGTAGCTAAAATGTCAAAGACTTAGCATAGGGCAAACTATTTTCTAGCTATATCACAATCTGTAGGTGTAGATTTTTTCCCCACTGTTCCATGGGACCCATGTTGGTCAACTTCTTTTTCACCATCTGGTGATCTTATAATATCCTATACCATCCTGGGATCACTTACCTTTACTGGATTCTCTAATTTCTGTTGGAAAGATAGGAAGGAGAGAAGGCTGAGTTACTGTTTCGGTTTTACCTTATTTTTTTATTACCTTAGAAACTGTAAATCAAAATAACATAAATTATCTTTATAATAACAGGAGACAGATTTCATTTCTATATTCTTACCCTAGCCTTCTACATAACTTTGGTACTTAGTGATTCCAAATATGAAAATGAAAATAGGTATTTTCTTATTTAAATATTATTTAGGAATTCAAGACTTCATTAATGCAAGGCCCTTAGTAGTATGTACATCATACATGTGTACCAAGCTGGTGGCAATTTTTCTTATTCTCAGAAACTAGGACACGTAGTACCCTTGTAGTTGCATCAGGAAAAGGCTGTAGTTGAGTTAGCTTACTACACCAAATCTGCTGTAAAATATTTCTACAAGATAATTTTCATGAATAATCCGTATTTATCATTTACATTTCAAAAGGACAGAAATCTAAAATAAGTCTCACTAGATTAAAATTGAGCCTCCTACAGAGCTAAAATATTTTTCAGGTGATTCTAGTGGAAAAGGCATTTACTTCCTTTTCCGCTTTCCAGAAACTTCAGTATGTTTGTTCTTGTCTTTTCCTTAATGTAGCATCTTCACATCTTTCTGATGATTCTTACCTAATGATGTCCCTTTTGAACTACAGCTGGGACTTTTGAGTATACTCTGCCCATCTGATAATTAATCAAATTTGTGTTCCTTGGGGAATGAAAGGTGATTATTTTACAAACTTATATGTAAAATGTAAATCTACATTTGATTGATTAGATATTTCGGGATTATATTTGGGAAGGTATTTTACTGTCTACCACAATGAGTGTGTAAGCATTTTTTCTACAGGTTATAACCTGTTACCCTTTCATTAATTTTGAACAACATATTTCTTCAATAAAATATAACTAGAAAAAAATTGGTTCCTGAAAGCATTTAATCCTGATTAAAACATTATCATGTACTAGAAATCTTAAATATCAGACAGCAGCTCCTGAAGCAGTTTTGGCACTATCACTTTTTGTATATTCTGTTTACAATCTTCTCTTTTCAAGAGCGTTAGATTGTTATTATTTTGGAATCATGGTTAATAGTTATTTGACTGCTATTTTTAAAGAATGCACCACCAATACTGATTCTCTTCTTTTAACTTGTTTATGTGTAATCTATTTCTGAAAGAAACACAGTGTTTGAGTTATATGAACTTCTTATTGAAGTGTGGAGAGAAAAAGAAGAAAAAAGATGTACCTGTGTGCATGTCATGTTGAAAATGTATATCTTTCATTTTGTTTGGATTCTGATAAAATTTAGCCTCTCAACTCACACAATGTTAATGAAGTCTTATTTCATGCCTACTAAAACCAAACAACAAATTACTATATATTTTAAATTTTTTAATTGTTAAATTTATTATTTAAAAACAATATTTAAAAAAAATAGCCAAGGAAAATTGTTTATTAGATGTTTAGAGTCGTGTTCAGACTCTATTGTTGAATCCAGAAGGCGAAAAATCATGCTTTTCTTCTTCCTTGAGTCACTCTGATTTATTTCATATATTTCTGAAAGAATAAAATTCTGGCTTTGAAGCCTTTTGCTTGGTATCTACAGTGTGACATTCTTCCTTTATTAATAGGAGAATTTGGAGAAAGGATGAGAATTCTCACTAGAAAAAGGAGAAGAGGAAAAGAGAAGCGTGAAATCTAGATATTTTGTCTTCCTCATCTCAATCACAAGTTCTTGATAATGATTGTAGATGTTAGATACCGTGCTTTAGAGTGATTAAACACATTTATTGAAAATGTTAAACCCTCAAGTGATCACATAGAGATTGCTTATTTATTTAAAAATTGTAATAGCATCAAACAGGAAGTGTTATCTATTGGTTTAGTACTTGTTTAGTATTTCTTAAATTCTGATGTGCTGTAGTCATACAAGAATGGTAAGAAACTAACATATTAATATCACATTCTAATATTTGCTTAATTCTTGCTGTGTTTGAGTTTTGCTTCAATTTACATGCTATATTCTTCCAGTATATAAGTTGAAAAAAGATTCCCTCTGCAAATATGCTATTTTTATCGGTAAGTGTAAAGAAGTTAGCTCTTAGACACAGACAGTGGGATAGAAATCTTCTCCTAGAAATAGCCTTTGACCACTTCTGGTTCATTTTTGTAGGCCGAAGTAAGTCACCTGGCCCATCTTGACATTGCAGTGTAGAGGTAAATCTCACCTACAGGAAGCTGATGCAGGGCAGACTAATATGCCAAGATATGCAATACTTGAGATAAAGAGGAAAAAGAAGAGAACTATAATACAATCAGTCATACTTGCCATCACATATCTCTGTAGGAAGGACACTATTATTATCCTTTTTTCTAAAACTACTGAGATCTTCAAATCATGTCTTTTGTGCTTCCATGTTACTGGAAATAGAGAACATCTTAATACTGAGACAGCATAAAATCTCAAAGAAAGCTGGACTAATCATTTCAATACTACATTTTGTTCTGCTAGGACATGAAACCATTTTATAGACAATACTTTATACTGCTAACTTTTTTTTCCAGATCTGGATTTTGATAATATATGTGACTATCCACCAGAATAAATGTCTTCATTTATCTGTATCTTGTGCAGACAGCATATTAAAGTAGATATGGGAGTTCGTCAGTAGCATATTTTAAAAGTGCAAAAAATGTGGACTGGGAGCCAATATACATATTTTTCCAATATCACCTTCCACATTCTCCTTATTCTTTCCTAGGAAATACACTCAATCAATAAAAAGGCTTAGATTTTTTGGCTCTTGAACTTGAAAGTGGAAGTAGAATGTTATGGATGTCGGGGATGTCTTTTTATGTTTTTTTTTTAATATATAATATTGTAACATGCAACATCCCTATGAGTCCTGCACGTCTTAACACTGTACTTCTTTAGGGATGTGATAGGAATGTCACCCTTACTGGACTTAGTATTGTTTTCCACTTGCTTTTCTACCACCTAGCCTAAATTATAATACATAGTAATGGAATGAAAAAGTAATGCCATATTAAGAAAGTCATATAGGGCTCTGGGAATGTGGCTTCATAGTACAGTGATTGCTTAGAATGCAAGAAATCCTGGGTTCAATTCCTCAGTATCACATAAACAGAAAAGGAAGTGGTGCTGTGCCTCAAGTGGTAGAATGAAAACCTTAAGCAAAAAAAAAGAAAAAGAAAAGAAAAAAATCTCAGGAAGAGTTCCCTGGCCCTGAGTTCAAGCCCCAGGACTGGCAAAAATTCTTTACCTAGTAAATGCCAAATAAAGAACCTACATTTGAATATATAATTGCTCCTTCCAACAATGACTTAACAATAGTTCTTAATTCATTTACTTTACCTATATTAGAAGGCAGTGTTGAGAAAAAAAAAACATTTTGTTAGTAAATCATGGCAATTAATGTCAGGAATGTGCTTAGATATCAGGTGAAGATTAATCCTGGAAATTCAAAGATTCTAGGTTTTGAGTGGTCACTGCTAATCACAATGAGAAGGGTAGTCTAAGTGAGAATTGGAATTCTTTTTGGTCAGTATGGTACCAAAAAGTCACCAGCTAATTTATAGATGTGATAGAAGTAAAGGAATAAGTCCAGATGGAAGAAATAAATGAGAATTGTTAGTTTTTTTTGTTGTGTTTTGTTTTTTACAAAAAATAGGTAGCAGAGTAAGAACAGCACCATGCAGGTGGTATTCAGGTAAGGAGTAGGTTTATTCTTAGTTCTGGCTTGCACCAGGCCATCTTGGTCCTCCACGTGCTGGGAAAGGCCTGGGAAAATTGCTGGGATATCTAGTCAAGAGAGAGAGCTGGGAAAGATAAAAGAGCTAGAAAAGAGAGAAAAGAGCTAGAAAAGAGAGCATCAGGGAAAGAAGTGGGAAAGAGAGAGCTGGGAAAGAGAAGAGAAGGAAAGAGCTGAGAAAGAGCTAGAAAAGAGCAGAGAGAGGGCGTCTGGGCCTGGGCTAGACCTTATCCAGGGTATGGGCAGAGAAAGGTGTGGCCACATCAAATTCAGATTGACCTCAGTGGATGCAGATGTGACCTCTTCCAGGTGTCCTAGATGCCTAGGTAACACAGGTACTGGGTGGAGACTTTGCTGAGAGGAGGGTGGAGTCTGCTAGCCATCCAGGAGCAGACCTTATAATAATAATAACTAAATTATACCGGAAACTGTTCTAGGGAGCCATATTTGATTATTGAAGAACTAGTTATGAACCAAGCTTATTCCTCATTACCTTTAGCATTCCACTTAGGCTAGTTCTTAATCTCTGTGTGATAAATTTTATGCCATTCTATGTTGTTCTTTCCTATCTGATGTCCATTGCTTTCTAAAAATCTCAGTCTTTCTATATTTCTCTACTAACAATTATTTATACTAAGTCCACCATCGCAGACATCAAAGGATGCTAAAGTAAGAGTCCAGTAGTACATGAGTCATTAATGTAATAACATGGAAAAGGAGGACATATTTATTGCTACCTCAAATTTTCTGAAAAGCTGAAATGCCATCATTTGATTCAAATTTCCATTATTTGTCTACAGTGTCATTAAGTGTACATAAATACAAATATGAGCCGGGTGCTGCAGGCTCACACCTGTCATCCTAGCTACTCAAGAGGTTGAGACCAGAGGATTGTAGTTCAAAGCTAGCCAGGTCAGGAATGTACATGAGACAATTATCTTCAATTAGCCATCAGAAACCAGGAAGTGGTGCTGTACCTAAACTGGTAGAGCACTCAATTTGAGCACAAGAGCTTAGGAAATGTGCCCAGGATCAGAGTTCAAGCCCCACGACCAACCAAAAAAGTCAAATATACTTTAAGTTTCCGCAAAAGGAACTACAAAGTCAATAGTAATCTTCCCAAGCAGAAAAATTTTTCCAATATGATTAAGTGCACCTACTTTTGCTGAATTATTTAAGTTATGGCTTCTTTGCTGCGTGTATTCTCTTCTTTTAAAATTGTCAATTATTACCTTTATAATAACCTTCATCTAATATTTCTTGGTTCAAAAGAGAAGTCCATAGAGTTGATGTCACTTAGCTTTCTTACTATCTCAGTTCAAAGCCAACCCAGGCAGGAGAATCTGTCAAATTCTTATCTCTAATTAAACACCAAAAAGTCCGGAAGTGGACTTTTGTCTCAAGCAGTAGTGTACTAGCTTTGGGGGCAGGTGGGCAGGAAAGACAATTGTTCAGGGACAGGGTCCAGGCACTGAGTTCAAGCCCCAGAAGCAGCACAAAATAAAGAAACAAAAAAGCAAACAAAAAAAACCCACATATTTCTTTGGGACAATCCTTAAAGCACTGGTTCGAGAAGAGGCTTCTTTTGCTGATCATACTCACTGGATTCTGCTTTTTGGAATCCTTATTGATATGGCGAACTCAGGACCAGAATAAAGGAATGGATATCTGACTTTTACAACAAGAGAATCATCTCAGGAGTTAAATATCGATGCATAAGACATTTAAAAACCTCCGTGTCTTTGTTTCCTTTCAGTAGAACATTGTACAACAATGTTATTTCCATTTTTCTATGCTGGCCTTCAAATGGCATATTGTTTCCTTTTGTAATACTCTCAATTAGAAATGTAGATACCTGAGACACAGAGAGTCAGGGACGAAGGAGCCAGCCGCAGCGGACGAGCGGATTCTACTCAACACCAACAAGAACCGACAAGGAGCGAACATCTTCATCCTGCTGTTTGCAGACCAGAGACGACCCAGGATCCAAGACTCGGCGTGAGTACAAGCCCGACATCCTCACTCCTCAGGAAGCAGAGGAGGGAAGGCCACCCCTCCCCCCCCAGCACCGGTGATCTCCATCTTGGATACCGACAAAGCTCGGAGGAGCTGCTAGCTCCAGCTCAGGCCTTGGAATAAAATGAGTCATTTAGCAGGTCACAAGATCTTAACGGCGAAGTGACCTGCCAGACTCAGCTCCATCCAGGGAAAAGTCACCCAGCTCAGGCGCCAGCCTTGCCTCACTGGGTAACCAGAGCCAGAGGCTGCCCCTCCCTCTAGCAGCCACAACAATCAATTGAAAAACAGAAACCCTGAGAATGGCTCCAGGCTGGGCGCTGTGAGCTTTATCACAAAATAGCCCCAGGGAAAAGCTACTGTTTGTTGAAAGGCCTCAACTCTACCCAGAACCTAGCCTCATCACCACATCCCCCTCTTTTGTGACTCTCAAAGCAGACCACCCTCCCAGAAAACTAACCTGGGAGGGGGATCTCAAAATCTTGGGTAAAGCAGAGCATTTTTCTGCCTCTTCCAACCAACCGACTTAAGAAACCAATCAACCCACAGGACCTCAAGCTGACCAGAGACTCCAACAAGAGACTGGTTGCAGACAAAAGGGAGATACAGGATTCTTCCCACTCTTCCCCCCCAAAAAAAAAAAAATCAAAAGACTTTTTTTCTTTTTTTTTTTCTTTTTTTTTCTTTTTTTCATCTTCTTCTTCTTTTCTTTTTTTTTGCTTGTTTTTTGTTTTTTGTTACCTTATATATATATATATATATATATATATATATATATATATATATATATATATATATATATATTTTCCCTTCTAAAACTTTTATTAATCTTTAATTTTTGCCTCTTCTGGAAAAATAATTGTTTTCCAGTAACTTTTTTTTTTTTTCTCATCTTATAATTTTTATTTTAGGAATACGTGAATGAGAGTTTTCCTTTCTTTTCTAGTCTTCTTTCTCTTTTTTTTATTTCTTAATTATCTTTTTGTTTTTTATCTAGCTCTACTGAACTTCTGATCTTTTCTTCTCCCGCTCCCATCCTTAAAGCTTTTCACATCTCCTCTATGTCCCTCCCCTTCTCTGAACATATTCACATTCCTCTCTAAATAGACGGTCTTTTAACCTCTATAATAACATTAATTTTTATGTTTCTATTTTTTTCTGGTCTCTCTTCATTCCCCTTTCCGTCTCTTCTTTTTCTCTCTCTCTCTACTTGCATCCTACCCAACCCATTTCCTGCATTGTGATTAGGACATAGTTAACTCTCCCTGTGCCTCCCCACACCAATCTATTCCTATTTTTTACCCACATCTCTCCCTAATCCTAATAATTTCTGGTTTTCCAAATTCTTTTCTGCAGTTCGAAGTCCATTAACATATAGTCATTTGATGTTGAATAGATGTATCTGTTGAACTAGATTGTATCTGTAGACTATTGATTGTACAAATGCAAACTTTGGTTGATGGTTGCCTTAAGATAGTGTTCTAGCACAAAACTGGTGCAATCTTTATCTCAAATGGGCCGAGTAAGCCGGAAAAACACAAGAAAAATGGCAAATTCGGGTATCTCAATTCCCAACCTTGATAATCAGGGATTAGAACAGATAAAGAATAATCCAGAGGAGAGTTCCCAAATAGCTCTACAAACACTAATAGCAAACATGATAAATGAGAAGTTTGACAATGTACAAAGGACTCTGTATGAGCATGATAGGGAGAGAGAGGAGGCATCCCAGAAGTTTATACAGGAATATCATAAGCATGAGGAAGCTTCTCAAAAACTGATACAGGATTTGCGTGAACAACTTGAGAATACTCAAAGAGAAAGGGAGGAATGGCGTGAGCAGGCAGAGAACACTCAAAGAGAACTGCAGGAATCCCACAGAAGGGAGGAAACTAATCAAAGAGTAATTCATGAATTAAGAGACCAGGTAGAGAATACACAAAGATCACTAAAGGCATTCATGGAATCCATTAACAAAGAGCTGAAGGAAGTCAGGGAGACCACAAAGGGAATGCTGAATGGAACCCAACAGAAGGAATTGGAGTCCAAAGAAAACATAACCAATCAACTAAGTGATTTGAGAACAAACACTGAACACTAAATTAAGGAAGTAAAGAAATTCATACAAGACCTAAAACAGAGCTTCAACAAAGAACTTAAAGCCATCAAAGCTGACCAATTAGAAGGAAAAGAGATAAAAAACAAAGTAGAGAGTCTTGACAGCAGGTTAGACCATGCAGAAGATCGAATCTCAGGGATTGAAGACAGCCTAGATATTATAGAGAAAGAACATACAACCATCCAAGACAAGTCCAAGAAATATGATAGGTCTATCCAACACCTGGAAGACACCATCAGAAGGCCCAATCTAAGGATAATGGGTGTAGAGGAGCACCTAGAAACAGAAGTTAATGGTCTAGGAAATTTGTTTAACAGGATCCTAGCAGAGAACTTCCCAAACATACAAAAAGATAGGCCTATTCAGATACAAGAAGCTTTTAGAACCCCAAATAGACCAGACCAGAATAGGACATCCCACTGTCACATTATAATCCACACAGGATCAACCCAGACCAAGGAAAAGATCCTTAAAGCTGTCAAGGAGAAAAGGTTAATCACCTATAAAGGGAAACCAATTAGAATTACCTCAGATTTCTCAGCAGAGACAATCAAAGCAAGAAGAGCCTGGAATGACGTATGCCATGCCCTAAAAACAAACAACTATCAACCAAGAATACTGTACCCAGCTAAACACTCCTTCATAACTGAAGGCCAAATAAAAACCTTCCATAGCAAAGAAAAATTGAAACAATACATCTCCACCAAACCAGCCCTGCAAAAGATTCTTAAAGATGTCCTACACATAGAAAACCAACAAGAACGCAACAAAGGCCAAGAAACTGCACCCAAACTGAGAATCCAAGAACCTTAGGAAGAACCCAGTTTTCACAGCCCCCAAGAAGGTGGATAACATGGCAGGAACCCCCAAATACCTCTCAGTCCTATCTCTTAACGTTAACGGACTGAACTCTCCAATTAAGCGACATAGACTGTCTAGTTGGATTAAAAAACAAGACCCTTCTATCTGCTGCCTGCAGGAGTCACATCTTGCCCGTAAAAACAAACACATTTTCAAGGTTAAAGGCTGGAACAAAATCTACCAAGCAAACGGCCCTCATAAACAGGCGGGAGTTGCAATCCTAATATCAGATAAAATATTCAAACTAAAATTCGTGAGAAGAGATAAAGAAGGTCGCTACATACTAATTAAAGGATCTCTCCTTCAGGAGGATATTACAATTCTAAATATCTATTCTCCAAACAATGGAGCACCCAAATTTATCAAAGAAACACTACTTTCCCTCAAATCCCATATAGATCCAAAGACATTAATTGTTGGGGATTTTAACACACCACTCTCCCCACTAGATAGATCAACTCGGCAAAAACTCAACAGAGAAACTGCAGATCTAAACAGCTGCATAGATCAACTAGACTTAACAGACATTTACCGAACATTTCACCCAGCAGCAACAGAATACACGTTCTTCTCAGCAGCACATGGAACGTTTTCTAAAATAGAGCACATTTTAGGCCACAAAGCAAACTTGTCTAAATTCAGAAACATTGAAGTTATACCTTGAATTCTCTCTGACCACAAGGGAATAAAATTAGAACTCAACACCAAAAGCCACCAAAGAAAGTCCGGTATCACATGGAGGCTGAACAACACACTGCTGAATCATGAGTGGGTCATGGAAGAGATTAGAAAGGAAATTCAAATGTTCATGCTATTCAACAAAAATGAACACACAAATTACCAGCTCCTCTGGGACACAGCAAAGGCAGTACTCAGAGGCAAGTTTATAGCTCTGAGCTCCTACATCAACAAATTGGAGAGATCGGAAACTAACAATTTAATGACACATCTAAACCTCCTTGAAAAAGAGCAGCAAGATAAACCCCAATCCAGTAGACGGAAAGAAATAATCAAAATTAAATCAGAATTAAATGAATTAGAATCCAAAAAAACTATAGAAAGAATCAACAAAACAAAGAGTTGGTTCTTCGAAAAACTTAACAAAATTGACAGACCCTTAGCAAACCTTATCAGAAAAAGGAGAGAACACACCCAAATTAATAAACTCAGAGATGAGAATGGAAACATCACCACGGAAACAACCAAGATTCAGAACATTATAAGGGGATACTTCTCAAAACTTTATGCTAATAAGTTTGAGAACTTGACAGAAATGGACCTTTTCCTAGCAAATATTGACATGCCAAAACTAAACCAAGATGAGTTAAACCAGCTTAACAGGCCCATATCAAGCATTGAAATAGAAACAGCAATAAGAGACCTCCCAGCTAAGAAAAGTCCAGGACCAGATGGTTTTACAGCGGAATTTTACAAGGCCTTCAAAGCAGAGCTCACACCAATACTCCTCCAACTCTTCAATGAAATTGAAAGAGAAAGCTCACTACCGAACACATTCTATGAAGCCATCATAACCCTCATCCCAAAACCAGGCAGGGACTCATCAAAGAAAGAGAACTATAGACCCATTTCTTTGATGAACATCGATGCAAAACTTCTCAACAAAATTTTGGCCAATCGACTTCAACAATTCATCCAAAAAATCATACACCATGATCAAACAGGATTCATTTCAGGGATGCAAAGCTGGTTCAATATACGCAAATCAATTAATATTATTCATCACATCAACAGGAGCAAGAATAAGAACCACATGGTTATCTCAATAGATGCAGAAAAAGCATTTGACGAGATCCAACACCCCTTTATGATGAAGGTTCTGGAAAAATTAGGAATCCATGGAACATTCCTCAATACAATAAAGGCTGTATATGACAAACCTACAGCCAGCATTATACTCAATGGTGAAAAACTAAAGCCATTTCCTCTTAACTCAGGAACAAGACAAGGATGCCCACTCTCTCCAATTCTCTTCAATCTAGTATTAGAATGCCTAGCTACAGCAATAAGACAAGATGCAGACATAAAGGGGATCCAAATAGGGAAATAAGAAATAAAACTCTCCCTCTTTGCAGATGACATGATCTTGTATTTAAAGAATCCCATAGACTCCACTCCCAAATTACTCAAGCTGATTCAAAACTTTGGCAAAGTAGCAGGTTATAAAATTAACCCCCAAAAATCAATGGCTTTTCTATATGCCAACAATGAGAAAAGTGTGGCTGAAATTAGGAAAGCAACTCCATTTGTAATAGCCCCACAAAAAATAAAATACCTAGTAATTAACTTAACCAAAGAAGTGAAGGACCTCTATGATGAAAACTTTAAAACCTTGAAAAAGGAAATCAACACAGAACTTAAAAAATGGCAAAACCTCCCATGCTCCTGGATTGGCAAGATTAACATCGTGAAAATGGCTATACTTCCCAAGGCTATCTACAAATTCAACGCGATACCTATCAAAATTCCACCCTCATTCTTCAAGGAAGTAGAGGAGGCAATCCAAAAATTCATATGGAACAATAAATGACCCCGAATAGCAAAAACGCTCCTCAACGGAAAGAACACTGCTGGAGGAATATCAATACCAAATTTCAAGCTCTACTATAAAGCCATAGTAATCAAAACAGCTTGGTATTGGCATAAGAACAGACCTCAGGACCAATGGAATAGAATTGAAAACCCAGAAATGAACCTACAGACCTATAGCCATCTAATCTTCGATAAGGGAGCTAAAACAATAGAATGGAAGAAAGACAGCCTCTTCAGTAAATGGTGCTGGCAAAATTGGTTAACTACATGTAGAAAACTAAAGCTAGATCCTTATATATCACCCTGCACCAGAATCAACTCCAAATGGATCAAAGACCTTGAACTCAAAGCAGACACTCTGAAAATATTACAGGATGGAATAGGAGAAACCCTAGGTCTCCTTGGCTCAGGCCGAAATTTTCTGAATAGAGACCCGCAAGCACAACAAATCAAAGAAAGGTTGGACAAATGGGATTGCATAAGATTGCAGAGCTTCTGCAGGGCAAATGACATAGCTAGCAAGATCAATAGAAAGCCCACCGATTGGGAGAAGATCTTTACTAGCCATACAACGGACAAGTGTCTCATATCTAAAATATAATATCAACTCAAAAAATTAAACCACCCAACAACAAATCCTCAAAGAAACAACTGCCCAATAAATAAATGGGCGAAAGACTTAAAGAGAAGCTTCTCTGAAGAAGAAAGAAGGATGGCCAATAGACACATGAAGAAATGTTCAACATCCCTAGCCATAAAAGAAATGCAAATCAAAACAACATTGAGATATCACCTCACTCCAGTTAGAACAGCAAAAATCAAGAACTCTAACAACAACAGATGCTGGAGGGGATGTGGACAGAAAGGAACTTTACTTCATTGTTGGTGGGAATGTAAACTTGTTCAACCACTTTGGAAAGCAGTATGGAGGTTCCTCAAAAGACTTCACATAGATCTCCCCTATGATCCAGCAATCCCACTTTTGGGCATTTACCCAAATGTTTACAAACAAGACCACACTAAAGCTACCAGCACAACTATGTTTATTGCAGCATTATTTACCATAGCTAAGATATGGAACCAACCCAGATGCCCCTCAGTAGATGAATGGATCAAGAAAATGTGGTATATATACACAATGGAATTCTATGCCTCCATCAGAAAGAATGACATTTCCCCATTTGTTAGGAAATGGAAAGGTTTGGAAAAAATTATATTAAGTGAAGTAAGCCAGGCCCAAAGAAGCATAGGTCCCATGGTTTCCCTTATTTGCAATATCTAGTATAGGTATGAGTCAAGCGGAAAAGGTCAGATAATGTGATGTTAGGAAAATGAACCCTTAAATATGTATTTTAATGTTTTCGTTTCTTCCATGCATGTGTTTCTAACGCATTTATAAGATGATTTCTTTGTTGCTTTGTATGTCCCTCCCCCACAATGTAACCCCCGCTTTCACTATATTTGACGTCAGTATAACATGTGGAGGAGATGGGGACAAACAAGTTGTTTAAGGATTCAGGTGGACCTGTTGCAACAATGAGAAGTACAAAATATCATGTCAAAACCAGCTTTACAATGTCGGTGTGGGGGGGTGGGGGGTATAATTGGGTGGGGGGAGGGGGGTAAAATTGGGTGGGGGGAGGGGGGAGGTGGAGAAGGGAAGTGAAGGGTAAACAAAGGAGGAGGCTGCAATGCTTGGTAAGAAATGTATGCATTATCCTGCCCATGTAATTGTAGCCCCTCTGTACAGTATGTTCTCAAATAAAATAAAATACAATTAAAAAAAAAAAGAAAAAGAAATGTAGAGAATGTTTTATGAGTAAAGAGCACATTCGAAAAAGTCAGAGACAGAGTTTCCTTCAAGCCTTGGATTGTTTTCTTGTACAGTAAAAGGACTGCACAAATTAACTTGAACTTTGTCATTTCTCTATACTCAATTTCTTTCCTGGATTCAGTTTCTATGTCCAGTAAATGTTCCTTCCAATTACTTCCAGTAACAATCTACGGTGCTGCTCCAGGCAAAGTGAATGTTTTCTGGCTTCATTGAAATAGCACAAAGACATCTTTGGGCATGAGGTAACACGTGTTTCAGAGACAACTTAGTAATGAGAAAATATGGAATTTACATGGCTTATAAAACATTATCCATGTACGTATGGCCATATAAGATTATGTTAAGTGAAATGAGCCCCAAAATAGGGACACAACTTGTTTTTTTTCTTCCTTACTATTGTTTTTAATGTATCTATCATATATAATGTGGGTTTTTTTTGTTTCTCTTCTATTTTCTTCCTCCATGGTATAACCCATTTCCACTGTTTGATATTGGCGACCTTGCACATACATTTTTCTAATGTGGGGAGGAAAGGGAGATAAAATTGTGAAAGAAAGATACAGTAATATCTGTTGTAACAATGAGATCAACAAAACTATATTGAAAACGAATTTTACAACTTGGGGGTAGGAGGGGAGAGTAGGGGCGGTGGGGAAAAAAGGCATGGAAGGGGAAAGACAAAAAAGGGGGTAACAATGCTTGTTAGATAATGCAGTCATTAACTTACTGATGTAACTCTAACCCTTATGTCCACCATTTTCACAATAAAAAAACATGAAAAATAACATTGTCCTGGAGTACATTAAGTTCAAATTTCCTAAGTACTCTGTAAATTAAGACCTATTTTAAGTGGGAAGAAGGTTCTCAGAAACATTTTTTGTCAGTGTTTGTGTTGTGTAGTATTACCCAAGTGTACATAAGGTAAAAGAAGGAGAAACAATAGGAATAGGAGAAGAGAAGTTCTGTATTTAAGTATAATGGTTCAATACATATAGAAGACTCTGCAAATAAGACAACTTTGAAATAATAAAGCCAAGGCCAGTATGTACATCTATGGTAGTGACATAGAGAAAGCATTACTATTAAGTGGAACATGAAGGATGAGACCAGTCTCTTTCTTCTACTACCTCTAAATCATGATAGCTAATCATTCAAATTTGTAAAAAGTAGAATGGAAGAATAATTCTGGTTCCAAGCAATTCAGATATAAGACCATGGACTTAACTGGAAAAAAGGCCATGTCGAGAGGGCAGGAATTATACTAGCAATGAACTAGTGGCTAAGATCACATTTCTTTTTCTTTTTCTTTTCTTTCTTTCTTTTTTTTTTGATGGTAGTGGGGCCTGAAATCTAGGCCTGGGCACTGTGCCTCTATTCTTCAGCTCAAAACATTTTCTCTACCTTTGAGCCCCACACCACTTCCAGGTTTCTGTTGGTTAATTAGAGATAAATGCCTCAGAAAATTTCCTACTCATACTGGATTTGAACTGCAATTCTCAGATCTCAGCCTCCTAATTAGCTAGGATTACCAGTGTGAACCACTTGAAACCTGCTTAGGATCACATTTCTAACAGTGTATACTCAGCATAAGTAATGTGTATGTTCATCTGTCTTTATATGAACTCGAGATAAAAATCTGTGAAACAGATTAGATTTTACACTCACAAAAATGGTTGTAGTTCAAAAGTTGATATCCCTGGAGAAATAAAACTTAAGAATATAAAGGACACTGGGAAGTTCAGTTTGCATCCAGCTTGGGCAAAACAGTCTTTGAGACACCATAATTAACCGGCCAAAAGATGCATTAGAATAATGTCTCAAGTGATGGAATACTAGTTATGAGCAAGATTGCTGAAGAAGAGCTTGAGGTTTTTCCATACATATATACATACAAACACGTACACACACACAGAGGCACTTATATGTTTAAACACACATATGGAACAACTGTCAGATTATTTAGAAAAGCTAGAAAATATATCCTGAGTAAGAATAAAATCAAGTGATAATTTTTAATATTAGAAAGTACTCAAGTGAAATTTCCCCAAAAAGCTTGAGAATATTACATAGGGAACAGAGATAGTAAGAAAGTCAAGTCATCATTAATAACGGGATCAGACCCAGGGAGGAATGAATCAGAGACTCCTTCACTGCATCTGAAAAGGTTCATGTCCTGTTTCAAATGTTAGAACATCTTTGAAAATAGTACATGAACAATCTGAGTCATCAGTCTAACGGAAAATATTATTGGAGAAGTTCAGAATTGCTAGCCTGTATCTAGATTAAATAAAAAAAGAAAACTGTTGTAGGACAATGTGATACAAGCCAGGAATTCTAGCACTCAGACTAAGACAGGTGATTAGAGAGTGGAATGACGTAGTGAAACTTTCAGTGGACTAGGTAATATAATTTTGTCTCAATAAAACAAAGAAAGGAATAAAAAATAAGCCAGAAAGCAATACACAGTTGGAAGTTTGGGTTAATTTTGTCAATTTATTTTGAGAAGTCAAATTTCCTATTGAAATGCAACTCATATAATCATCAATTGTGTTTAAATGTCGCCTTCATTACAGAATATTACAGTTGTGTTTAAATGTCGCCTTCATTACAGAATATTACTACATGCAAAAGAGCTCATGATTCCCAACCAAGAATTTGAAAAAGCAACCATCATTCTGTTAGATTCTAAAGAAATTTTGGATTACAAAAGCTTAAGCCTAGAGAAATAAGGAAGTTCATTTAATGTAGGACTTTGTAGACCTGGCTAAATAAGAATTTAGATTTAAAATAAATATTTTTGTTTGTAATTTAATATTCGATAGGATACTATAAAATTGTTTTTAAGTAGAAGATTTAATTTACAAATTCACAAATGATTATGGCATTCTATTTGCCTAAAATATTCTTTCAAGTAAGGTATAATTAGTACTTAGTTAACAGTTAATTTCAACAGTTTATAAGTAACATGATAATGTGAATAATCTAGATAAAGTTGACAACAAATTGATGATATTAATTTATTAATTTACCAAAAGAGCAACTTTTTGAGACTTTGGTGTAACATGGTATGAAGAGAGTAATTGCGTGACATCTTTTTTTTTTCTACCAATACATAACACAGAAAGAAATTTCCTTAATTATGTACCTCTGTATACAATGAGAAAAATGCTACGGTTAGGGTTTGTTTTTATTTTGTTTTTGTTATTTGGTTTGTCCTAGGGCTTAACTTCTAGGCCTGGGCACTTTTCCTGAGCCTGTTTTTGCTCAAGGCTACTGCTCTACCACTTGAACCTCAGTGCCACTTGTGTCAGGCTTTTCGTGAGCAGTGTATTGGAGGTAAGCATCTAAGGAACCTGGGTGGGATTTGAACCAGAATCTTCAGATCTTAATATTCAGACATTCAGATCTCCTGAATATCTATGATAGATAAAATATATAATTATAAATAATATTTGCACGTGTTCTGATCTCAAGGATAACACTGGGTGGAAAATGATGCAGCAAAGTTTAGTGTAGTGTTTAGTGTATGAAGGGCATCACATTAGCAGTAGTGTAGTATTTTTCACAATAGTTTTATATTAGTCATGTTGTGAATTTAAGGAATTTTAAGGTGCACATTACAAGTTGGAAATTGTTGAGGTAGGATGACTTTATGGCATAAAAACTTGGGATTGATGGTTATAGAAATAACGGCTTACTTGATACTTCATCGTTTTACCTTATACCAGACTGTGGTTATTTTTCTTTGTTGAATTTAAATATGTAACGCCTCATTGAAAACTGCACTTATTGCAGAATTAAATAAAACGCAAACAGGTACTGTTTTGAATGTCTCTAGTGTGGCATGTTCAGAATTTGAAAATGAGTAGCTAGTAATAATAGGAATGTTGAAGAACACATATACTCTGTCCTCCTAACAATTATTCAGTTTGAAAAGTTAGGAGTTTCCATAGAATTGAACTTTTTCTGTTTTAGTATGAGACAATATTAAAACAATTTTTTTCCAAAATAATGACAAGTATATTCTAAAAATATTGTATTGTTTGATAATATTCAAGTTGATGACCCTCTGATAAAGGGGTAATTAATTCAAATTAGCAGCCAAAATGTTCATTTCTTAAAAAGGTAATACACACAGAATAATATTTACTATACCAATACAGTGAAATTATATTTTATACAGCTCATTTTTAATTTTATTTTATTGTCAAGGTGATATATAGAAGGGGTTGCAGTAATTATAAGGCAGTGAATACATAACATGTGCTACTTTTTTACCCCTCCCTCATTTTTCTCACAGTTTTCCTTTACACCTATACACCACATAACTTGTAATGTAAATTTCCAACATGTTGTTTTGTGAGTATTGCTATTGCATTGGTTTGCCCTTTGTTCTTTGTCTTGCCATTTCGTTGTTCCTCTTCCCTTGCTAAATTAAGATAAATATATATATATATAATACACAGGATATTGAAATCAAATATAACAGAAAAGAAAAAAGAAATCACATAGTACATTAAAAACAACAACCACAAACAGAAAATTCTGTTCCCATATCCAGGAGTCCATTTTGCTCATCATCATCTTATATGGTCATACATACATAGTTATTGAGCAATTCTGCTCAACTGCTCGCACTATCCTAGACATTTCCTACTTATTACAAATGAGGAAACAACGGAATCTGTTTCTTTGTGTCTTGTTTATTTAACTTCGTAGGATTTTTCCAAGTCTTTCCAGTTCCGTATGAATTTGAAGTATAGAATTCCACCGTGCATACATAAACCACATTTTGTCAATTAGTTCATCTACTGAGTCACATATTGGTTTAAAACATGACTGCATGTAATTATTACTTAGGGTCATTCAAAAATGAGAGATGCCACTTCCCCAGATATTCTAAAAGCATGATTTCTAAGTAAGATAGGATTTTATGGTGGTATGAGTTTTGAGAAATCTGGATGAGTCTCATGTATATTTTGCACTGAATTAGGCAGGAAGATATCCAATATCATGGAGGATAAAATGGTAGTGTCAAAAATATGTCCCTTGAGAAAGATATAGGAGGCTGCCAGAAGTATAAAGTATTTCAGATAATTTTGAAGAATTTAGAAATGCAAGCTTAATTATGTCTCTTTAAATAAGAATTATGTAAGTGGAAGGGCAAAAGAAGGGGACGAGAAGAAAACAACTGACAGCAGATGATTGTCCCAAGATAGAGTTTAAAAAGACATAATCCATAACTTTCAAGTTAAAGAGAGACCAATAGAATACATCTCATTTAATTTAGTTACATGCAAAATAATTACTTGGCTTTTTCCTACTTTAATGCTCCAAAACAACGGAAGACTTGTAAGAAAAGTTATGTGATTACCATTGCTTCAACCTGAACACTAACTGTGATAAGCCTTTTTCTTCTTACTTTGCAGTTGGAATATATCCCTAGTTGATGATGTTGTGTCTGATTAGAATCAGAGTTAGCGGCTTGTACTTGTACATTTATCCCAGAATAGGTTAAAACAGTTCCCCCCACCAAGATATCCAATTACATTGTCTGAATCTGTACTTTGAACACACCCTCACACCTGAGCACATTATGTGAAAATATACTTCAGCATTTCTTGGCACATTCTACTTTGTGCCCTTTTCTTCTTTGCACCTTCCTTTTGAGTTAGTAGTTGCTCTATTTCCAGTTCATCTGTAAAAACTGCTAAGAAAATTGTTCAACTACCACTTCTTCTTTGCACATGCCCAGTCTATGTATGAAGGTACATTGTCCATGTTAAGCAATAGGGTAGTGCTCACTCTCTGTGGAGAAAAGTTCCACAATATGACCCTGTGTCCACATTAGTGTGTAGAATTTAAAGCATTTTAAGACAAACCGTGATATTAGAATTGAAAGGCTCCTTATGGACATTTTCTTGGAGCTCATTAGTTTACCCAAGAGAAATATAAATATCCACAAAATCTGGATTAACATTTTTAATGTTGCCACTGTGCATGCATCCATATTAAAAATTTGCACAAATAAAGAAACAAAAAAACTAAACCTTAACAGGTATATTGACTATGTGCTTATAACAAATTATGGAATAGATTTTGGAAGTATTGCAAATTCCTAACCAGTATGAATTAGCTTCCTCTCTCCCCACCACTACACACAAATATTTAAGAGTGGCAACAGAATTATTTCAAGTAATATACTGTAAATGTTACTGCAATATCATGTGTATCTCTAAAATTCCCTTGAAAGTAATAGATTACACATTCTATTGAAATATTAGTTATTTTATTCTAGGAAACTTTTGGAACAATAGACTGTATATCTTTGAAATGAAAAAGGTCAAAAATAGTAGCATAAAAGTTTTAGAGGAAGTCTGTCTTCAGCAATATATATATATATATATATATATATATATATATATATATATATATATATATATAATATGTAGAAAGACATACATTTTAGAGATTATTTTTCATCAGAAATATATACATATATTTGAATTTATGTGTAGAACGATGTACATTATAGTGAAACAAAAATCTTAAAACATAATTAAATTAAAAAAATACATCAAACCAAGTGACTCACGCCTATAATTTGAGCTATTCTGGGTAATGAGATCTCAGAATTGTGTTTGAAACTAGCCCAGGCAGGAAAGTACTTTTTAGGGGACTTGGAAGGTGGCTTAGTGGTAGAGGGCTTGCCTTGCATGCATGAGGCCGTGGGTTATTTTCCTCAGCATGGCATAAGCAAAAAGAAAAAAGCTGGAAGTGGCGCTGTGGCTCAAGTGATCGAGCTCTGGCCTTGAGCTGAAGAGCTGAGGGACAGCGCCCAGGCCAGAGTTCAGGCCCCACGACTGGACCCCTCCACCCCGCAAAAAAAGTACTTGTTCAATTCTTATCTCCATTTAACCACTAAAAACAGGAGTTACCTCTGTGCCTCAAGTTGTAGAATGCTGGATTTGAGCATAAAAAAGCTTAGGGATAATGCCCAGGCCTTGCAAACAACAACAATATATATCACATTAATTTCAAAAAAGCACCTTTTAACTGCTGTGAACATTCCTTAGAAACATGAATGCATACCCCTGGAAAATGTTAAGTAAAACCTATTGAATATTTATGTTTATGTTAAAGATATGACTATTTAGTTTAAGATATTTAGGTAATGATTAGGAATTAAGAATAATGATAATATATTGGGACTGGTCTTTTATTCTATTTTACTATAGTATTAAAATGATATTTGTAATGATTGTATAAAAATACTCTTGTTTGGTATTTGAGTTATAATAAGTAATAAACATTTTAAATTGATTTCCATAGGAAAAAATTATTTTCTTAATGGTATCAATTCTTTTATTTTTCTTTTCTTTTTATTTTTTTTTCCTTTTTTTTCCTTTTCCTCACTTTTTTTTTAATTTTATTTTTTATTGTGAACATACTGTACAGAGAGGTTACAATTACATGGGCAAGATAAGTACATTTCTTATCAAGCACTGCAGCCTCCTCCTTTGTTGACCCTTCACATCCCTTCCCAGGGTATCAATGTTTTGTAATTTCAAAACAATTAAAAAAATTACTCGAAGGCTGGTTTTCTCTGACTATATTTGTTTTCTTGTTCTAGTTTTTATATGTTGGTAGAAATTAAAATTCCAAAAATTCAATGGATATTGGTATTCAGGAACATCTTTATAGGTACTAATATTGGAGTTGCTTAAGTGGAATTGTGTTATTTCATTTGTTATTTTCACAAATAAGTCAAGATGATTATGTATTTTGATTCTTTTCATTGCTACTGGTTCTTACCTTGATAATAATTTTTTTCCTAGCAAAGTAGAGAATACAATTGGATTGAAGAAGTAACATATAACTTTCTTAGAATGCAGATACATAGATTTGGGTCATCTGTCATTTGCTAAAAGTTTCTTCCAGAAAAGGTTATCAATTACTTATAAGTGATGCATAATTCCTAGATATTACTGTTATCACACACAATTTTTGATTGAGTTATCTCTGTATAAACTCAAAAAAAAACGACCAAAAAACTCAAAAAACGCAGAAATCACATCTTTGTTTTAAACGCTGTAGTTTACAAAGAATTTTTAGCCAACAATGAAAACATCTTTTTAGGTATTCTGCAATTTGTGTGAAGTATTTTTAACAATAGTTTTCCTTTTTGCTGACATGAAGTTCACATGCAATATATAATCTCCTTTTATTGTATACATTTTAGTGCTTTGGAAGTAAATCGTACAATAATAGGTTTTCCAGAGCGTTACAACGTCGGTGCGGGGGAGGAGGGAAGGAGAAGGATTGGGATTGGGGGGGAGAAGGGAGGCTGGGAAGGGATGTGAAGGGTAAACCAAAGGAGGAGGGTGCAATGCTTGGTAAGAAATGTACGCATTATCCTGCCCATGTAATTGTAACCCCTCTGTACAGTATGTTCACAAATAAAATTAAATTAAATTAAAAAAAAGAAAAGTCAAACTTCAAAAAAAATAATAATAGGTTTTCCAAGCTTAATTTTTACAAACTTGCATTTCTTCAAATAGAAATGCCGTAAATTTTAGAACAGACATTAAAATAGATATAAAATTCACTTACAGGAATTTGTCCAGCATACATCCTCTATAGTGTATCTTTTCAAATTTGTTTTTGGGGATTATTTCCATGTTCTATCACATATTATTCAAGTGTACTGTCAATGAGCTACATTCCCTGTCCAAACAAGTTTTTTACTTCTCTTTAATATATACATAAAAGTGTAATAATTATATCCTATAAATTCTCTTTGACCTTTTGAAAACTTGCTTGATATAATGATTGTAGTATTGTACAAGTTGATTTGCTATGTGGAGTATATCAATTTCTCCACAATTCTACTACTATATTTTGTGTAATCGTTTTATTTTATGGTCATACTAGTGAGTTTTCTTTTCATTTATTCTTAGATACTAAAGAGGAACTTATTTCATTTGCTCCTCCTATTGACTATCAATTTACATATGTTCTTTAAAGAAATACCCATGGGGCTGGGAAGGTGGCTCAGTGGTAGAGTGCTTGCCTTGCATGCCTGAGGCCCTGGGTTCGATTCCTCAGCACCACATTAAGCAAAAAGAAAAAAGCCGGAAGTGGCGCTGTGGCTCAAGTGGTAGAGCGCTAGCCTTGAGCTGAAGAGCTGAGGGACAGCGCCCAGGCCCATAGTTCAGGCCCCACGACCGGACCCAAAAAAAAAAATTTAAAAAAAAAAAAAAAAGAAATACCGTATTCGGGAAAATTTTATATAGAATTAGAAGATATAAATATACTTAAGATTCAGAAATATTGTAGCATTAACATTGTAGCATTAACAAATATGTTTCCTGTATCTGTTGGATACATTTTCACTTCGGTTATAGTGTCCTTTGAATTATGAAAAGCTATCACTTGATATAATCCAGTTTATTCTTGCTTTTCTTTAGCCACTAATGCATTCCATGTCAAAATTTTAGAAACCTTTTACATTTATGTATTATAGGTTTTCACATCTCACATTTAGTTTGATAATCACTTTTTATTTTAAATTTTTGTATAAGGATGGAGGTAGGACAGGTGGCGGAGGCTCATATCTGTAACCCTAGCTATTGAGGGATCTGGGATCTGAGGATCACAGTTTAAAGCCAGGCCGGGCAGGAACGTCCATGAGACTCTCATATCCAATAAACCTCTAGAAAACCACATCTGGTGCTGTAACTCAAGCGGTAGGGCACTCACATTGAGTGGAAGAGCACACAGACAGCGCTTAAGACCAGAGTTCAAGCCCCATTAATGTCAAAAAAACCAAAACAAAACAAAAAAGGATTGAGGTAGTAGTCTAAGATCATTCTTTAAATCTCGAGAGACAATAGTGTCAGTACACCCATTTAAGATTTTATTTTTATTTCATAAAGTCATAGGATAGTTTTCAAAATCTATTGATCATAAAAATAAGAATTTATTTTTGACAAATCTGTTACATTCTTCTATGTATCTGCTCTTATAGTAGAACTATTTAGTCTTCACTACTAAACATGGTAATAAGATTCAAAGTTAGTATGAAGGCTGAAGCTACACCATTTTACAAGATTGTTCTGACTGACCTGTATTCCTTGAATTTACATACGAGTTTATTGAGCAGGTGGACCAATATTCTACTGAGATATGTAGATGTTTGATAGTCACTTATATGTTGTACCTTGTAAAAACACAAGACCCCAGATATTATACATAGAGAAATGTCTTTAGTGAATACTGGAAACAACTAAAATTAATTTAGGAATGAGTTAATATTTAGATAATGCTGTAGCATCATCAATCTGAATGATAACAACTTGAGCTGTAAAACAGAGGAGAGTGAGAGGGGAAAGAATGATGGACCACATAGGAGCTATATGTTATTGCTATTGTGTTTCAAAAAACAAAATGACTTCAGAGAAGAGAAGGAGAAAAGTAAAGTGTCCTGAGTCAAGTTTCTTTTTAATGCATCTAATAGTTTGGACCAAAAGTCAGTGAAAATGGGAAAAAAAGAAAATAGACAATAAAGCATTGTATATACCTGTTACAATGTAACGAAATTTAATAGGAATATGATAATTAATTCCCAAAGAAATAAGAAAAAGAATAGCTAAACTCTAAAGGGAAAAAGAATGAAGAGAGAAAAGAAGCAAAGTAAAACATTTATCAATAACAAACACAAGACTTTGGAAGTGGAAAGGTAGTGGGAATATTCTAAATAACAATAAAAATTTCTAGCGTGGATAGAATATGGATCACATTTTATCATATGTAATTTTGAAAAACCATACTAGGAATGAAATTTTCAAAGTCATGATTTTAAACACTATTTGGATTATAACTAGGCAGTCTAGCTCAGTGGTACAACATTGGCCTAGCATGTGTGAAGCAATGGTGTGATCTCCCAAACATTACAAAGTACACACAAAGCAAACACACACAAAAACCACATAAACACACACATACACACCACATACATACATTTGGAATATTCATATTATCATATTAAACGGAGGAAATTATCACAAATAGTAAAAGTATGTTAATATATGAAATCATAGTATTACTCATACTATTTAAAACTTTAGTAGAAATAAAATAGTCACAATATACTTTGATTTTAATAGATTAAGTAAATTGAAAATTAATAGAAGACATGAGAATATTTGCAAATAAGTTTAAATAATAAGCATTTTGAAACAAATGTCCTTTTATTTTGACAAAAGATTGATGTTACTGGTGTTTTAAATCAAGATTTAGCATATGATAGCGAGGTGCCCTATATAACAGTAGCGATGGCTATATCTCCATTCATTTCATTCTGAATATTTTTATAGTAAGGTCACAGAGTTTCTCAGTATCTCTCGATTTACAAACCCTATTTACACTTCCCACCATAGCTAAAAAATTGATGCCACAAATCACAATGCCGAGCTCAAACTTTTTTTTTAATTCAAGTAAAAATATTTCCAAAAAGTGGCCAAGTAATGAAACCTTTCTTAATAAAGTATGTGCTTCTTGAAAATACAGTAAGGATTTGTTACCTGGACAAATATGGTTATAACTATAAGAAAAAAAATTATTTAAAATAATTAACCATATAAAATTAAGAAAACAATTTTTAAATAGTCATGTTAAATATTATAAAAGCAAAGTACATGTGTCTGAATAATTTACACGTGTAAAAATCATGTAAAAATCATGTAAAAATAAATTAACTAATCCTACAACTCTGAAAAAAATGAATTACCCTAAAGAAACAAAAGAAATCATTTAAGCCCAAAATTTGAAATTTAGAAAATAAAATGAAGTGTACTCTTTAGTTGACTCAATTAAGTGTAAACCCTCTGTATATCAATTTTATAATAAAAATGCAGTAACAAAGAAAGCAAAAGTACCCATGGATCAATAGCAACAGCAAAAGCATCAGTAGTTCTTGTTTTGAGTGTACAAAATTCAATGGAAGAAATAAAAATGTTCCTTCCCTATTAAATGTACTCATTACTTTACCTTATTTATGTAACTGTAACCCCTGTGTACATTACCATTAAAATAAAATTAAATTGAAATTAAAAATAACCCAAATGATATACCAATTAAGAATTCTTAGAAGCCATTAGTTAAAAACTTTGTAAAAAACTGCCCTACATACCCAAGGAATATACTTTGATGATACTGTTTAAATACTTCAACTTCAGCAGAAAAGCAAAAAGTTTAAAAACTGTTACAAAGTAAAGTAACAAATCAGAATATATTATTATTATTAATAATCATAAGATGAATTTATAGTGGTAGTCCAATATGTAAGAAATGAGGCAATTTGCCATTCATTTGCACTTAATAAGTGAGAAAGAATATTTTAGGTCTTACTAAATTATCATAAGTTTAATGAAGAAACTATTCTGTCACATCATATGATAGTCAGATAACGCTGATATTAGAGCAAAGAACAGATTTACTAAGTTTTTGAATGTTCATGTATATATTTATTTTGGTTGTGGGAAATTGTGGGTATTTCAACTTGGGGTATATTTTTCTTGCTAGGCCGGCATCATATCAGTGGCTCATTTTATTATAGGGGTTTCCTTGCCACAAGAACATCGACCTGATCTGTGCTTTTAGCCTTCCCAAAATCAATGGCATCTGAGATGAACATCAACTTGTCCAGCCTGTTACCTTGATTGGCCTGGATCCACAGTCCATTCAATCGTAGTAACTAGATAGTGAAGGATGGTGGAAATGATCCAATGCACCCAGCTATAGATTGAGAAGGAATTCCACTAAACTTTTGGCCTGGGTTCTGTTCTCAAGCCTCCTAAGTAGTTAAGAGTATCAATGGGAGCCCATGGTGCCAAGCAGTAACAGTATTTTTAAAGCAATTAGACATATATATGACTTAGGCTTGTGATTACCTCAGGAAATGAATAAAAGAGCAGTGAAGCATAGAGGACAAGCAGAATTTTAACTAGCTACTCAGAGGCTGAATACGCTTAACTAGCTACTCGGAAGTCTGAAATCTCATGACCACTGTTAAAAGCCAGTCCAATCATGAAAATACAAGTGATTATCTAAACAAACAAACAAAAGAAACAGAAGTGGCTGAAGGGGTAGACCACTATCCTTGGGCACAGAAGCTGAGGAATAATTTCCAGGCACTATCAAGCCTCAAGAATGATGAATGCATGCATGAGCACATGCACATGTGTTTTTGCATACTCCCATGAGCATGAACATACACACACACAAATGAGTATTTCAATGTGGAGTTCTTTTTTACCTTGCTGTACTTTATTTCCCTGTATTAGTTCACAAATTATCAAAATCAGCTAAGGACCTATTTACATAAAATTCATCATGTTTCTCTAAAATCTACTCTCTTTTTGGAAGCTTGCTTTTATTTGACCCAAAAGTAAATTATTCAGGAAGTCAATTCATCACTCTCAAGCCTACAGTATTAGATGATTGTTTAGGTTCTTCCTAGCAATAT
This sequence comes from Dipodomys merriami, assembly GCF_024711535.1. Classification (NCBI taxonomy): domain Eukaryota; kingdom Metazoa; phylum Chordata; class Mammalia; order Rodentia; family Heteromyidae; genus Dipodomys; species Dipodomys merriami. Next base: position 338,218 of record NW_027206362.1, read on the forward strand.
GATTTTGAGAAATCCTGCATCAAATAATATATTTCTTTCACTAGAACGGAAGCCTCTGTCAAACAATTAATAATAGGTCTTTCTCCTCCTGGCATGCATCTGTAGTTATATTATCTTCATATATTTCATGATCTGTGTATGGCAAAGACTACCGTGAAAGTAAAAACACCCTTCTCAGCGCTTAGCATTTTTATAGCATTCATAGATATGAAGTTGTTTAAATGTTACTGAAATTGCTTTGGAATAAATAACGTTCACCCTGACTATCTTGAGAAATAAGAATTCGTTTCTCAGCGCTTTAGGTAAGAACATCAGGGAAAGAAACGAAAAGTAAAGTTAGGAACAACTCAACACATACATTCAAATGAAAGAAAACAAGACAAGAAAACACAAATTAATTCAGTACTCAATAACCTGCAGGAAATGCAAAGATTTTTAAAAAATCAGCTATGACAAGCTTATGAAAATCCTGACTACATGGGAGTGCACTGTTGTGAGAACAGTGGCAAAGGCCCAGACTAGACAGAAAAATCTGTACATAACACCATGCACTTGTTATTCTAAATTCCAGGAAGAATAACATAAAGTGGACTGAGGCCAAGATCATACACATGTAGGAAGCCAGTTTCTGTCTGAAAAATTATCAGGATAATTTAGGGCTGGACACATGACAAAGTGGTAAGAACACCCATTTAGGGGGCAGAAGACACTGAATTCAAACTGTAATATTAGGGATATTAAAGAAAAAAGCTATGATTTTAATAATTGGAATAATTGTAACACTTGAGTATTTGAGTGGAGAAAAATCCATTAGAAAGATAGAATTAACCCACGTTCCAATGCTACTTTAGTGATAATGTTTAGTGGTACTTCACACAAAACAGAGTTACCTTGCAAATGAGCATTTATGTGCATTTGGGTGATGGAAATACTCTACTTACACAGGTGTAAATTAAATAGATTTTTTTGTGCAGATTGTAGTTCTTGAACTAAGAGCATGGGTGATGTCCCTGAGCTTTTTCTCTCAAGGCTACCACTCTATTACTTTAAGCCACCGTTCCAGTTCTTATTTTCTGTTGGTTGTTTGGAGATAAGAGGTTCATGGACTTTCATGCCCAGGATGGCTTTAAACCATGTTCATCAGATCTCAGCCTCCCGAGTAACCAGGATTCCCGGCATGTGCCATCTATGTTTTTAATAATTTAGTAAATTGTATAGTTACAGAAGTTAAAAATTATCATTGTAACCTGTGTAATATATGTATTTATGTATATATATCAATACATACGGATAGAAATAGTTTAACATATTTTTGTATCTACAGTAAATATATGACAGCATCCATTATAAAATAAAATGGAAACAAAAGTTAATAAAGAGCAAAACAAAGGGAATTCTTACACGTTTCTTTTTGTTGAATGAAATATGAATCAGTTTGGAAAAACCATCTCTAACAAATGGGTAATTTCTATTAATTCTAATCCATCTATTTGCCCATATTGTGCATCCTCACACATGAGTGTCAAAATCAAACCACACTTTTTGTCTGTATTTAATTCACCTGTTATAATTTAGGGGATAGATGAAGTAATCAAATAAAGATTAAAATCATAGTAAGTGAGGCTATGAGTTAGAGCTGAGAAAGATTTTAAATATGATAATAGCTAATTAAAATGCATATTTCTTACTTTTACTCTTGTTATGCCTCTCATTCGCACATCAGGAAAGTACATAGATGGTTCTCACTAAATTTATGTATGTATTAAAATATATTGAAAGAATATGGGCATAGTGTGGTTTTAGGTTATTGAGACATGTATGGGATAGTGTGTTTTTGAGGACTTGCAATACGTTGTGATGGAGATGAAAGGAAGGATGTGCTTATTCTGAAAAACTGGCTAGAGGATTGCTCCCAGAAAGATAGTGATTAATTCTTTCAAAAGGTTATTGTAAAATCACTTTCACCACCTTGTTCATTACTGCAGTATTCACCACAGCCAAGTTATGGAAACAGCCAAGATGCCTTTTGGCGGGGGGATGGCTGGAGAAAGTGTTTCATATATACACAATTGGATTGCACGCATCCATTATGAGAACTGTTACATTATTTGCAAAGAAATGGATAGATCTAAAAATATGTTAAGTAAACGAAGTCAGAACCAGACACACAAAGGACCCATGTACTGTCGCATATTCGGAAGCCAGAATTTTATGCAAGTTAAACAACAGTATTAACCCAAGTTTTCATTTTTCACAGCAGTATTTAAAAGGTGTAATATCTTATAAAATTGAACTTTTAATCCAACAAAATGAATACCAGGAAACTATCACTTGGAAGATGTGAGGGGAAGACAAAGGGAAGGAAAAGAGAGAGTTATGGAGTAAGAGTGAAGACATTATATTCAATATGAAAATAGAAAAAATTAAGTGGGGTGAGGTTTGGAAGGGTAGGGAAAAGTTATATAAAGATCCAAACTTAAAAACTCATTTAATGAATGGAAATTCCCGTGTATACCTAGTTAAGATAATAAAAATATGATTAAAAAGAATGGAGACATTTGATCTTAAACTGTGTTCTTTAAACCATGAGTCAATATAATATTTTCCTCCTCAGAAATTTTCTTTCTGGTATTTTCCTCATAGTGACAGAAAAGTGATCAATGCAATGAATATTAAATCACAGTAAAAATGTTAGAATTCATCACATGATAAAATAACAGGTAGAATGTGCCAAATGCTAGTTGATTGTTTTTCCAAGTACTTTACCTATGGTATATAATTTAATCCTCACAATAATTGCATAAAGTGGGACTCCTTACATTTTAATTCTCAGATGATAATATTGAAGTCTTCAGAGTTGGAGTTACTAGTACAACATTGAACACATGGTAAGTGTTAGCCTGAGGATCATCTCCCACTTTATCAATTAACCTCATTCTATTTTATGACTAAAATACAAGCACTTAGTCTACAAATTCTAGGAAAATTTCCCAGAATTATTTTCACTTTCACAATATTTCACTTTATCTTTGTTAGAAAATAGGGAACTGGAATATGAAAACTCAAAGTTAATAATCAATGCATACCTCCTTGGTGAAAGGAACTGCTAAAGTATAACATTCTTAATTTCTAGCTCAAAATAGTAGAAATCATATTTTATCCCTTCACTCAACACTGCAATGCCTGGAGAACATATGCCTGTTTAACACTGTCTTACTGAAAGAATGACCTCCCCAATTCCTGATGGAAACAGACTGCAGGTCTTAAGGACCAATCATTTTCACATTGCAGCTCAACAAAGTTGTTTACCATTCGAAGTATTTTGATTGCTTTTTATACCTAACATTTTGAGAGAAAGGTACTAATTTAAAATGCTATTAAAGCAAGACTGATATAAAAATCACCTTTGACCCCAGATAAATATTTTACCTTTCCTATACCCAAAAATGCATTCTGACCTATCATTAATGTTAGGAATGAGAGGATAAAAAGTCATGGACACCAAGACCTAAGTATGAATTAAAGACTCTCCAACTTGCGAATATTATTGGTTTAAAAAGAAATGAAGGGCTTGGAAGGTGTCTTATTGGTAGAGCGCTTGCCTTATATGCATGAAGCCCTGGGTTTGATTCCTTAGCACCACACAAGCAAAAAGAAAAAAGCTGGAAGTGACGCTGTGGCTCAAGTGGTAGAGTGCTAGCCTTGAGCTAAAGAGCTGAGGGACAGTGCCCAGAGTTCAGGCCCCAATACCGGACCCCTCCCCCCCAAAGTAAAGATATCGATACTACCAAATTTTTTCAAAATTTCTTATGATACTGAAGATTCAAAGAAAATAACTCATTTTCATGGGAGTAGAACACAAAACACAAGATTAATCTTAATCATATTAAAAGACCTTTATTTATACTACAAATTCACTCATAACTACAAAGATTCTAAAAAATAACTGAAGCACAGTGACACAAAAATAATTTAACTGCATCATGTACATTCAAAGGACTGTGCTAATAGAAAGCAAAATTATACTAATAATTAAGTTACCCAATTCACTTACATTCTTTTATTCTATTTCTTTTAGTTTCATAAAAACTGGCTTTTCATAAAATGATGCATAAAAAGCCTATATAGCCACTTACATTTTCAGATCTTAACAATATTTATTTCAGAAATGTCTTTAGCTGTATAATCAAAGAACTAAAATATTACTAAAATATTTAAATGTTTTTCTGACATTGCAAAACTCTCTCTGGGGTTTTATTTATATTGGAAAAGATATTAGAAAAGCCTTATTTGTTAAAGTTGTGATAGTTACTCCCACAAAAAAATTATTAATGAAGAAATCTTTGTATGTACAAAACAACTTCAAATGCATCCACAATCTGGAGATGACACATGTTTTTGTTTTTTTTTAAATATATATCTAACAAGTATAGCTACAATACTGATTTTCAGTGATTATGATGGGATATTCAAACCTTAAAAATACGGGGTTTATTATCTTAGTGTGAATAGATAAGATCTTACAAAGAAAGTTATTTTCAACTGAAATACGGAAAGAGTTTATCCACGTTGAGTTTCACAGAAATAACCAGAGAGTTATACCTATTTGGTATACCTGCTTGGTCAAGTCAGTCAAAATCACTCCATGAATATTTCTTAAAAATATAACCAATTTAAGAAGTCAAATACATATTTTGTACTGACAGTCATCTTACATCAATAACTTACTACCTAATTATATGTGTATCTTTTTACCGAACATATATTAAGAAATGAAAATGATCTCTTTCATCTAACTTATGTTGTAAATGCTTTGATTATGATGATTTTATTATTTAACAAATAAAATTTATTGAAATGACAGGACAGAACACTGATAAATAAAAAACATTGCACACAGCTCTTTTCAGCCTCACCCTGTTCATATTGGCAAGCAATATTGCAACAGCAAACACACACACATGTGTGTGCACGTACACACACATATACAAACATGCCAAATTCAGGGTTTATTGTAGAAAAAAGTTCAAAAAAATATTAGCGATTAGGACAAATGATAATTTGCCTTATTACAAAATAATACATAATCCAGTCACCATGGTAGTAACATTTTATCTGCCCCTCCACCTGTGACCACTTAATTTATTTTAGGTAATTATTTAACTAATTCATTCCTTCATTAGTTAAATACTAATACTAGAGCTTGAACTCAGGGCCTAGCTCTGTCCTAGAATTTGTTTTTTTTTTGTTTTAGTTTTCTCAAGGCTATCATTTCATTGCTTGTACCACAGCTCCATTTCTAGCTTTTGCTGGTTACTTTCAAACCAGAATCTAATGGACTTTTTTCTTGCTCTGGTTTCAAACCACAATCATCAGATTTCGTCTTTCTGATTAGCTTGGAATAAAGACATGAGCCACCAGTGTGGCTCCTACTTTTTCCTATACTTATCTATTGCACATATTTAAATAGCAATTTAATATTGAGAGTATAGAAGCAAGATGTATAGTGATTATATTGTTCTGTCAGAAATTCAAGTTAGTAATGTAAATTTCTTCTTAAGACCATACACAAAAAATACATAAGTAGATATCTGATGATGTGTGTGTATGTGTGTGTATGTATGTGTGTGTTTGTGTGTGTGTACTCTTGCAATATGTTTCACATATAAGCACTGTGCACGGGTGTCGAGACATTCACAGTATTTGCGTGAATATCTGCCTTGAGCTACCAATTCATTGACAAAGTCTAAGTGTCCACTCTAGACTTCCCGATGAAGAGGAGTATACTCATCCTCATCCTCAGTATTCATATGACTACCACTGAGCCACCAACCCAGTCCAAGGATTAAGATTCTTATTTGTAATTTGGTCAAAGCTATGTCTCTTTATGTAGGCTACTAAAATGTGTTTACTAATTTCAAGTAAATACATAAATTCTATTTCAATCTCTTTTAACAAATAATAAATAAAATTGTTTACTTTGTAAATGGATCAGAAGCATGGATTTTTTGGCTAGCTAGGTCATTGCACATCTGGATCTCTCTTCCTCTCTCTCTTTCATGATTCTCATAGACAATAAGTTGCTCCATAATTATCCTAATTTATTTTGCTTTTATATTTTTGGTTGCATTATTTCACTTTCTGCTCTGCGATTTCCCAAATCAGCACCACATAAACAGAACCGCAGAAGTGGTTCTGTGGCTCAAGTGGTAGAGCACTTGCCTTGATTTGAAGAGCTCAAGGATGGTGGCCAAGCCCAGAGTTCAGGCCCCACACCTAATTTTCTTTTATAAAGAATCTAAATCTTTGATAATTCTAGGAACCGATCTGACTGAAATCAGTTGAATCTCACTTTTCCTGCACAATGTAAGAAAAGGTCCAGGCTATCAAAGCAGCTAGAGAAGGCAGGCAGATTGTATGTGTGACATAACTTTGTGGAAAATGGTGTAGAGTATTACTTACTGGTGATCCACTTTCACTTTAAGCATGATGTTGCACTATTGCTTGCTGGTTCTGAACTATTGCTTTGAAAATTATAGTCTCCAAGAAGAAAAAAAATGAAATTTAATTGATATCAAAGGACTACTAATACATTTTGACTTCTCATTATGCATCTTCAATCATCAAAATCACCTGAAGAAAATAGATAGGCCTACTTTTTAAGATGAAAACAAGTGTCTTTAAAAAAAACAAGAATTTAGGTAGTCATACAAAGGACTTCTATTTTTCTACTGCACTATACATTTTTTTCTAATGTTGGTTACCAGTAAATAATGGATCTATTAGAAAGCTCTTAAAGGTCATATATTGAATAGTAAGTTCTCTTACACTATATCTTGGTATTTTCCAAATCATTTACATAGAAGGCATTGTTTCCTATTTTCTCCTTTCTAGAATAAGCTGCATATGAAAACAGCACTGGTCCTCATTTTCAGTCTGTGCATTTGATTATGGAGGAAAATCTTTCTCTGTTCTCTATCAATTCACTACTCTCCAGTTAGAATAATTTAAAATAGTAAAAATGAAAAAAGAGAAAATAAATCATGGTGGAAAAACATATGCAGAAAATTCACCGGATTTTTCTGACCAGTTCAACCAACGTGAACTATTGGATAAATACATGGACACTTCATTTCCACTGGTACTCAAAGTCTCTGGTTAGGAAATTCTGATGAAGACAAGGAACAAGATGAAAACGTGAGAAAGGTATCAATTGCAAGAAAATAATGGAGAAGAATCCATGCAAAATTCTTCCTTGGGATGCCGAAATTAATCGGCTTACTACAGTACCGAGACTATATTCCAAAAAGGCCACTCATATGAATACTAGAGATGAGGTAAGTATACCCCTCTTCATCAGGAAGCCTAGAGTGGACATTTAGACATTGTCCATGAGTTGGTAGCTCAAGGCAGATATTCATGCTGTAATTCTGAATGGCTTGGCACCCCTGCACATTGCTTGTATGTGGAATAATACCAGAATGGCTTCTGTCTTCCTTCATCATGATGCAGATACCAATCCCCAAACTAAAGGCCTCTTGACCCCCTTGAATTTTATTGCTGGGAATTGAAATAGCAAAGATATGCTGTACCTCCTTCTTTTGAATCATGATATCAAACCGGGTCTGAAAAACAACTTGGAAGAAACCTCATCTGATATTGCCAAATGGATAAGTATGTATCACTACTTCTTTGAAGTAGTGGAAGGCTGTACAAATTGTACTCCTATGTAGTAATGGTTTGGTTAAATTTCATAAATTTCAAAATTGCAAGTCCATCCTTTGTGGTCCTACAAAATATTTTCATAATACAAAACAACAGTAATACCTTAATTTAAAAATTTATGGATTCCATGGTATTCTTCCACGTGAATTGCCTGACTTTGGTGTCAAAATGTATTCAAGAGTTGTTTGTATGCATCTATAATGATTTCTGCAGAGTTTGCGATTTTTTAAAATTTTATCTTATCTGTTGAAATGAATAGTATAGAAATTAAAGAAATTCCTGGTGCTTGTCTGAAAAAAAAGTATCTATGTTTCTATAAAGTTCATAATCTATTTCATTGTCTTCTAGATATAATACTTTGCAGTCTATATTGTTTTATAATATATAGGTTCATTAATAAATGTGTCCTTTCAGATTACATTCTATATAGAAAAAGTTTAAGATTCCTTTTTTCCGAGGTCCTTATATTATTTTAATTCTTTGGGATAAAAAGATAATGTTATCTAATTTCAAGTTTTGTAAAGGTTATGCTATGTAAGGGCCTTTCGAAGGTGAAGATTTAATACACTGATGTCAAACTAACCTGTAATTCTATGAATTACAGGTTTTGTTACACTTGTATTTTTGTAAACATCTTTTAATAACTGTTTTTCATTTCCTGCATTTGAAGAATGAAAAATATGGAATACTTCACAAATTTTCATACCATCCTTGTGCAAGTGCCATGTTAACTTCTGTATTGTTGTAATTTGGGTAGGCCTGCTGCTGAAGCATGGAGTATCCTCTTAATTTAAGTAGTTAATGATGCAATCTTTATACAGGCATATATCCTTGGTTGCCTATTTGTAACAAGGAACCTTTATTGTTCCTAAATATGCGATTGATATTATTTCTCTAAATTTCTGTGTATAGTGGCAAAAACTTATATTGTTTAGTCGATTGCTCACATTTGCAATTTTTTGTCAATGACTTTTTTGTCGTTTTCATTTTAAATTTGATCATATTTTGAAGCCTTTATAGCTAAGTCCAAAGGTGATGGCTTTTCAAGTACTTATTTATCAACTGATTTAGCTTTGTGGAGCTAATGGATTCAAAGTAAGCCTTGCTTAAGAGCTACTTCTAAACTTCTGCAGCTTAAAATTTCCTAAATGAGGTCTGAGTGGTACAAATGTCTTCCTTACCCTTCACCCTTCTTCCATGTAGGAACAGACCAACCAGAATATCTTACCCTGACAGCATAGATTGTCTTACTGGAACAAAACTAATCTTAGATACAAGGGTTCATAGAAAGATGAACACTGCAGACCGAATTATTCAGAATAGAAGGTATTTTATCAAAATATAATTGTTTATTATACCTATCATTTCAAAACTAGCTAAAGCCAAGAATGTGAAAAAATTGTTCATATGCATGTTTACCTAATATCCTGGCCTGTCTACCATCCAACCAGGCAGGAACTTACACTACTGCCTTTCTTTCACCAAATATTCCCATATCTCCTGGAGAAATCCATATGTTTCTCCTCGATATTAGGCCTTAAATTGGTAATGTTTTAATCAAAGTGTTTCCTCTTGCCTCCAGTCTGTAAATTTACAAATGGTAAAGTTTTAGGTCTAACTCTACCAAAAACTGAGGTAGAGATAATGGAATAATACTTTAAAGCAGAGTTGCCTTTGATACCCTAACCACAACAGAACAATTGCTAACAGAAAGTAATTGAAGATCCATCTCAATTTCTCACTTCCTATAATATTTCAGTGCCCCAATTCTTTGCAGGAATTAGCAGTAAGCAATTGTGAAATGTAAAGCAACTTAAAATGAAAGATGAGATCCCAAAATATGAGAGAAAGTACTGTAGTTCAAACTTTCAATTTACAGATGACCAGCCCATATGAGTAAACAAAATCACAAATGTCACAAGATTATTTTTAATACGCCTCTCCTAATGATGAATGAAAGATTTCAGTCCAGCATAATTAGGACAAAAAATAATTCCTGGATTGATAGATCCATAATTGTTCTACCAAGGCTAGGAAAACTTGACTTTGAGGTCAAATATAATTTTGAAAAACATTAAGTGAGAAGACCCTTAGTACTTCAAAACACTTGTACTTCAGTAAAACTTGGTTCTGTAGTCTAAAAATGTTTTCATTCTCAAACCAATGATAACCTACATTTAATCTCTTGAAAGTATATAACGTTTCAAATAAACTTTTAAAAATCATATTCACCAAAATAACACTTGACAAGTAGATGATAGTGACATTAAAAGTTTTTCAAGTGTAGGAATCAAGTTACAATAGAGTTGATTTATTTACCGAGCACTAATGCCAAATAAGTTCAACCATTCATTAAAGTGTAGAAATAGTATCTTGCACAATTTGCGTTGTTCAGTAGGTGCCTTCCAGAAATGTGTTAAATCGATCAGCCTCCCATAATTCAAACCCAAATATTAGCTAATAAACTAAATTTCATCACATAAGAATGTACATTTTAAAAAGTTACTAATAGTTTCCTTATCATGTGTTGCCTTATCATATTTTCCCTATCTTTCTAACATAGTAAGAAATATGACTTTAAGTCTTGATTATGGGTACTGATCCGAGATGTGACAAACATAAAATTTGTCTTCTATTTCTATCATATTCCTCTACAGTAATAAATTTTAGTTTTCTTCTTTGTCCAAAACTTATAGGTAGTAGAAAATATCGTCCCATGTAAAATAAAATAATGACACACCAATGTACAAAGCCATTTATAAAAACTGGTAGTTAGCTATAAATTCTAAGTGATTTTTAAACTTTCTTGTTGACTAAAGATTAATCTTCCAAAAAGATGAGAATAAAATCATGTCTAGGTGCTTCACGTCTCCAGTCTTACAAATTGTTATTGCAGATGAATGAATTATGGAAATATAAGCTGACATCAGTTCAAGTATATGCAGGATTGAAACTCCATGGAATGTATATAAAACTTTCAAACTATTAACCGACAGTTTAACAAAATGACTATCAGGAAGTTGAAACCAGAAACGAATAATAGTAAAGACATAAAATGAATGAAAAACGGAACAAGGGGCAAGTACAGCTAGAATACTCAATGTACAAATGTAATAAAGAAGTGGTAAATCTAAAATAAATCTTGGAGAAAGGGTTGGTTGAGAATGATAGAAGGAGTGCCTCTGATCCAGGAGCATTGGACAATTAGCTGGACATATTTAATTGCAACACACTTGCGCAACCTTTTGAAATTCAGTTAAAAACACAACTACAAACAAAAACACAAAAATCACAACCAAACAGCAATCTCTAGAAAGTATGTATATGAGCTCACAAAATTTTAAGCAGTTAATGAAGGGCAGTCATGGGCAAACAAAGATATCCAAAGATGGCAGTTTGGGGTAGGGGAGAATTTTGAACAGATTTGAATAGATTGTCAAAGCTTATAAATCACCTATATCGACCGCAAATATTTTCTTCTGTGAGTATTCCTTTTTTTTGGGGGGGGGCGGTCGTGGGGCCTAAACTCTGGGCCTGGGCGCTGTCCCTCAGCTATTCAGCTCAAGGCTAGCTAGCGCTCTACCATTTGAGCCACAGCTCCACTTCTGGCTTTTTTCTTTTTGCTTCTGTGATGCTGAGGAATCGAACCCAGGGCCTCAGGCATGCAAGGCAAGCGCTCTACCACTGAGCCACTTTCCCAGCCCCCATTCTGTGAGTATTCTTTGTCTGAAATGGTTACTCCAGTCCTGAGCCACACTTCATAGCTGGTGAAGATAGAATGGAAGAAACAAGATCAAGAACCCATTACACCACTGGAGAGATAACAGTCCTCTATGGTTTTTCTCATCTTTCTTCACTACTCTTTTCTCATCCTTTTAATAAAGTCAAGTGATTTTGAATTACATCTTTCCTTCTTTATGAGAGAATTACTGTTTGGTAATTAAATGTCAATTCACAAATTTTGATGTCTTTTTTTTTAAGAACTTTGAATTTAAATTCCCCTACAACCTTGTTTGCGCACAGTGAGAATATATTTCCTGGGTAAGGACAATTCTCAAGGGAACCTACAGGATTTACAGCAAGGTTTGTGAGGCTTGTTTGTTTAGTGTGAAAATGAGCCATATTCACCCACATTGCTCCCTCCCAGCTAAGTCTCCACGGATTTCTTTGCATGAAAGCCTATTTTCACAGACAATTTTAAATATCATTAATAGGCTAAGTTGTTAAAAAGTTTGAACAATTAAAATTTACCTGTCATAAATTTTAAAGCTCTTTTGAAATTCATTTATCAGAATCGTGAATTCACCAATCATAATCCCACCTTTACCATCAAAAAGAGTTAACATGTTGTTTTCATGATATAGTGTCCATGAAAGTACTGTTTTCCAGTGGCTTTGTTATTCGTATATATGTCCATATAAGCTGATGATGAGCAAAATGAACTCCAAGATATGGAATGAGAGATATTAATTTGCGGTTGTTGTTTTTGATGTACTATGTGATTTCTATTTTCTTTGAGATTTTCCCCTATGGTTTATCCCCTGCTGTGTTTCATTTTGGTACCCTGTGTATTGTGTATACATTTTCGTTAATTAGGGAAGGGAACAGGAACAAAAAAATGGCGAGGCAAAGGACAAAGAGCAAACCAATGCAATAGCAATTCACACAACACAATAAGTTGGAAATGTACATTACAACTTCTGTGAGAAAAATGAGAGAGGGGATAGCAAGTTTGAAAAGTTATGTATTCAGTAACTTACAATGGCTGTAACCCCAGTGCACATAACTTTCACATTAAAATTAAATTTAAAAATTAAGCTGATGAAATAAAATTTCACTGTTTTGGTATAGTAAATATTATTCTTTATATAGTAACTTTTTAAAAATCAGTATTATTTGGCATCTAATTTGAATTAATTACCTCTTCTTTATCAGAGGGTCACCAACTTGAATATCCAACTAGACAATTTTTTACAATATACTTGCCAATATTTTGAAAAAAATTAAATTTACTACTTTCTTATACTAACACAGAAAACAGATTAATTCTATGGAAACCCATAACTTTTAAAAGTGAATAAGTTGTTAAGAGGACAGAATGTATTTGTTCTTCAAAATTCTTATGACTAATAACTACTCATTTTAAAATTCTGAACATTCCATACCTGAGAGATTCAAAATATACCAGTTTGCATGTTATGTAATTCTGCAATAGATGCATTTTCCAATGGGGTGTTACAGACTGAGAAGTGAACAGAAAAAAAGCCACATTCTGATATGGGATAAAACTATGAAGCATGTTATAATTAATTCTTCAAGAGTAAGCAGTTGTTTATCAGATTAAGCTATTATTTCATGACCATCAATCACAAGATTTATGCCATAAAGTCATCCTAGCCCACCAGTTTCCAATTTGTAGGGTGCACCTCAAAATTCCCTTAATTCACATCAAGAATTCCTTATCTCCATTGTGAAAATACACTGCATCTCTGCTAATGTGATGCCCTCCGTGTTCTGGAAAGAACATCACTATAAACTGGGTTGCATCATTTTTCCTCCACTGGTATTCTTGCAAATATTATTTATATTTATACTTTTTAACTATCATAGATAATCAGGATGCTAAGCTTGGAAGATTACAGTTCAAAGCCTGTGAAATCTCAGGGTCTATGTTGAAGTAGCAGAATGATGCAGGCTCCGGCCTCAGGATTATCTGAGGACTGTGTTTAAGTATTAGGAAAGCTCTTGGTATGCCTGGCTAGAGAGGAAAAATGTTCTCTCTCCCTATCTCAAAACACATGTCACAGACTCCTGGGAGCTGAGGAAGTAGCTCTTCTGCTTGCTTAAGCATAGTTGAACAGCTGGTCAAGCATTTTCTTGCGATTGGAGAAGTGGTTTGAGCTTGCTCTAAAATAGTTTAGATAAATAATATACCAAGACATGGCTGAGAAGGTGGCCCAGTGGTAGAGCGCTTGCCTTGCATGCATGAGGACCTGAGTTCCATTCCTCAGCACCACATTAGCAAAAAGAGAAAAGCCAGAAGTGATGATGTCTCTCAAGTGGTAGAGCTCTAGCCTTGAGCTGAAGAGCTGAGAGACAGCACCCAGGCCCAGAGTTAAGGCCCCATGACCCCCCAAAAAATAATAATATACCAAGGCATTGTCTCATAGGTCAAGTAAAAATGTATCTGTTGAAATTTTTGTGTCAATGTCTTCTGACCAAATCTTGGCAAAGATCATGCTTGCTTGTCTTTAAATACCCACTAACAATAAAGCACAGCATGCAGTGGCAATTTCTGTTTGCACTCTGCATCCCCTGTGTCCTGGTGATTTCGTTACACTTACCCAGGGACCCCAAGGCACTAGACATTACAATTGGCACCCAAACAGGGACCCTTCATTGTTGAATTCAGGAAGGGATATTCAGGTAAGTACTTTTAATTACAGGGTGATGGGACAAGTTAAATCTACTCCATACTTACCTATGCTTAAACATTTACTTGCTGCTTATGGTCTAAATATTTCTTCTTCTGACATAGAAATGTGTATTAATGTAGTTAGGGAATGGAATCCTTGGTTCACCGATGAAGGAACATTCGATGTTGATGATTGGAAACGAGTAAAGAATAACGTAGAAAGAGCTGTTCGAGAAGGGGAAAAGATTCCTATTAGATTTTGGTACATTTGGGCTATTTTACATACCCTTTTTAAAGCTTTGAATGAGGAAAGATTAATAGCAGACTTAAAGAAAGAGGCCACCCCTTTTATTGTAGATTTACAATTGGACTCTGAGGTTAAGGATGCAATAGATAAGAATGCATTGCAATTAACAGAAAAAAAAAACAAGAGGTAAAAAAGGCTGAACAGGAACAAACGGAAAGTGTAAACAAAATGTCTGAGCAAATGGAATTGATATTATCAAAATTACAACATATGGGGTTGGAAATTAACAGAGTGAAAGCAGAACTTGAGAAAGTGAAAGTAAAGCAGCCTTCGGCTCATTCACTGGCCAAAGCAATTTTTACATCATTCCCTCACAAAACAGAGGGCTCAGACAGTGACTTTGATGATGAAATGCCTATTTTTTCTTATCCTGTAATTCAACCACCCCCTATGAATGGTATATCTCAACCAGCCAGATATTAAGTTGCTGCTGTTGATGATATTGGTAAACTTAAGAAGGCAGTGATGTTATATGGTCCGTGTAAGGTCCACTCCAGGATGGCCAGCAGACTCCACACTCCTCACAGCAAAGTCTCCACCCAGTACCTGCGTTACCTAGGCAACTGGGACACCTGGAAGAGGTCACATCTGCATCCGCTGAGGTCACATCTGAATTTGATGTGGCCACACCTTTCTCTGCCCATACCCAAGATAAGGCCTAACCCAGGCCCAGAGGTTCTCTCTTGCTGCTCTTTTCTAGCTCTCTGTGCTCTCTTGCTGCTCTTTTCTAGCTCTCTGCTCTCTCCCAGCTCTTTTATAGCTCTCTGCTCTCTCGCTGCTCTTTTCTGACTCTCTCTCTTCTCTCTCTTTCCTCTCTTTCTTTCCTCTCTCTTTCCCAGCTCTCTATTTCCTAGCCCTTCCCCAGCCGCGTGGAGTGCCAACCTTGCCTGGTCCCAGCAGGTTTACTGAATAAACCTGAATACCCCTTACCTGAATACCACGTGTGTGTTGCTGTTCTTACTCAGCTACCTTTTTTAAAAAACCTAACATAAATGGTGCCATGACTTGGATAAAGGGCTTAAAGTCAGGATAGCTGGGATTTCTCTTTTTTTCCCTATTTTTTCTTGTTCTGTTTGTTTTTTCCCTTTTTGCTCTGAGGAATACCCACAATTCTGATGGCCTTTTGTGAACCCAACTGTCTGCTGCGGACAGAGCTCATTGATACCATTGCTGGCCTTCATAATCCACGCCCACACCACTTCTCTACTCTGGTGAGTGAAGCTACTCTATGGTTCTCTGTTGCTCTCTCTAGAGGGCTCTGGGGAATGTTGGGATGCCACTTCCGCCTCGTCAGCTCTCCTTCACTCACCAGACTGACTCTCCAACTCATTTAATGGGGTGCTGCGAATCATGCTTGAGCCGTGAAACCCCTTTGAAATGTCTCCTGCGCTCCCTGGAAAGCCAGAGTGCTCATTTTTATGCCATTCTCAGATGTAGACAGTTTTTGCTACTGCAATGGTAAATGGTCAGAAGTCTGTTTTCTTTCGGGCTCTCTTTGTTCTCTCTCTGCCATTCATGTCCAACTTTCCCTATCTCTCCCTGTCTTTTTTCTACATTTGGGCTTGTGCCCTGAAGAGTGTGACGCAGGCTGGGTCCCAAGGACCCCCTCTAGGTTCTCTTTCAAAGGCTAGACAATTGTAGTCTTGGTCTATTTGTTCAGAGTGTCTTTGCATTTTGTTTTCAGAAATTTGCCATCTTGAGTTCACCATCTTGGCCACATGGTGACTTAAGGGTTTGGCCCTATCTGGCCCTTAACCTTCCACCAAACTTACTACTCCATCCATTTATTCTAAGGTGCCTTGCTAACAAGTTGCTCTCTTCACAGGCCCTGGTAACTGAGGCCCAAGTATGTGATGTGCTTTGTTAGCAAAGATGTTTAAACATTGTTGTTAAAATTTTACGTTTTGAGTTTTGCCTTTTTTGTTTTGTGTTGTGTATTCTACTGACTACATGCTTCTAAAATACTGGGCATATCTGTGCTGAAATTCTCATCACATCTAATGAGTTTTGTCATTTCAGAATATTTGTCTGTCAATTCTTGATAAGAACCAGGTCAGTTCTACTTATTCTACTTGATCTCCTTGTTGCTTTAATTGAAAATAATAAAGGGCTTTTGTGGCATAGATCGCAGTTCAAAGTCAGCCCCTGCTGAAAAATCCCTAAGACTCCATCTCCCAACTAACCTGCAAAGAGCCCGGCTGGAAGCATGGCTCAAGACTCTTATCTCTAAGCAGCCAAACACTGGAAGTGATATTGTAACTCAAAGTGGTAGAGCACTAGCCTTGAGCAGAAGTGCTCAGGGACCATGTCCAGGCCTTGTGTTCAAGCCTCCTTGAACACCAACTGGGGCAAGCCATCCCATCAATGAGCACCTAGTCTGGGGAACAAGGGAACATGGAGAGGAGTAAGAGGAGATGTCACATCAGCTACTTTGTGCCTGCCCTTTCAAAATTTACCAGAGCCAGGAGGTTAGTGGAAGTAAGAAGCCTGCCCATCCAATGTCTATACCTGTCTACCTATTAACTAAATAGGAATTTATATTCTTGCCTTTGTCACCTGACTTCTCTACCTAGCCGCCAGATGTCAGAATTATCTAGGGACATTTCTACATTTTCAGCCCCAAGTCCTTCCTCTTGCCATTTATTTGCTCTGCAGTGTTTTTTTCCAGCCCCTCAATGCTCATCAGACTTCTCCAAACTTCATCTAAGGACTCATGCCACCAAGGTACCACTGCTGCTCACTGCCTTCTCTGGGAGGAGACCAAATTCCAGCCTTTTTATCCCTATTGTCAATGCCCCCTTGTCAGCAGGAAGTAGCCAGAGAGAATCCACGCCCTATTTTATGATTATTAATAGGCTGGAATATAAGGTCCACTCCAGGATGGTGAGCAGACTCCACCCTCCTCACAGCAAAGTCTCCAACCAGTACGTGTGTTACTTAGGCAACTGGGACACCTGGAAGAGGTCACATCTGCATCCGCTGAGGTCACATCTGAATTTGATGTGGCCACACCTTTCTCCGCCCATACCCTAGATAATGCCTAGCCCAGACCCAGAGGTGCTCTCTCACTGTTGTTTTCTAGCTCTCTCTGTTCTCTTGCTGCTCTTTTCTAGCTCTCTGCTCTCTCGCTGCTCTTTTCTAGCTCTCTCTCTTCTCTCTCTTTCCTCTCTCTTTCCCAGCTCTCTCTTTCCTAGACTTTTCCCAGCCACGTGGAGTTCCAAACTTGCCTGGTCCCAGCAGGTCTACTGAATAAAATTACCCCTTACCTGAATACCACGTGTGTGGTGCTGTTCTTACTCGGCTTCCTCTTTTTAAAAACCTAACACTCCTCAGTCTCATTATGTTAAGGAATTGCTTAATGGGCTTGCCTGTCATTACAATAATTTTGCTCCTGAGGATTGGAAGATGCTTTGTAGAACCTTGCTTAAGAAACCGAAATACCTACAATGGCAAATGTGGTTTACTGAGTTATGTACAAAAAGGGCTAAACAAAATACACAGAGCAGTAATCCACACCTGCAGATCATAACCTTTCCCATGTTAAGTGGAACAGAACAATATGCGGATGCTCATATGTAAGTGAACTCTCCTGAAGAGATCCATGAGGAGTTAAGAGACATAGGTATTGAGGCATGGGAAAGAATTCGACCAGTGGGAGAGCATTATGGCTCTTGGACTAAAGAAATTCAAAAACCTAATCAACCCTATGTTGAATTTTTATCACTATTGACATTGACCTTGGAATGTACTGTTGTGGTAGAGGCTGCAGGGCAACAACTGCTGCACATGTTGGCTTATGAGAATGCTAATGAGGACTGTAGACGGGCCCTATTGTGTATTAAAGAATCTGGGGATGTGAATACATATTTAAGGGACTGCAAAGACATTACATCTGAATCCAGGTGTATGCAGGTATTTGCTGAATCTATGGCCACTAACCTGGCATGCTTGCAAACAAAACCCTCTAATCTAAAGTGTTTTGGATATTGTCAAAAAGGCTACTGACCTTAACAAGAGAGGACCGGGAATTTGCCCTAAATGTAAAAAAGGGAAGCACTGGGCAAGGGATTATTGATCAAAAATAGACAATAAAGGAATTCCTATAAAAGATGCTTACCCTATGCAGGGAAAGTCTCCATCGGGACAGCCCCAGGGCCCAGGATTAATAATCGAGGGCAACCAAACATCTTTTCCCTTGTTCCTACCACAGCCCACAGCACTGCAGTGGACATACCAGCCTTAAAATATTTTTATATTGAAAGGTGGTGATAAGCCACAAAAAAATTCCTACTGGAATTTATGGGCCTTTACCTGAAGGAACATTTGGCCTATTGGCCGGTAGATCCAGTCTTAATGCAAAAGGAGTTTTAGTATATTTAGGAATTATTGATGCTGACTATATTGGGGAAATAAAATTTTTAATGTCAGCTGCTGCACATATTTCCTTTAAAAAGGGAGAATGAATTGCTCAAATCTTGTTGTTATCATATATATCTACTGGAAAGTCATTTACACTCCACATTGGGGGATTTGGAAGTACTAACCAACAAAATGTGTTTTGGACTACTCATATTACTAAAATGCAGCCTAAGATTAAGATTAATATTCAGGAAAAGATATTGACAGGACTAATAGATACTGGCTCAGATATTACAATTATTAAAACTCATGAATGGCCTAATCATATATTATATAAAATAATCCCCTGTAATATTAAAGGAGTTAGCAATACTCCTGTAAATTTTAAAGGACAAACAGTGTCGTATGTTACTATTACTTCAGAAGACGGACAGACAGCTGTCCTTAAAACTTATATTATGGAAGTTCCAGTTAACATAATTGGTAGAGATGTACTGGAACAATGGGGAGCTCATATTCAATTTTAACATTTTTAGATGGAGCCCATAAAGATATTATGGAAATTTGAGGAACTTCTTTGGATTGAACAATGTCCTAGATCTAAGGAAAAAATTAGAAACAGCTCATCAGTTAGTTGAAGAACAGTTAACCAAAGGACATATTGAGCCGTCTATGTCTGAGCCGTCTATGTCACCATGGAATTCTCCAATATTTGTTATTAAAAAGAAGTCAGGGAAATGAAGATTGCGGACTGATTTACGAGGAGGTAAGGCATCCATGTACCCTATGGGGGCTTTACAACCTGGTATACCATCGCCTGCGATGCTTCCTAAATATTGGCCAATAATAGTAATAGATTTACAAGATTGCTTTTTTTTTTTTTTTTTACCATTTTTGTACATGTAAAAGATTGTAAAAGATTTGCCTTTTCTTTACCACAAATAAATCATCAAGCCCCTCATCAGCGCTTCCAATGGAAGGTGTTGCCCCAAGGAATGATGAATTCTCCAACTATGTGTCAGATATATGTTGAGGCCTTAAAACCTGTTAGACAAAAATGGCCTCACATTTATATTTTTCATTATATGGATGATATTTTGTTTGGAGGACCAAATAACAGAATTAGAAATGGTGTTACAATGTTTACACTCTATATTTAAAGATTTTGGATTAATAATAGCACCTGAAAAAATACAAAAAGATACGGTGGTAAAATATTTAGGATATGTTGTTTGTAGACAAACAGTGACAACTCAAAAAATATCTTTACGACGTGATCAATTACATACGTTAAATGATTTTCAAAAGTTACTAGGAGATATTATTTGCATGCAACTGGCCTTAGGAATTCCTACTTATCTATTACATAATTTGTTTCATTGTTACAAAGGGAGCCTGATTGACATAGCAAAAGAACTCTAACTAAGGAAGCTGAAGGAGAAATACAATTTGTAGAACAGAGAATAAAAAACTGTTTTTACATCGAGTAATGCTAATTCAACTCATAAATTTATATATTTTAGATACATGGAAATACCCAACAGGAATTATAAGACAAAATGAGCTACCATTAGAATGGATTTATACACGGCATAGATTTACAAAAAATATTATGACTTATGAACAACAGTTGGCAATTATTATTCAACAGGCCAGGCAACGGGTATTTATCCTATCGGTGCATGATTTATTTGAAATTATCTTTCCTTTGCCAAAAGACCAAGTAAAATATTTATTAAACCTGTCTGAAGTGCTACAAATAGCATTAGTAAATTTTACTGGGCAATTTTCCTATAATTTTTCCCAAAGGTAGATTGTGGGATTGCTTGGGTAAACAACAACTTATCATTAATAATATAATTACCAAGGCCCCTATTTCAACTGCTCTTACTGTTTTTACAGATGGCTTCAAAACAAAAAGTGCTATTGGACAACAAATAAATATTGGGTACAAACAACTACTTAAGCATCAGTTCAACAAAATGAACTTTTTGCTATTATTAAGGTGTTACAAGATTTTGTGGGAGATGTTAATATTGTTACTGATTCTGCCTATGCTGTAGGAGTTGTGACTAATATAGTCACTGCAGTTACACATTCATCTAAACCCCAGCTAAACCAATTATTTAAACAATTACAAGCATCACTGCAACAACGTAATGCCAAAGTGTTTGTAACTCACCTTAGAGCTCACTCTTCGGTACCTGGGTACCTTGTATATGGCAATAATCAGGTTGATAAATTAGTTTTGTTCTGCTAAACAGGATCATGCTCATTTACATACAAATGCTAACCATTTACATATGCTTTATAAAATACCTTATTCTCAAGGTAAACAAATTATAAAAAGGTGTCCTATCTGCAGACCAATGCTTTGAGAGTTATACCTGCTGGAGTAAATCCTCGAGGATTACAATCTAACGAGCTCTGGCAAATGGATATAATCCATTTGTAAGCCTTTGGCTGTTTTTCCTTTGTACATGTTACAATAGATACGTATTTCAAATTTATTTGGGCTTCTGCCCTTATGGGAGAAACTGTTAACCATGTAATAGAACACTTATTGGAAGATTTTGCCATTATGGGAGTGCCTGCTAAAATGAAGACTGACAATGGACCAGCCTATAAAATTATCAGATTTAAAAGATTTTGTGAACTTTATGATGTGGTACATATTACAGGAATAGAATATAACCCCCAAGGACAAGCCATTATTGAATGAGTTCATGGCACACTAAAACAACAAATGAAAAAATTTAAAAAGGAGGAAAAGGTTGGATGAAAGTATGGATATTTTGTGGTATTCCATGCAAAATCTTAAAATAATTTTACATCAAGCCCTTTACGTTCTTAATTTTTTAAACTAACCACAAGGGGATATTTTAACTAGAGCTGAGCGCCATTTTGAACAAATATCAGAAAAACCTTATTTAAATGCTCCCGTATGGATTAAGATTGCATTGGATGCAGAATGGCAACTAGGAACATTATTACATAAGGGGCAAGGATAGGGCTTTGTGTCTACACAGGATGGCAAACAATACTAGCTTCCTGCCTGATGGATACAGACGTGGCCCAGTGAGGACAGCCCCATATCCTGCAAGGAATCGGCCACCAGTTGAGGAAAAAGAAATCCCCACTGCCCACCTGGGGGCAGGTTAAAAAGTTGACTGGAGAAGGACAAAAGATATTACAATGCAATGGTAAACGTGTCAAGGCTGAGAACTTGTTCCTGGCCATGTGTGCCCTGCTTATTGTAAACTCTGTCCATGCTAATGCTAATGTAAGTTATTGGGACTTGGTTCCTAACCCTCCTTTATTGGAACCTGTTGTCTGGGGAGACATGGATATAACCGTCTATACTGTTCCTGTTGTATTATCTCCTCCTTGGAATAATTTCACATTTTGCAATAAAGATGATGGTACCTTTTTAAAATTTTACTTACTATACTCATTCCTTGCCTCTTTGTCTGGGGCCTTCTCCATGTTAATAATGAATTGGCAACATTGGGTTTTACCTGGGAAACGCACTTCCAATTCTAAAACACAGCTGCAGCAATTAACTACTTGGCCATTAATAGTAGCTGGGAAAGTGTCACTGATGGCGAGTTATCCTTACCCATGTGCCCTGATTTTACTTATATTGATTTAAAATATCAGCCTTTTGTGTGGCAAGAGTGTAGAGGAACATTTGGAAAAATGTTCAATAATTTTATTAATTGAGGACCTTTTGGACAGTTTATTAACACATGTTCAGAATGGAATATTACCAGATGTGATTTATCAAATGTTACTAGGATGCCGGAAGCCATTAATGGATTGCTTACTGGAGTTCGATTGATGGCCTGGGGAGATGGAGGCATTGCAGATGCTCTATGGGCTTTCATGGCTGCACCCACTGCTGTTCAGACTCATCTTTGGAAGGACGCAGCGGCGCTGAATCCTGTGATGCTATCAAATGGATCGTTTTCAGGGACGGCGAACTCTGCATCCACTTATAATTTTACTTTGTACAAATCTTATGATGCAACTGCTTGTGTAGCTCTGCCTTATGCATTTTTAGTGGGAAATTTTACATTTTCTCCTACTATTTCTTGTTTTAATTGTCGCCTGTGTTCTTGCATTAATTCCTCTCTTAATTTTAATGACAGTATAGTACTATGATATTACAACAAAGAACTCATATTTGGCTACCTGTTAAATTAGGAAGAGAATGGTCCCAAAATCCTTTGGATAGTGTTGTTATTGAATTTTTTACCAAACTACTAAAACGTACAAAGCGTATGATTGGAGCCATTGTAGCTGTGATCTTAAGCTTAATTGCTATTACCACTGTTGCTGCGGTGTCTGGAATTGCCCTACACACTTCCTTACAAATTAGCACTTTGTGGAAGAATAGCACCGGGATTCACATGAATTGTGGGTCTCACAGGTAGAAAATTATGCTCTATTACAAGCACAGATTAATATTCTTAAACAGACAGTGGGATGGTTAGGAAACATGATATTGGTTGTGAAAAAACAGTTATTGTTAAAATGTGATTGGAATTTTACTACCTTTTGCATAACTAATGTAAAATATAATAAATCTATATATGAATAGAATGTAATACAGCAATATTTATCTGGAAATTCTACTGCTGCTCAATTGATTGCTCAGTTACAATTTGATGTACATGATATTTTTGGTAAACAATTTACAAATGATGATGCTTCTAATATTGCTGATGCATTTATTAAACAATTGGAAGGGTTGGATCCAAAAGAAATACTACAAAGCATTTCACATACTGCTAGTGGTGTGGAAATTATGGTTGTTATTATTTTGTTTGCACTTGTACTGCTATATTTGATTTTTATGAAACCAATGCAAGCGTCTATGATCACTCTGTGGAAAGTTTTACTTTTAAAACAAAAGAAAAAAGAAGGAAATTTTGAAGTCTCAGGGTCTATGTTGAAAGGGCAAAATGATGCAGACTCCAGCCTCAGGATTATCTGAGGACTGTGTTTGAGTATTAGGAAAGCTCTTGGCATGCCGGACTAGAAGGGAAAATGTTCTCTCTCCCTATCTCAAAACACATGTCACAGACTCCTGGGAGCTGAGGAAGTAGCTCTTCTGATTGCTTAATCATAGATGAACAGCTGGTCAAGCATTTTCCTGATTGGTTTGAACATGCTCTAAAATAGTTTAGATAATAATATATCAAGACATTGTCTCATAGGTCAAGTAAAAATGTAGCTGTTGAAATTTTTGTGTCAATGTCTTCTGACCAAATCTTGGCAAAGATCATGCTTGCTTGTCATTAAATAGCACTAACAATAAAGCACAGCATGCAGTGCCAATTGCTGTTTGCACTCTGCATCCCCTGTGTCCTGGTGATTTTGTTACCCTTACCCAGGGACCCCAACGCACTAGCCATTGACAAAAGCCCACCCAGGCAGGAAGGTTCTCTAGATTCTTATCTCCAATAAACTTCTCAGCAAAAACCAGACACAAGTGAGCTGAGGTTGAAGTGGTAGGACATGGGCCTTTAGCATAAAGAGGCTCAGAGGCAGTGTCCAGTCCCCGAGTTCAAGCCCTAGGACAAACTAATAAAACAAAAACAACAATAAAAACAAATCCCAAACCTAGCAGTTTTCTCACTGTATACAGAGGCACGTAATTAAGGAAATTGCTACCTGTGTTACATACAGGTAGAAGAAAGATCTCACACAATTATTCTCTTCATACCATGTTATACCAAAGCCTCAAAAAATCGCCCTTATTCTAAATTTATAAATTAATATCATCCATTTTTTGCCAACTCTGTCTAAATTATTCACATTATCATTTTATACATGAAGTGTTGGTATTATCTATTAACTGAGTTCTAACTCTCATGAAAGAATATTCTATGCAAATAGATTGCAAGAAACATTTGTAAATTTATCAAATAAAGCCTCTACTTAAAAATAATTTTGTAGTATCCTATAGAATATGAAATTACAAACAAAACCAAAATGTTTATTTTAAATCTAAACTCTAATTTAGTAAGATCTACATAGTCCTACAGTAGATTAACTTTGCTATTTCTCCAGGCTTAAGCTTTTGAATCCTTCATCCTTTCCTTGGAATCTATGAGAATGATGATTACTTACTTTTTCAAATTTTGGATGGGAATCATGAGCCATTTTGCATCTAAGAATGTTCTGTAATGAAGAGAACATTTAAAACACAACTGAGGATTATATATGAGTTGCATTTCAATAGGAAACAACTTCTCAAAACATAATGACAAAATTAGCCCAAACTTCCAACTGCGTATTCCTTTCTTGTTTGGTTTGTTTTATTAAGACAAAATTATACTACCTGGTCCAGGGAAGGTATCACTGTGTAATTCCACTATTTAATCTCCTGTCTTAGTCTGAGTGCTAGAATTCTAGCCTTGTATCACATTGCCCCTCCACAGTTTTTGGTTTATTTAATCTAGATACAGACTAGCAATTCTGAACTTCTCCAGTAATATTATCCACTATACTGCTCAGAGTGTTCATATACTCTTTTCAAAGATGTTATAACATTTGACACAGAATATGAACATTTTCAGATGCACCTGCAGGAGTCTCTGATTCATTCCTCCATGGACCTGATCCCATTAATAATGATTACTTGACTCTCTTACTATCTTTGGTCCCTATCTATGTAATATTCTTAAACTTTTTTGAAGAAGGTTCACTTGAGGACTTTCTAACATTAAAAAATTATCACTTGATTCCAATCTTACTCAGGACATATTTTCTATTGTTTTCTAACTTTTCCACATATTCTGAGAGTTGCTTCATATGTGTGTTTGTGTGTGCATATATAAGTGTCTCTGTATATATGTGTATGATTGTATGTATGTATGCAAAAGCATCAAGGTCTTATTCAGCAATCTTGCTCATGGCTGGTATTCCAATACTTGAGCCATGCTTCCAATCCAGCTTTTGGCTGGTTAATTATAGTTTCTCAAAGACTGTTCTGCCCAGGCTGGATGCAAAGTGAACTTCCCAGACTCCTTTACATTCTTAGGTTTTATTTCTCCAGTAGTATCAACTTTTAAATTACAAACATTTTTGTGAGTGTAAAGGCTAAGCTGTAGCCTAGATTTTTAACGTAATAATTCACATAAAGATAGATGAACATGCACATTATATATGCTGTATGTACAGTGTTAGAAATGTGATCCTAAGCTGGGTGGTAGTGAGATCTTCAGATAGGGCTCAAAGCTAGGCTGGGCAAGAAAGTCCCAGAGACTCTTTTTCCAATTAACTACAAGAAATCTGAAAGTGGCACTGTGGCTCAAGTATAGAGCATTAGCCTTGAGCTGAATAGCAGAAGGACAGCTCCCAGACCCAGTGTTCATGTGCCAAGGCCATCACTAACAAAAAATACATAAGTAAAGGAAAGAAAATAAATGTGATCTTATCCACCAGTTCATGGCTAGTATAATCCCTGCTCTCTCAGGATGGTCTTTTTTTTCCATTTAAGTCCATGCTCTTATATCTGATTTGCATTGAAAACAGAATTATGCTTCCATTCTACTGTCTACAAAGTTGCCAGATTAGCAAGCGTGATTTAGAAAGGGAGTGGCCTCATACTTCCTGTTCCACCTAGGAGTAATGCTTTCTCTATATCACTCTCATAAATCTACATACTGGACTTGGCTTTGTTTTTTCAACGTGGTCTTATTTGTAGAATCTTCTATGAACCCTTATAATTAAACACAAAACTTCTCTTTCTCCTATTATTGCTATTGTTTCCTTACTGTTAACTCATGAACAGTTGGGAAATAATGCTCAGCACATACACTCACAAAAAACTGATCTGAGAACCTTCTTCCCATTTAAAATTCGCCTTAATTCTTAGAGAACTTACAAAGTTTGAACTCAATATACTTATGGAAAATGTATTTAAAAACAATATAAATTTCATATTTTCTCTTTACTAAGTTTTCTCTGAAACACGTGTAACCTCAGAGCAGGGTGTCCTTGTGTTATTTCGGTGAAGCAAGAAAACATTCATTATATCTCAGGCAGCACTGTAGATTGTTCCTGGAAGTAACTGCTAATGGATGTGGAAACTGATCCCAGGAGAGGAATGGAACATAGAGGATTGACAAAGTTCAAGTTAAATTGTGCTTTCCTTTTTACTGTACAAGAAAATCCCAAGGCTTGAAGGAAACTCTGTCCCTGACTTTTTCGTGTGTGTTTTTACTCATATATAACTTTTCTGTAAACTCCTAGTTGAGAGTATTACAAAAAGAAATAATGTGCCATTTGAAGGCCAGCATAGAACAAAAGGAAATAACGTTGTTTAAAACATGTTCTACTGCAGGGACTGGGAAGTTGCCTCAGTGGTAGAGCGCTTGCCTTGCATGGATGAGGCCCAGGTTCGATTCATCAGCACTACATAAGCAAAAAATAAGCCAGAAGTGGTGCTGTGGCTCAAGTTGTAGAGCGCTAGCCTTGAGTTGAAGAGCTGAGGGACAGCGCTCAGGCCCAGAGTCCAGGCCCAAGACTGGACCCCCCCCAAAACCGTTCTACTGCTAAGAAACAAAGACATGGAGGTTTTAAAGTGTCTTATCGATGGTATTTTCACCCCTGAGATGATTCTCTTGTTTCAGGATTCAGTTATCAATTCCTTTAGTTTGGTCCTGAATTTTTCAGAGCAATAAGGATTCCCAAAAAGCATCCAGTGATTATGATCAGCAAAAGGAGCCTCTTCTCAGACCAGTACTCTTTTAAGGAGGGTCCCAATGAAATATCTGGGTTTTTTTGTTTGCTTGTTTTTTTAGTTTGTTTTGGTTATGGGGCTTGAACTTCTAGGCTGGATCCTGTCCCTGAACAGTGTTGTTTCCTGCTAACCTGCCGCCAAAGCTCTACTGCTTGAACTAAAACTCCACTTGCTGTGTAATTACAGATAAGAGTTTGACAAACTCTCCTGCCATGTTTGGATTCGAACTAAGATAGTAAGAAAGCCAAGTGACATCAACTGTATAGACGTCTCTCTTCAAAGAAGAAATATTAGATGTTTATTGTAAAGCTAATATTTGACATTTTTTTCTCTTTTTTATTGTGAGAATACCATACAGAGGAGTTACAATTACACGGGGAAGATATCGTGTACATTTCTTATCAAGCATTGTTGCCTCTTCTTTTTTTCCCCTTCCCATCCCTTCCCATACTCTCCCTCTTCCCCCATCCCATCCTCCCCCCACCAAATTTGCAAAGTTCGTTTTTTGACATAACGACTTGTACATCTCATTGTTGCAATGGGTCCACCTGTATCCCTAAACGATTTGTTTTTAGAGAATATGTCCAGCACAGATTCCATAAAATAACTCACCAAAATAGTTGCATGGAATCATTTTGGAATTAATTTTTTTTTTGCTTGGGAAGATTATTGATCTTGTCGTTCCTTTTGGGGAAACTTAAAATCATATTTCACCGTTTTTGTTGGTTCTGAGGGTTGAATTCTGATCCTGGGCACTGTCCCTCTGCTCTTCAGTTCAAGTTGAGCTCACTACCACTTTAGCTACAGCACCACTTCCTGGTTTCTGGTGGTTAATTGAAGATTAGGATCTCATGTACTGTCCTGACAAGGCTTGCGTTGAACCACAATCCTCTGGTCTCAACCTCCTGAGTAGCTAGGATTACAGGTGTAAACCACCAGCACCCATTTCATATTTGCATTTAGGTGCACTTACTGACACTGTGTAGACAAAGAATGGAAATTTTAACCAAATGATGACAATGCAGCTTTTCAGAAAACTTGAGGTAGCAGTAAATATGTCCTCCTTTTCCATTTTGTTACATTAATGAATCATGAGCTATGGGACCCTTACATTAGCATCCTGTGATATCTGTATAGGTGTATTTAGTATCAGGAAATGTTCATAGAGAAATATAGAAAGAATGAGAATATTAGAAAACAAAGGAGATAAGATATGAAAGAACAGCATAGAAGGAGATACATTTACCAAGCAGATATTAAGAACTAGCCTAAGAGATTTAGAATGCTAAAGGAAATGAGGAAAAGCCTAGTTGACAAATAGTTCTTCAATAACCAAAAATGATTCTCTAGAACAGTTTCTGGTATACCTTATTTACTATCATTTTTTCCTTCCATCCGGAGTTACTCCTTATTTTCTGTCATAACTATTAATTAGCCTCTGCCTTTTTGATGCCAAAACTGACCAAAAAGATTTCAAAATCACACAGACTACTTTTCACTTTGTTATTAGCAGTGATGACACAAAATCCTGGAATCCTTGAATTTCCAGAATTAATTTTCACCTGACAATTAAGCACATTCGTGGCCTTAATTGCTGTGACTTAATGAACAAAACTTTATTCAACACAGTATCCTAACATAAGTAAAGTACATGAATTACGGGTTATTGTCAGGTGTCAGTATGGAAGGAGCAATTATATATTTCAAGTATGGGTTCTTTATTTTCCATTTACTAATTTTTTTTGCCAGTCCAGGGGCTTAAACTCAGTGGTAGGGAATTATTCCTGAGCCTTTTTTTCCCCTCAAGGCTAGCACTCTACCACTTGTGGCCCAGCATTCCTTCTAGTGTTTTTCTTTTTTCTGTGTTACTGAGGAATTGAACCCAGGGTTTCATGAATGCTAAGCAATGACCATACCATGAAGCCACATTCCCAGAGCCCTAAATGACTTTCTTAAGAAGGCATTACATTTTCATTCCATAACTATGTATCCTAAGTTTGGCCAGGTGCTAGAAAATGATGTAGAAAGCAACCCAATCCTCTCCAACACACCAAAATTGTAAAGTTCAATTTTCAACATAACGACTTGTATATTTCACTGTTGCAATTGTTGCACCTGTATTCCTATTTAAACAATTTGTTTTTTCTCTAACCCTATTCAAATTATACCAACATCAAATACAGTGAAAACTGGACTTGTTTTTTGTTACATTGAAAAACGAACATTACAAATTTGGCCAGGGAATGGGGGAGGGAAGGAGTGGGGATCAATGTGGGGGGGGGAGTTAAAAGGGATCGGAAGAGGAAACAAAGGAGGTGGCAACAATGATTGAAAATAAATGTACTCATTACCTTGCCGATGTAATCGTAACCCCTTTGTACAGTATTTTCACAATAAAAATCTTCAAAAAATGTTTATCACTTATTATAATTCAAATACCAAGCAAGAGTAATTTTATATAATCATTACAGGTATCATTTTATCACTATCATAAAACAGAATAAAAGACCAGTCCCAATTATTACCTATCTAGCATTATCTTAATTCCTAATCATTACCTAAATATCTTAAACAATCTAAATAGTCATGTCTTTAACATAAACATAAATATTGTATACTTTTTACTTAAAATTTCCAGGGTCATACATTCATGATTCTAAGAAATGTGCACAGCAGTTAAAAATGCTTTTGTGAAATTAATGTGAGACATGTTGTTGTTGTTGTTGTTTGCAAGTCCTAGGCATTGTCCCTAAGCTTTTTTGTGCTCAAGGCCAGAACTGCACAACTTGAATCACAGGGCTAATTTCTGTTTTTGAATGGTTAATTGGAGAATAGGAATCTCACATGTAGTTTTCTGTTTGGGCTGGATGTGAAAAAATTGTTAGATCTCAGCCCCCAGAGGTGCTAGATTTATAGGCGTGACTTACCTTCACTTGGTTTGATGATTTTTTAATTATGTTTTAAGATGTTTGTTTAACTATAATGCACATATTTCTATGGATAAATTTATATATATATATGACGACAAATTCCCTCTAAAAATGTATGACTTTCTACACATAACATTTATACACACACACATATTTGTTTCTGAATATATATACTTCCTCTAAAACTTTTATGCTACTATTTTTTTACCCTTTTGATTTCAAAGATATAGTCTATTGTTCCAAAAATTTCCTAGAGTAAAATGACTAATATTTCAATAGAAAGTAAAACATATTATTTTCAAGGTAATTTTAGATATACACATGAGGTAGTAGTAATATATATATATATATATATATATATATACATATATATATATATATAGTATATTACTTGAGAAATTATGTTCAAACCCTTAAATATTTGTGTGTAATGGCAGGGAGAGAGAAAGTCAATTCATACTGATTAGAAATGTGCAATGCTTCTAAAATCTATTCAATAGTTTGTTATAATCACATAATCAAGCTACCTGTTATGATTTAGTTTTTTTGTTTCTTTATTTATTCAAAAATTTAACACGGATGCATGCACAGTGGTAATATTAAAATTACAAATAATACAAAATTACAAAAAATACAAAAATTACAAAAAATACAAAAATACAAAAATACAAATAATACAAAATCATAGGCACATACCAGATTTTCAATAATTGGCACTTATGATCCTAATAATAATTTTGTTGAAGATGATGATGAGAATAGTGAACTTGATAATGGCAATGTTATAATTGAAAAGGAAAAAAATTTAGACATCTTTGAATTTAGATTTCCCACATTGAATATAATGAACAGTGTTGGATTACATACAATAAGAATAACAAGAGGAGAGTTTCAATATCAAGAAATAACAATCACATAATCACGTGAGACAGTAAATCCCTAATGTTATTCTTGTAGTCTCTATAATGTATATTCACTTTTCTTGGTGGTATTGTTTTCTTATAAATAAAATAGTTTATTTTCACATGTTTATTATCCCACATAGATAAAATATAATAAGCTGAGTGCTTTTTTATCAAATGATCTTGTTTGTTCTAGCCTTGGGAACTTAGGAGAAAGCCTTTCACCACCCACATAGCCAGTGGCTTAGTTATATATCCCTAGAAGGTAACAACACATGCCTCAAGCATGCTTCACTCATTAGGCAGAAATCCTTGGTCAGTTTTAGTTTCTATCCAGTTCACTGAAGAAAATCTATGTATAAATTTATGAAGAACACTTGGCAGCACATAAAGCAATAAGAAAATTCTGATGGACTAAGATTAGTTTTCAACCTAGTGTGATTAGTTCAAGTAACTTCTCATATACATACTATTCAATAACCAGTGTTTTCCAGTGATATGTTGAGTATGTTCTTCAATACAAATGTAGACACATGACCCAATTTACATAATACCACTTACATATCTGTAGTTGCCGTAAAAGGACACAGACATTAGAGCCAGGAGGTAAAATTTATTTTTATTTCTGCATGAAGCAATTTGTGACTTTATACCAACAAACTGAATTTGACTCTTTCCTTATTTGTAAGCTAAGGTGGAAAATGTAAGGACTCTTCACTTTTCTTTTTTCTTCCTCCAGGAGTAAGCAAAGTATTCTTCAATATTTCTGGTAGATTACATCCATTTATAGATGAGAAATGTAAGGCCAACAGTCAATTTAGTGAGTAAATAATGTTACTAGAATTTGTGTATGAGCTCTTCCCTCTGCACACTTAACAAGGAATAGTAATTTGTTGATGGAGAGGACCAATATGAAAACACTATGTGGAAAAAACATACTTTGTAAAAAGTTGTTTAAGACTAGGTGACCAGTGATGAGTACATGAAACAGACTTGTGTCAGGGGCATAAAAAGGAGTACATAGAAATCATATTAGTGCTGGGCACAAGTGGCTCCTGCCTGTAATCCTATCTACTCCGGAAACTGAGATCTGAGGATCATGGTTCAAAGCCAGCCCGGGCAGGGCTCGATCTCAGGTCCCGGGATGGACCTAACCCTCCATGGGCTCACAGGATGTTGTACTCACCAGGACCCATTCATCACTTTGGTTTGCTAGGCCTTGAGTTCAAATCCCAGCAGTGTCAAAAGATGAATACTGATGTGAGAAGCCAAGTGATCTTCCTCTTTTCCTGTGCTGTGAAAGTCCTGATTCTCAGCTAGGAATGGAACATGCTATATAGGCAAATCTATAGCCATGAGAACAGGTTGACATCCATTTCAGCACAGTTATACCTGGCACCATACTCAGTAAAATACACAATACCTCCATGAATTAGACACAAATTAAGGAGAAGTGCACCGAACACAAGATGCTGTCTACACATGTATATCAATAGAGGTCCTATGTTTAAATTATGAATTTATGACCATCCTGGCCCTCCCTGGTGCTCAATGTCAGGTCCTGGAAATGGTCTAGCTCCTCAGTTGCTCACATTCCAGTGTCCTCACCTTGAACCTTTCACCAATTGGGCCTGCTAGGTTCTGAGTTCAAATCATAACACTGTCAAAACATGAATCCTGATGTGAGCAGTACATCAGTTCACCTGCTTTCCAGTCCTGTGAATGTCCTGGGCCTCATCGAGGATGGACAAGGCATAGGCTACTCTATAGACATAGGAATACATTGTCATGCATGTCAGCACATTTATATCTATCATCACACTCAATAAAATACCAAATGCATCTCTGACTAAGACACACAATAAAATAAATAAGTAAACTGAAAGCATGATGCATTCCATACATGTATGTAAATAGAGATCCTATGTATAAAATAGGTGGGCATATGATTTTTGCCAGTCTTGGGCTTCAATTCAGGCACTGGGAGCAGGCCTGAACATGTAGTCTTCAAGGGTGGTGATCTTCCCCTTCTCCCACAGTGCAACAGAGTTACCCAGACCTGAGTTTTAATCCCAGCTCTGGCAGTAAAATGGGGAGTATTCGGACTAGGGTGCTTCCTTCATAATTTTTTTTAACAGAGTCAGAGGTTGAACACAAGTCGTGGCAACTCTGCTTCAGTTCCGATCATCTTAGGCTGCAGCCTATGGACCTACAACCCATCATCGGATCCTAGAACCCCAGGGCTTGCAGGAATAAAAAAAATAGCCGCGAAGGGAAAAGAAAAGTTGCAGGAAGTTCCACCTGGCGCTTTTATGTTCATTTTCCTTTGCATGGTGATCATGCTGGGTCCAAACTCAGCGGCCTGCAGAGTGAAGGTGACCTGGAGTGGCTGAAGGTCTGCTGGCTTTCGCGGAAGCCCAAGGGCGTTGGGGTATCGGAGACGTCAAGGTCGAATCCAGGTCAGCCCCCCTCCATTGAGGGAATGGCAGGAGATCCTGAGATACTCTTTTCCAGCACTTGGAAGGGTCGTGGAATTCGATCAATCTCATCTTTGAATGAGTACTTTTTGCAGGATGCACCTAGGAAATGATAAGAAAGAATCATTGTGTATAGATTATTTTCAACGAAGAGTTGATGAAGCTCGACCGTAATCATCACAGTCATGAAATGGAGGCATCAGGTAAGATCCAAGAATCGGTAGTCATGGGGTATATTGGATTCCATCACAGGTTGCCATCTCTCCTACTGTATGCAAATATGCAGACTACCATCAGCTTATGAAGGGATGAGTATTGTGCTCTCCCCCTCCCACTCCCGGGGCTCAATCTCAGGTCCTGGGAACAGCTTAGTTCCTTATTAGCTCTCAGCATGGTATCCTCACCTTGACCTTTTCTCCTGTTGGGTTTGCTAAGCTTTAAGTTCCAACCCCAACACTGCCAAAAGCGGAATGCAGATGTGAGAATCCAACACGTCCACTTGTTTTCCTGCCTGTGAAAATTCTGGGTCTCAGCTAGGATGGAGAAGGCTTAAGCAATGTTATAGACATGGGAATTAGTTCTCATCCCTGCCAGCACAGTTATATCTCTCATCATAATCAATAAAATACAAAATGCATTCCTGACTAAGATACACAATAAAAAGAATAACTACATTGAACACATGATGCATTCCAGACATGTATTTAAATAAAGATCCTATGTTTGAAATAGGTGGGTATATGAATTTTGCCAATGCGGGGGCTTCAATTCAGGCCTTGGGACAGACCTGACCTTGTAATCTTCAAGGACGGTGATCTTCCCCTTCACCCACAGTGCTATAGTGTTACCCAGATCTGAGTTGGAATCCCAGCTGTGGCAGAAAAAATGGTGCGAATTCTGAGCTAGGCTGGGTTATTATTTTTTATTTTATTATATATTTTTTCCAACCAAGCGATTTGAACTCAGTTCATGTCAACTCTGCCTCAGCTTCGATCACTTTAGGCTGATGGGCCTCCATGGGCACATAGCCGATCCTGTGATCCTAGGCCCTGAAGCCTTGCAGGAGAAAAAAAAAAAACCCTCACTGAAAAATAGCCGCTGGATGGATTTTTACATTTTATTCCTTTGCATGGTGACCAACCTGGGTCTGAATGAAAAGCCTACAAATTTACTTCACTTTGCATTGGCCAAGGCTAGCGGGCTATTGTGGAAGCCACAGGCCCATATGTCATGGAAAGCCCTGATATTGAATCCTGGTCCTGACACCTATCAGTGGGGAGACTTCCCAAGAGACTTGTTCTTATGCATGGGAATAACGATGGAATATTTGGAAACTCATGATTGAATAAGTTTCTGCGGGCATTGGTCTAATCTAAAATGGGATGCAATGATCCTAGGACGCTGATTGATCTTAATGAATGGTTTACTAAGCATAAAAACAATACTATTCCTTCCATGGGAGCATAATAAATACCTAAGAGTTGGTAGGAATGTAGTTGATGTCATTGAATCCTAAGTAGATGTCTCTGGAATTCTATACAAATATATATTTATTGGTATACTGCCACCTGCTTATCCATGTATGGTTATTTTGTTCACCCCTGGGGCTCAATCTCAGGTTCTGGGAACTGCGTGGCAGCTTCCTTGGCTAGAGGTTGCCATGTTGACACATTCATTCATGAATTGGTTCTGATAAGCCCTGAGTTCAGATCTCAGCACTGCAAACAATTGGATTTTGGAATACGGAGCCAAGTGTGACACCTGTTTTCCTTTTCTCTGAG
This sequence comes from Dipodomys merriami, assembly GCF_024711535.1. Lineage (NCBI taxonomy): Eukaryota > Metazoa > Chordata > Mammalia > Rodentia > Heteromyidae > Dipodomys > Dipodomys merriami. Next base: position 373,869 of record NW_027206362.1, read on the forward strand.
ATTCCTGGGTGTCAGACATGATGGACAACATGTTTACAAATTTAGATACTATGTGATGGGATGTCATCAGTATAATAAATTGAATGCATATCATCACAGTCAATAAATGGTAAATAATTGAATAAAACAAAAATACAATCAATAACCACAACAAACAGGATATATACTGAACATCTATACATAAATACAAATTCTATATTTACAATGAATATAAATAGTATGTTTTCCAGGGCTGGGGCTTAAATTCAGGCCTAGGGACTGGCGGGACTTTCTTGTCTTCAAGCATTGTGAGCTACCCCTTCGTCCACAGTGCTACAGAGTTACCCAGACCCTGAGTTCAAATCCAAAGCCTGGTAGCACAAAACAGCGTGAATTGCAAGCCAGGGAGCTAATTTTTTTTTTTTTTTTTTTGCGAAGCAAGGTCTTGAACTCAGGTCATGGCAACTCTGCCTCAGCTTCAATCATCCTAGGCTGGGGTGCAGCCACTGGAGCCACAGCTGATCCTGGGATCCTAGAACTCCAATCCTTGCAAGTGGGAAAAATATGCACATAAAAGAAGTGGCAGTGCTGGGCGCCAGTGGCTCACAACTGTAATCCAAGCTACACAGGAGGCTGAGATCTGAAGATCACAGTTGAAATCCAGCCCGAGCAGGAAAGTCCTTGAGAATCTTATCTCCAATTAGCCACTAGAAACCCAGAAGTACTGCTGTGACTCAAGCAGTAGAGTGCTCGCCTTGAGCTGAAGAGCACAGGGACAGTACCCAGGCCCAGATTTCAAGCCCTATGATCAACCAAAAAAAATGTTGCATGATTGCATTTTTACATTTTCTTCCTTTGCACCATGACCATCTGGGTCTGAATGACAGGGCTCCAAAGGGTACTTCATCTTGCATTGCTGAAGGCTGGCGGGCTATTGGGGAAGCCATAGTCCCGCACAGGAACATAAGTCTAGAGTGCGAATCCCAGTCATGCCACTTCCAGATAGTGGAAGATCCTCCTTAATACTTACAAGTCTGTGATAGGAGGATCATGGTCAAAGTCACCTCAGGAAGGAAAGTCCTTGAGACCCCTGTCCAACTTCAGTGCTTTGTAGCCAGAAGTAGAGCCGTGTGGCTCCAGTGGTTGAGGGCTAGCCTTGATCAAAAGCAACTCACGGATCCTGAGTTAAAGGTCCGGGACTGGCAACAAACAGACATACAGAACAATCTGTGCAGCCATCCAGCTAAAGCAGGTCACCTTCTTGTCCCCAACTGGATTGGACGGAGTTTCCTGGGAAAGTGGCTGCACTCATCTTGACTCTGCCCATTCTGCCTGCATCACAGTATTCTGGTCACACCCCCATTTTTCATGGTTCTTTCTGACCAATGGGATACAAGAATGGTGGCCACACCCACATTCCATGCTGCCCCGAAGCACCGGGATTCCCTCTGTTGGTTGACACCACTACCAGCAGTTGAGGAAGGTAGAGGTGGTTAAGTGGTGAGCAAGAGACTCCAGGCGACTTTGGAGTAGAGTATGAAATTGACGACCTAATCACTGAGTGGAGGAAGAGAGGATTTCCCAGAGCCTGGGAATGTGGCCAGCCCATCTTTCCCATCTCAGCACTCAGATGTCTGAAACAACAAGACTCCATGAGAAAGCTATGGGCATGAAACTGCAGCCAGAACACCGGTAGAAGAAGCCTCCTGACAGACCTGCAACATTGAAGAAAACAAAGAACATGAAAAAGGGAAGGATCCCCAAGAGAAACACCACAGGGGAGCGTGATTCAATGGAGGGTACGGCAAAAGGTGATGCCCACCACAGGCTTCCCCTACCTTTAGACACAGTCACAGCCAGGAGGTTCCAGAGTGTCAATGGTCCTGATACCACCAAGGATCTGCAGAGGTGCTACCGACACGTGGTGCCCACCCTGGACCCCAGCAAAAGAAGAAACCAGGCACTCTATGCCGAGATCCAATCACTGAAGCAGGAAAAGACAGACCTTCAGAATCAACGGGAGAAAGAGAGGGAGAAGATAGCTCAGGTGCATGCAGCACCTAAAATAGAGCTAGAGATCCACAAGGCACCCATACAGAAGTTGGTTTCGGCAGAAAGCAATTTACAATCCCGCCTGCATGCAGCAGGCGGCCCATGACACAGAAAGGGAGCATGAAGCTCTCACCAGCTGCCTGCAGGCCGCAGAGCAGTGCATGGCAGAGCTGGAAATGTTGGCTTCTGTGGTAACTGATCACAGACGGAGAGTGAAATGTTCTCTGAACAGCTGCATGATGTGACCCTTCTGCTCAAGGAAAAGGCCAGAAGCTTTGATTACCTGGAGTAAGTAAACTCAAAATTATAGGAGGAGCTGGAAGTGCTCTGGACAAAAGGAAGAAAGGAATCTGCAAGTTCCAACAAGCACTGGTGGGCATGAGGTACTGAAGAGACTACTGGACAACTTGAGCACAGCAAATCTAGAGAGAGACACCTTCACAGAAGACCTGAGCATTGAGATGTCCACGTGGAAGGAGGAGGCCCAGCTGCTGACCCAGTGGATGAACCAACTGACAGAGGAGAAGGAGCAAAGGGCGAGGGGCGAGGCAGGTGTTCGGCCTAGAGAACAGGCTGGAGGAACCATGGCCCATCTCAGGCTGAGTGGCAGTTGCAGGCCCATGCCTACGGCACGCAGATGGAGTTGAAAAACCGGGAGGAATAACTTCACATCCAGGTCCAGGAAAACCAGAGTCTTCATCTCCAGAACCCGGAGCAGCAGTAGCAACGGTGGAGACTGGAGGAGAAGGACAAGGATTGGCAGGAGATCCCTGAGAGCCTATGCTGCGCATATATGTGTGACAGACAGCTGGAGGAGCAGCTGGCCCTGCTGAGGGATGCTCTCCACAGGTTGAGGGGTGAGAAGGAGGAGCTCAGGAGCATCCTGGACACAGAGCAACAGGTGAAGAAACACCTGAGGGAAAAGCTGGTCCACACAGAGGAGAAGATAGAGGAATGGAAAGAAGTGGCTGAGATAGAAAGAAAGCCAAGCATCTCAGGACCAGCAGGAGCCGTCTCTGGCCCAACTGCTGGAGCACAGAGCCACCTGTGAACAGCACATCATCTCCAATTAGCGGCTGAGCTCCAAGAAGGAGGCCGTGCAGCAGCACCTAGAGAGGCAGACCCAACTCCTGTAGCAGCTGAAGCAAGTGCATGGCCCGACCAACTGGGGAGACTAGGTGGTACCACCAAAGTGGCAGAATACTCTCAAGTGCCTGAAAGCAATCAGACCACAGGAAGAGTGGCGGCAGGCCCAGCTGAGCTTCCTGGCTTTTCCTAGGGAAGGGGAAGTCGAAAACCCTGGAGAAGCAAAAGGTGAGGAGTCGACTCCCCCCTACACATGACCATTGCAGAGGATGGAGACATTCCCCAAATCGATAGGGACGTGGATTTGTGAGCACTCTTAGTGGCTGAAATCCACAGGGGAAAACTCCTGCAGCAGGAGTGGCAGGCCTGCTGCGGGCACCCGGTTCACCTGGCAGCTCAGTGCCAGAGAACGCTTGAGCCACAGGCCCTCAATCACATGAGCTGGCATCACAGCCTGTGTGGGGATGGGAAGAGGGACACCTGGGTGTCCGAGAAGAAAATCTACTTTGTCCATGACCTGCCTGATGAGATGGACTTCCATAGTCCAGCGGGTGATCCTCAACATAGATGCAGCCAGCTCGGCACACATTGCACTGTTGAGGAGTCCCTCGTGGCATGTAAAGAGCAGATGTTCATTCAGGCTGAGCTGTGTCAGAAGAAACCTGAGCGTGTGTACCAGCTGTCCTAGGAGAAGATGGAGAAAAGGAGAGAGCTGCAGGAACCGCTGTCACTCCTCACAGGGGAAGACATGGACAATGGGCTCCAGATGCCAGCACAGGCTGAGCCTCCTGTCAGTGCCGCCGCTTTGGATGCCTCCAGACTGCAGGGAGGGTGAAATGAGGGGGGAGCAGAAAGGTTTTGAAGAATTGCCACTTCAACACAGTGTGGAAACTGCGAGAGGAGAGATCGAGGTTCCCAACCCCATAGAGGACTCCCCCACAAAGACATCCTGCCGCAACTGCCCCACATCCAGAGCCACCCACAGCTCATGGGCTCAGGTGAGGAGCACTCCCTCCCTTTCTTCTGTAGACTGATGCAGATGATGACTGTGACATGACTCTCCAAGGCCTCAGCAGCCACCATAAGTAGGTGGCCAGGTGGCCTTCTCTCAAGCCTCCATCTGCTGGGTCATGCGAATGGTAAACTGCGGGTCGGGTAGGGCAAAGGCTGCCAGGAGGTGGCCCAAATTCAAGGGGCATCTAATGGCATATTGGTGGCCAGGGAAGAGGGCCATGTTACGCTTATCACAAAGAATAAATTGTTTTCAAAGGAAAAATAAGCCTCCAATAAAGGAGGCTATGTGCTGAGTTATCCGAATGGGTGCAATATGCTGTATCCTTGAGAAGAGAGGGATGAGGAGAGTGCTGTCTGCCGAGTCCTGTAGACTGTTTGCTCTGTACTGTCTTTCAAATGGTGCTGTGTGCTGAGTTCTTCCAAAAGGTGATATGTGCTGTGTCCTTCAAAACTATGCTAGGTGCTGAATTTTTCAAAGGGTGCTGTGCACTGAGTGTTTTACACAGGGTGCTACATACTCAGCCCTTCAAAGTGTGGTGTGTATGGAGTCTTAACACAGGGTGCTATGTGCTGAGTCCTGGGAAAGAGTGCTACATGCTGAGTTTTTCAAAGCGTGCCATGCACTGAGTCCTATACATGGCGTGCTATGGACTCCCTCCTTCAAAGTGTGCTGTGTGCTGAGTCATCCCAAAGGCTACTATAAGCTAAGTCCTTCAAAGGGCACATTGTGCTGAGTCTTTTACTCAGGTTACTTTGTGCTGTTTTTTGAAGTATGCTGTGTGCTGAGTCTTCCCAAAGGGTGCTGTGTTCTGAGTCCTTGAGTCTGAGTCTCTCTCAGTATCTCAGTCTCTCAGTCTCTCAGACTCTCTCTCTCTCTCTCTTTCTCTCCCTCTCTCTCTCTCACTCGGTCACTGTGCACGTTTTTGATATGTTGAGTGGAGAGGCTTGGGGGAGAGTCTCCTCTAGTAGTGGGGCTGAGGGGATATTCGATGCCCTGAGCAAGTGCTAGGGTTGGCAGGGAGTGCTGAGCTGAGGTGAGGCTGTAATTCCCATGGCCTGGAAACCTTAGGGCCCAGTAAGGACCTGCTCTTTTGGGCAAGGGTAGGGGGCAGAGCCAAGGGGAAGAGGGGACTGGGCAGAGGGGAGAAGGAGGCCAGGCCCAGGAGCCTCGTTGTGGAGGCAGCAGTGGCCAGGGTCTCGCAGGGGCAGGTGCGCATAAGCAGAGGGTGTGAGGCAGCCTGCGAGAGGAGTGGAGGTAGAAAGAGAGAGCAGAGAGGAGCAAGGACAGGCATGAGGGAAAGTGGCTTCACATGCTCTGTTTTTGGATCAATAGAAAAATAGGCAAAACGATAATAAAGGCAACAAATATACAGCCAAGAAGAATATAGTTAGAATAAAGGTAGAGGAAATAAAGATGCAGCCAAGTGGTTCAAGGAAGCCTTGAACCAACACCCCCTTCCTGCAGGCATGCTTCCATGAAGCTTATGCTTTGTCTGGTTCTATCTCTCACGCAGATTCAGCAGGAAGTGTCATGGCTTTTCTTCCTTTTTTCTATTTTTTAATTGAAGCTCATGAATGCTTCAGTGCACAGAAGAGACAAATATAAAGATCATCTGGAAAATGACTGGAAATATAAGAATAAGAACTGGGAGAATTGATCTGACAAAGGCAATTATAATTATTACATGAATCCAATCCAGAGGATTGAGGGCCTCCAAGTTATGCTTAAATAATGCTGCAAAAGACTGTAAATTTTTTACATCTAAATGAGCTTTACTAACTGCTGTAATTTTGTCCTGTAAAGCATCCATAACATGAGAGATACCTTTATCTCTCCAAACTCCTAACAAATGATTTTTGGTGGTATTCCAAATAAAAGAAAAGTTACATTTTAGAGCAGTAACACAGATATATTTAAAACTAACATGACATTTAACTGAGAGTTGTGTTTTTAAATTTTGAACTTCCTGACCTATAACCAGAACCACTTCTTCCAGAGCATTTATTTTCATTTCTAACTTTTTATCTATAATTTGTTGTTCTGATAGGTGTCGCTTCCGCCTCGACCAGCAAGGAAAACGCGACACCGAACTCTTCTCTCTGCAGTTTATTCAGGACCTTTGTGTAATCTTCTGACCCCAACCCCGGGGAGAATTCCCCACAGCCATAAGTACCCGCTGGGTAGCCAACCCTGATACGCCACATGGAATCACCAATAGGTTCAGGTACGTGGAAGAAAGCCAGATCCTTTGCCTTAGCCATATAAGGAGTTGTTTACCACAGAGAGCACTCGCCATCCGGAAGGCGGAGGGCGGAAGCCGGCGCCATCTTCCAGGTGCGGCCTCTCGCCGCTCTCTACAGGTAGGGCTAATGAAACATTTTTTTGCTTAAATCAGTAACAAAATGAGCAGTGTTTACTTCATTTAAAAAGGCTGCTGTAGAAATCGCTAAAGAGCTAATTATTGTTATTAAAGCACTTATTCTTAAAATCAAGGCCACAACAAAGTGTTTTGGCTGCAACATAATATCCAGAATTTTCATCATTTGTAAAGCAGAATTTTTAAACCAATTGTCATTTTATAGATCTACACGTAACATTACATATGAAGGTCGTTTTAAAATAAAAATTACAGAATATGTTTTATCCAGAGAAGAAGTAAGACAATTAGCAAAAATATAATCCTTACAGCTAATATAATAAGATATTCCTTGATTAATAATGATTAAATTATCTAGTTTTCCAGCTAAAATTCCCGTAGGATAACCCACACATGCTCTTACCCCAATTGCAGTACTCTTAGTTTCTTTGGGCTATTTCAGTAAAATCATGTTTGTTGCTGTAAAAAGTCTGAACAAATCCAGATGAATGCCCATTTTATTGTGAAAGGGAGAGTGACTCACCAAAATGGAAACCACCCAGAGATGTAAAACCAACAATTTAATGACACGTCTAAACCTCCTTGAAAATGAGCAGCAAGATAAACCCCAATCCCGTAGACGGAAAGAAATAATTAAAATTAAATCAGAATTAAATGAATTAGAATCCAAAAAAAATATACAGAGAATCAACAAAACAAAGAGTTGGTTCTTCGAAAAAATTAACAAAATTGACAGACCCTTAGCAAATCTTATCAAAAAAAGAAGAGAATACACCCAAGTAAATAAACTCAGATATGAGAATGGAAACATAACCACAGAAACAACTAAGATTCAGAACATTATAAGGGAATACTTCTCAAAACTTTATGCTAATAAGTTTGAGAACTTGACAGAAATGGACCTTTTCCTAGCAAATATTGAAATGCCAAAACTAAACCAAGGTGAGTTAAACCAGCTTAACAGGCCCATATCAAGCATTGAAATAGAAACAGCAATAAGAGACCTCCCAGCTAAGAAAAGTCCAGGACCAGATTGTTTTACAGCGGAATTCTACATGGCCTTCAAAGCAGAGCTCACACCAATACTCCTCCAACTCTTCAATGAAATTGAAAGAAAAAAGTTCACTACCGAACACGTTCTATGAAGCCATCATAACCCTCATCCCAAAACCAGGCAGCGACTCATCAAAGGAAGAGAACTATAGACCCATTTCTTTGATGAACATTGATGCAAAACTTCTCAACAAAATTTTGGCCAATCGACTTCAACAATTCATCCAAAAAATCATACACCACGATCAAACAGGATTCATTTCAGGGATGCAAAGCTGGTTCAATATATGCAAATCAATTAATATTATTCATCACACCAATAGGAGCAAGAGTAAGAACCACATGGTTATCTCAAGAGATGCAGAAAAAGCATTCGACAAGATCCAACACCCATTTATGATGAAGGTTTTGGAAAAATTAGGAATCCATGGAACATTCCTCAATACAATAAAGGCTGTATATGACAAAAGTACAGCCAGTATTATACTTAATGGTGAAAAACTAAAGGCATTTCCTCTTAATTCAGGAACAAGACAAGGATGTCCACTCTCTCCACTTCTCTTCAATGTAGTAATAGAATGCCTAGCTACAGCAATAAGACAAGATGCAGACATAAAGGGGATCCAAATAGGGAAAGAAGAAATAAAACTCTCCTGCTTTGCAGATGACATGATCTTGTATTTAAAGAATCCCATAGACTCCACTCCCAAATTACTCAAGCTGATTGAAAACTTTGGCAAAGTAGCAGGGTATAAAATTAACCCCCAAAATTCAATGGCTTTTCTGTATGCCAATAATGAGAAAAGTGTGGCTGAAATTAGGAAAGCAAATCCATTTGTAGTAGCCCCACAAAAAATAAAATACCTAGGAATTAACTTAACAAAAGAAGTGAAGGACCTCTATGATGAAAACGTTAAAATCTTGAAAAAGGAAATTAAACAGAACTTAGAAAATGGCAAAACCTCCAATGCTCCTGGATTGGAAAGATTAACATGGTGAAAATGGCAGTACTTCCCAAGGCTAACTACAAATTCAACGCGATATCTATCAAAATTCCAACCTCATTCTTCAAGGAAATAGAAGAGGCAATCCAATAATTCATATGGAACAATAAAAGATCCCGAATAGCAAAAACGCTTCTCAACGGAAATAACACTGCTGGAGGAATTTCAATACCAAATTTCAAACTCTACTATAAAGCCATAGTAATCAAAACATCTTGGTATTGGCATAAGAACAGACCTCAGGACCAATGGAATAGAATTGAAAACACAAAAATGAACTTATAGACCTATAGCTACCTAATCTTCGATAAGGGATCTAAAACAATAGAATGGAAGAAAGACAGCCTCATCAATAAATGGTGCTGGCAAAATTGGTTAACTACTTGTGGAAAACTAAAGCTAGATCCTTATATATCACACTGCACCAGAATCAACTCCAAATGGATCAAAGTCCTCGCAGTCAAAGCAGACAGTCTGAAAACCTTACAGGATGGAATAGGAGAAACCCTAGGTCTCCTTGGCTCAAGCCGAAATTTTCTGAATAGAGACCTGGAAATACAACAAATCAAAGAAAGGTTGGACAAATGCGATTGCATGAAGATGCAGAGCTTCTGCATGGCAAAGGACATAGCTAGCAAGATCAATAGAAAGCCCAGGTATTGGGAGAAGATCTTCACTAGCCATACAACAGACAAGGGTCTCTTATCTAAAATATACTTGGAACTCAAAAAATTAAATCCCCCAACAACAAATCCTCAAAGAAACAACTGTCCTATAAATAAGTGAGCTAAAGACTTAAAGAGAAACTTCTCTGAAAAAGAAAGAAGGATGGCCAATAGACGCATGAAGAAATGCTCAACCTCCCTAGCCATAAAAGAATTGCAAATCAAAACATCATTGAGATACCACCTCACTTCAGTAAGAATGGCAAAAATCAAGAACTCTAACAACAACAGATGCTGGAGGGGATGTGTACAAAAGGGAACCTTACTTCATTGTTGGTGGGAATGCAAACTTTTTCAACCACTTTGGAAAGCAGTATGGAGGTTCCTCAAAAGCGTTCACATAGAGCTCCCCTATGACCCAGCAATCCCACTTTTGCGCATTTACCCAAATGTATACAAACAAGACCACACTAAAGCTACCAGCATAACTATGTATATTGCAGCATTATTTACCATAGCTAAGATATGGAACCAGCCCAGATGCCCCTCAGTGGATGAATGGATCAAGAAAATGTGGTATATATACAAAATGTAATTCTATGCCTCCATCAGAAAGAATGACATTTCCCCATTTGTTAGGAAATGGAAAAACTTGGAAAAAATTATATTTAGTGAAGGAAGCCAGGCCCAAAGAAACATAGGTCTCATGGTTTCCCTTATTTGCAATATGAAGTATATGTATGAGTCAAGCGGAAAAGGTCAGATTATGTGATGTTAGGAAAATGAAATCTTAGATATGTATTTTAAAGGTTTTTTTTCCTTTCATGCATTTGTTTCTAATGCATTTATAAGATTATCTCTTTGTAGCTTCGTATGTCCCTCCCCCACAGTATAACCCCTGCTTTCACTATATTTGATGTCAGTATAACTTGTGGAGGAGATGGGGAAAAACAAGTCGTTTAAGGATACAGGTGGACCTGTGGCAACATTGAGAAGTACAAGTTGTCATGTCGAAAACGAGTTTTACAATGTTGTTGCGGGGGGGGTGTGGGAAGTGACGGAAGGGCGGGGAGGATTGGTTGGGGGTTGGGGGGGAGGCTGGGAACGGATGTGAAGGGTAAACAAAGGAGGAGGCTGCAATGCTTGATAAGAAATGTAAGCATTAACTTGTCCGTGTAATTGTAACACCTCTTTACAGTGTGTTCACAAAAAAATAAAAATAAAAAAAAAGAAAATGAACTTTACTAGTTGAGGATGGGAGGGGAGAGTTGGGGCAATGGGGCGAATAGGGATGGCAGGGGAAAAAAAGAATAGGTAACAATGTTCGTTAGATAATGTACTTATTAACTTACTTATGTAACTTTAACCCCTCTGTCCACCATTTTCACAATAAAAAAACCATGAAAAAAATTATCCTGGAATACATTAAGTTCAAATTTCCTAAGTGCTCTGTAAATTAAGTGGGAATAAGGTTCTCAGAAACATTTTTTGTCAGTGTTTGTCTTGTGCGTTATTACCCAAATGTACATAAGTTAACAGACGGACAAACAATAGGAATAGGAGAAAGAGAAGTTCTGTGTTTAAGTATAATGGTTCAATACACTATAGAAGACTCTGCAAATAAGACAACTTTGATACAATAAAGCCAAGGCCAGTATGTAGACCTATGGGAGTGAAATAGAGAAAGCATTACTCCTAAGTGGAACATGAACGATAAGGCCACTCTCTTTCTTCTACTAGCTCTAAATCATGGTAGCTAATCATGCAAATTTGTAAAAAGTAGAATGGAAGAATAATTCTGGTTCCAAGCAAGTCAGATATAAGACCATGGACTTAACTGGAAAGAAAAAAAGCCATGTTGAGAGAACAGGAATTATACTAGCAATGAACTGGTGGTTAAGATCACATTTCTTTTTCTTTCTTTTTTTTCATTTTTCTTTTGATGCTAGTGGGGTCTGAACTCCGTGCCTGGTTTCTGTCCTTCTACTCTTTTGCTCAAAGCTTGTGCTCTACCTCTTGAGACACAGCACCCCTTCCATTTTTCTGGTCGTTAATTAGAGATAAGTGCCTCAGAAACTTTCCTACTAATGCTGGATTTGAACTGCAATCCTCAGATCTCAGCCTCCTGATTAGCTAAGATTACAGGTGTGAGCCACTGGCACCCTGCTTAGGATCACATTTCAAAGAGTGTATACTCAGCATGTGTAATGTGTATGTTTATTTATCTTTATATGAACTCGAGTTAAAAATCTGGGCCACAGCTTAAATTTCACACTCACAAATATGTTTGTATTTCAAAAGTTGATAATCCTGGAGAAATAAAACCTAAGAATGTAAAGGAGTCTTGGAATTTCAGTTTGCATCCAGCCTGGGCAGAAAAGTCTTGAGAAACTATCTATAATTAACCAGCCAAAAGATGCATTGGAAGAATGGCTCAAGTGATGAAATACTAGTTATGAGCAAGACTACTGAATAAGAGCTTCTAGTTTTTGCATACATATATACATACCAACACACACATACACACAGAGGCCCTTATGTGTTCAAACACACATATGAAACAATTCTCAGATTCTGTAGAAAAGTTAGAAAATAATAGAAAACATATCCTATAAGATTAGAATCGAGTGATAATTTTTAATATTAGAAAGTCCTCAAGTGAAATTTCCCCAAAAAAGCTTGAGAATATTACATAGGTGGGAACAGAGATAGTAAGAGAGTCAAGTCATCATTAATGAAGAGATCGGATCCAGGGAGGAATTAATCAGAGACGCCTTTAGTGCATCTGAAAATGTTCATATCTTGTGTCAAATGTTAGAACATCTTTGAAAATAGTACATGAACAGTCTGAGCCATCAGTCTAATGGAAAATATTATTGGAGAAGTTCAGAATTGCTACTCTGTATCTAGATTAAATTAACCAACAAACTATGTAGGGCATTGTGATACAAGCCAGGAATTCTAGCACTCAGACTAAAACAGGGATTAGAGAAAGGAAAATTACCCAGTGATACAGTCACTGGACTAGGTAGTATAATTTTATCTCAATAAAACAAACTAAGAAAGGAATAAAAAAATAAACAAGAAAGGAATACACAGTTGGAAGCTTGGGATAATTTTGTCATTATGTTTTGAGAAGTCAAGTTTCCTATCCAAATGCAACTGATATATAATCCTCAGTTGTGTTTAAATGTCATCTTCATTACAGAACATTACTAGATCCAAAATAGCTCATTATTCCCAACCAAAAATTTGAAAAAGTAAGCATCATTGTGTTAGAGTCCAAAGAAATGATGAAGGATTACAAAAGTTTAAGTGTAGAGAAATAGGAAAGTTCATTTAATGTAGGACTATGTACACCTGGCTAAATTAGAATTTAGATTTAAAATAAATATTTTTGTTTGTATTTTATATTCTATAGGTTACTACCAAATACTTTTTAAGTAGAAGATTTAATTTACAATTTCACAAATGAATCTGGCATTCTATTTGCCTAAAATATTCATTCAAGTGAGGTATATTTAGAATTTAGTTAAGAGTTAATTCCAACAGTTCATAAGTAACATGATAATGTGAATAATCTAAACAAATTTGCCAACAAATTGATGTTATTAATTTATAAATTTAGATAAAGAACAGTTTTTTGAGATTCTGGTGTAACATGGTATGAAGAAGTAACTATATGACATCTTTTTTCTTCTACCTATACATAACAAAGGAAGAAATTTCCTTAATTATATACCTCTGTATAAAAATGAGAAAAATGCTAGGTTTAGGGTTCGTTTTTATTTTGTTTTTGTTGTTTCGTTTGTCCTAGGGCTTAACTTCTAGGCCTGGCCACTGTTCCTGAGCCTGTTTTTGCTTAAGGCTATTACTCTACCACTTGAACCTCAATACCACTTGTGTCAGGCTTTTCGTGAGCAGTTTATTGGAGATAAGATTCTAAGGAACCTTCCTGCCTCGGTGGGCTTTGAACCAGAATCTTCAGATCTTAATATTCAGACATTCAGATCTGCTAAATATCTATGATAGATACAACATATAACTATTAATATTATTTGCAAGTGTTCTGATCTCAAGAATAATGCTGGGTGGAAAATGATGCAGCAAAGTTTAGTGTAGTATTCTTTCCACAATACGAAGCGCATCACATTAGCAGAAATGTAGTATTTTTTACAAAAATTATACCCTTGTCATGATAGGAATTTAAGGAATTTTAAGGTGCACCTTACAAGTTGGAAATTGTTGGGCTAGGATGACTTTATGGCATACAAATTTGAGGTTGATGGTCATAGAAATAATAGCTTACTTTGATGAACAAATGTTTACTCTTGAGGAATTATTATACATACTTCATAATTTTACCCTCTACCAGACTGTGGCTATTTTTTCTTTTGAATTTACATATGTAACGCCCCATTGAAAACTGCACCTATTGCATAATTAAATAAAATTCAAACAGGTACTGTTTTGAATGTCTCTAGTATGGCATGTTCAGAATTTGAAAATAAGTAGTCATAGGAATGTTGAAGAACACATATACTCTGCCCTTAACAATTATTCAGTTTGAAAAGTTAGGAGTTTCAACAGAATTGAACTGTTTTTGTTTTAGTATGAGACAATACTAAAATAATTTTTTTCAAAATAATGGCAAGTATCTTTTGAAAATATTGTATAGCTTGATAATATTCAAGTTGATGACCCTCTGATAAAGAACGGGGTATTTTATTCAAATTAGCAGCCAAAATGTTCATTTTTGAGAAGGTCATGCACATAGTATATTTATTATATCAACACAGTGAAATTATATTTTATGCAGCTCATTTTTTAATTTAATTTTATTCTCAAGGTGATGTGTAGAAGGCCTTGCAGTAATTGTAAGGTAGTGAATACATAACATGTTGAACTTTTTACCCGCTCCCTCATTTTTCTCACAGTTTTCCTTCACTCCAATACCCCTCACAAGTTGTAATGTAAATTTCCAACATGTTGTCTTCTGAGTATTGCTACTGCTTTGGTTTGCCCTTTGTTCTTTGTCTCGCCATTTCATTGTTCCTCTTCCCTTGCCAAATTAAGATAAATGTATATACGATACACAGGATACTGAAATTAAATACAACAGGGGATTAACCAAAGGGCAAACACAAAAGAAAAAAGAAATCACATCGTACATTTAAAACAACAACTACAAAGAAAAAACTCTGTTTCCATATACAGGAATTCATTTTGCTCATCATCATCTTATATGGTCATACATACATAGTTATTGAGCAATTCTGCTCAACTGCTAGGAATATCCTAGACATTTCCTATTTATTACAAATGAGGAAACCACAGAATCTGCTTCTTTGTGTCTTGTTCATTTTACTTAGTTTCATTTTTTCAAAGACTTTCCATTTCCGTATGAATTGGAAGCATAAAATTGCACCGTGCATACATAAACCACATTTTGTAAATTCATTCATCTACTGAGTGGCATATTGTTTTAAAACATAACTGCTTGTAAGTATCACTTAAGGTCATTCAAAAATTAGAGATGCCACTTCCCCAGACATTCTAAAAGCATGATTTCTAAGTAAGATAGGATGATATGGTGGTACGAGTGTTGAGATATCTGGATGAGTCTAATGTATATCTTGCACTGAATTAGGCAGGAAGATATCCAATATCATAGAGGATAAAAATAGTAGTGACAAAAATATTTCCCTTGAGAAAGATCTAGGAGGCTCTCAGAAGTATAAAGTAGTTCAGACAATTTTGAAGAATTTAGAAATGCAAGGTCAAGTATGTCTTTTTAAGTAATAATTATGTAAGTGGAAGAGCAAAAGAAGGGGAAGAGAAAAAATAAGTGACAGCAGATCATTGTCCCAATAGAATATAAAAATACATAATCTATAACTTTTAAGTTAAAGAGAGACCAAAAGAATACATGCAAATTATTTACTTGGCTTTTTCCTACTTTTATGCTCCAAAGGCTTTCATAAAATGCAAATGCATAGATTTGTGTCTTCTGTCATTTGCTAAAAGTTTCTTGCAGAAAAGGTTATCAATTACTTATAAATGATGCATAATTCCTAGGTATTCCAGTTATCACATACACTTTTGATTGAGTTATCTCTGTATAAACTCAAAATAACAGACAAAAAACCCTCAAAATAAACAGAAATCACATCTTTGTTTTAAACGCTGTACTTTACAGAGATTTTAGCCAACACCCAAAACGTCTCTTTAGGTATTCTGCATTTTGTGTGAAGAAAATTTAACAATAGTTTTTTGTACTGACATGTAATTCACTTGCAATATATTATCTCCTTTTATTTTATACATTTTAGTGCTTTGGAAGTGAATTGTACCTTCATAAGTTTTCAAAGCCTAATTTTAACAAACTTACATTTCTTCAAATAGAAATGCTATGAATTTTAGAACAGACATTAAAATAGATATAAAATTTGTTACAGGAATATGTCCAGCATACATCCTCTATAGTGTGTCTTTTTGGGGGGAATTTTTTCCAGGGTCACACAAATACTATTCAAGTGCACAGTCAATGAACTACAATTCCCTTTCCAAACACGTTTTTTACTTCTCTTTAATACATTCATAGAAGTGTAATGAATCGATCCTATGCAATTCTTTTTGACCTTAAAGACTTGAAAACTTGCTTGCTAAAATGAGTGCAGTATTATACAAATTGATCATTATGAGGAGTTTATCAATTTCTCCACAAATGCATTACTATATTTTGTGTCATCTTTTTATATTAGGGTCATACTAGTGAGTTTTCTTTTTCTTTTTTCTTAGATACTATAGAGGAACTTATTTTATATGCTCCTCCTATTGACTATTCATTTACACATGTTCTTTAAAAATATCCTATTCAGGAAAAATTATATAGAATTAGAAGATATTAAAATATTTAAGATTCAGAATCATTGTAGCATTCACATTGTAGCATTAACAAATATGTTCCCTGTATCTGTTGGATATGTTTTCACTTCGGTTATAGTGTCCTTTGAATTATGAGTATAGTGTCCTTTGAATTATGAAAGGCTATCACTTGATATAATCCAGAATATTTTTGCTTTTCTTTAGCCAGTATGCTTTTCATTTAGAAACCTTTACTGATACAATGTCATGAATTTTTACATTTATCTCTTATAGGTTTTTACATCTCACATTTAGTTTGATAATCATTTTTTATTTTAAATTTTTGTATAAGGGTTGAGGTAGGCCAGGCGCCTGTAGGTAATTGTCTGTAATCCTAGCTACTCAGGAGTCTGAGATCTGAGGATCACGGTTTAAAACCAGACCGGGCAAGAAAGTCCATGAGACTCGTATCTCTAATAAACCACTAGAAAGCCAGAAGTGGTGCGGTGGCTCAAGTTGTAGTGTGCTCGCATTGAGCTGAAGAGCACACGGACAGACCCTAAGCCCAGAATTCAAGCCCCAAGAGTGACAAAAAAAAAAGAAACGAAAAAAAAGGATTGAGGTAGTAGTCTAAGATCATTCTTTAAATCTCGTGAGACAATAGTGCCAATACACCATTTGAGATTCTATTTTTATCTGATAAAGACATAGGATAGTTTTCAAAATCTATTGACCATAAAACTGATAATTTATTTTTGACAAATCTGTTACATTCTTCTATGTGTCTGCTCTTGTAGTAGAACTATGTTGTCTTCACTTCTAAACAAGGTAATAAGATTCAAAGCTAGTACGAAGGCTGTAGCTAAACCATTTTACAAGATTGTTTTGACTGACCTGTATTCCTTGAATTTACATATAAATTTATTGAGCAGGTGGACCAATATTCTACAGAGATATCTAGATGTTTGATAGTCACTCATATTTTGTACCTTGTGAAAACACAAGACCCCAGATATTATATATAGAAAAATGTCTTCAGAGAATACTTGAAACAACTAAAATCAATTCAGGAATGAGTTAAGATTTAGATAACACTGTAGCATAACAAATATATATGATAACAACTTGAGCTGTACAACAGAGGAGACTGAGAGGGGAAAGAATGATGGACCACTTAGGAGCTATATGTCATTGGTATTGTGTTTCAAAGAACAGAAAGAATTCAGAGAAGAGAAGGAGAAAAATAAAGTGTCCTGAGACAAGTTTCTTTTTAATCCATCTAATAGTTTGTACTAGAAGTCAGTGAAAATTGGAAAAATTAAAATAGAAATTAAAGCATTGTGTATACTTGTTACAATGTAAAGAAATTGTAATAGGAATATGATAATTTCCAAAGTAATAAGAGAAAGAATAGTTAAACTCTAAAGGGAAAAAGAATGAAGAGAGAAAAGAAGCAAAGTAAAACCTTAATCAATAACAAATACAAGAGTTTGGAAGTGGAAAGGCAGTGGAAATATTCTAAATAACAATAAAAGTTGCTAGCGTGGATAGAATAGGGATCACATGTTATCATATATAATTTTGAAAAAGCATAGTAGGAATGAAAATTTGAAAGTCATGGTTTAAAACACTATTTGGATTATAACTAGACAGTATAGCTCGGTGGTAAACCATTGGCTTTGCATATGTGAAGCAATGGTTTGATCTCCCAAGCATTGCAAAGTACACACAAAGCACACACACACACACAAACCACATAAACACACACAAACACACACACCACATACACACATTTGGAATATTGACTTTAACATATTCAACGGAGGAAACTATTACAAACAGTAAATGTATACTAATATATGAAATCATAATATTGCTCGTACTATTTAAAAGTATAGTAGAAATAAAATAGTCACAATATACTTGGATTTTAATAGATTAAGTAAATTAAAAATTAATAGAAGACATGAGAATCTTTGCAAATAAGTTTTAAATAATAAACATTTTGAAACATGTGTCCTATTATTTTGACAAAAGATTGATGTTACTGGTGTTTTAACACAAGATTTATAATATGATAGCGAGGTGCTGTATATAGGGCTAGGGATAGTTATATCTATAATGATTATAGATTATAATCTATAATGATTATAATCTATAATGATTATAGATTATAGATTATAATGATTACACTCTGAATAGTTTTATAATAATGTCTCATAGTTTCCCGAATTACAAACCCTATTTTTCACTTCCCACCATAGCTAGAAAATGGATGCGACAAATCACCATGCCGATCTCAAACTTTTTTTTAAATTGAAGTACAAATATTTCCTAAAAGTGATCAGGTAATGAACCTTTCTTAATAAAGTATGTGCTTCTTGAAAATACAGTAAGTATTTGTTACCTGGACAAATACGTTTATAACTATAAGAAAATAAATGTATTTAAATTCACTAACAATATAAAATTAAGAAAATAGTTTTAAATAGCCACATGTTAAATATTTTAAAAGCAAAGTATATGTGTCTGAATAATTTATATGTGTAAAAATCATGCAAAATTAATTTAAGTAATCCTACAGCTCTGAAAAAGGAATTACCCTAAAGAAACACAAGGAAACATTTAAGCTCAAAATTTGAAATTTAGAAAATGAAATGATGTAGGGGCTGGGCAGGTAACTCAGTAGTAGAGCAATTGCCTTGCATGCATGAAGCCCTGGGTTCTATTCATCAGCACCACATATGCAAAAAGAAAAAAGCCAGAAGTAGCGCTGTGGCTCAAGTGGTAGAGCTCTAGCCTTAAGCTGAAGAGGTGAGGGACAGGGCCCAGGCCCAGAGTTCAGGCCCCACAACCGGAACCCCCTCAAAAAAAAAGAAAAGAAAATGAAGTGTACTCTTTAGTTGACTTAACTAAGTGTAAATGCTCTGCATATCAGTTTTATAATAAAAAATGCATGAACAAAGAAAGCAAAAGTACCCATTGATCAATAGAAACGGCAAAAGCATCAGTAGTTGTTGTTTTGAGTGTACAAAAATATCAATGGAAGATATAACAATATTCCTTCCCTAAGAAATGTACTCATTACCTCATTTATGTAACTGTAACCCCTGTGTACATTACCATTACAATAAAATTAAAAATAAACCAAATAATATACCAATTAAGAATTCTTATAAGCCATTGGTTAAAAACTTTGTTAAAAATGCCCTAAATACCCAAAGAATATACTTTGATGTTACTATTTAAATACTTCAACTTCAGCAGAAAAGCAAAATGTTTAAAAACTGTTAGAAAGTAAAGTAATATATCAAAATATATTACTATTAGTAATAATCATAAGATGAATTTATAGTGGTAGTCAAATATGTAAGACATGAGGCAATTTGCCATTCATTTGGACTTAATAAGTGAGAAAGAATATTCTAGGTCTTTTTAAATTATCATAAGTTTAATGAAGAAATTATTCTGTCACATCATATGATAATCAGATAAAGCTATTAGAGCAAAGAACAGATTGTATTAAGTTTTTGGATGTTAATGTATATACTTATTTTGGTTGTGGGAAAATGTGGGGATTTCCACTTGGGGTATACTGTTCTTGCAGGTCGGCGTCATATCAGTGGTTAATTTTAGGATAGGCGTTCCCTTTCCACAAGAACATGCACATGATCTGTCATTTTAGCCTTCCCATCATCAATGACATCATAGTTGTACACCAACTTGTCTAGCTTACTACATTGACTGGCCTGGATCCACAATACTTTCAAATTAGTCTCTAGATAGTGCAGGATGGTAGAAATCATCCAATTCACCCAGAGATAGATTGAGAATAAGTCCACTAAACTTTTGGCTTGGGTTCTGTTCTCAAGCCTCCTAAGTAGTTAAGAGTACACATGGGATCCCCTGGTGCCAAGCAGTAAGAATATTTTAAAGCAACTAGACATATATATATATATATATATATATATATATATATATATATATATATACACATATATATATATATATATATACACACATATATATATATATATATATATATATATATATATATATATATATATATATTACTTAGGCTTGTAAATACCTCAGGAAAAAAAATTAAAAGATCAGTGAAGCAGAGAGGACAAGCAGAATTTTAACTAGATACTCAGAGGCTGAATAAGCTTAGCTAGCTATTCTGGAGTCTGAGATCTGAAGACTACTGTTCAATCATGAAAATACAAGCGATTATCTAAAAAAATGAACCAGAATTTTAGCAGTGGCTGAAGTAGTAGACCACTATCCTTGGGCACAGAAGCTGAGGAATAATTCCAAGGCACTATCAAGCCTCAATAATGATGAATGCATGCATGAGCATATGCACATGTGCGTGTACACAAACTCAAATGAGTATTTCAATGTGAAGTTCTTTATTTTTTACCTTGCTGTACTTTATTTCCCTGTATTAGTTCACAAATTAACAAAATCAGCTAAGGACCTCTTTACATAAAATTGATCATGTTTCTCTAAAACCTACTCTCTTTTTGGTTGCCTGCTTTTATTTGACCCAAAAGTAAATTATTCAGGAAGTCAATTCTTCACTCTCAAGTCTGTAGTATTAGATTATTGTTTAGGTTCCTCCTAGCAATATGATTTTGTGAAATCCTGTATCAAGCAATATATTTCTTTCACTAGAAGAGAAACCTCTGTCAAACAATTAATAATAGCTTATTCTCCTCCTGACATTCATCTGTAGTTTTAATTTCTTCATATATTTCATGATCTGTCTGTGTATGACAAAGACTGCCATGAAAATAAAAACACCCTTCTCAGCACTTAGCATGTGTATACCATTCATAGATACTGAAACTGCTTTGGAATAAATAATGTTCACCCTGACTATCTTGAGAAAGAAGAATTGGTTTCTCAGCACTTTAGGTAAGAACTTGAGGGAAAGAAACAAAAGGAAAAGTGAGGAACAACTCAACACATAGATTCAAATGAAACAAAACAACCCAAGAACACACAAACTAATTCAGTACTCAAGAAATTGCAGGAAATGCAAAGATTTAAAAAAAATCAACTATGACAATTTATGAAATTCGTGACTACATGGGAGTGCACTGTTGTGAGGATAGTGGCTAAAGCCAGACTGAACAGAAAGTTCTGTACACAATGCCATGCACCTGTTATTTTAAATGCCAGGAAGAATAACATCAAGTGGACTGAGGCCAAGTTCATACACAAATAGGATGCCAGTTTCTAGCTGAAAAATAATCAGGATAACTTAGGGCTGGGGGCATGACAAAGTGGTTAGAACACCTATTTGAGGGGAACAAAACACTCAATTCAGACTCTAATGTTAGGGGTATTAAAGACAAAAGCTATGATTTTAAATAATTAGAACAATTGTAACACTTGAGTATTTTAGTGGAGAAAAATCCATTAGAGAGATAGAATGAACCCACGTTCCAATTCTCCTTTGATAATGTTTAGTGGTACCTTGCAAATGAACATGGATGTGCCTTTGGGTGATGGAAATACTCTACTTACACCAGTGTAAATTTAATAGATTTTTTGAGTAGATTGTAGTTCTTGAACTAAGAACCTGAGTGATGTCCCTGAGCTTTTTCTCTCAAGGCTACCACTCTAATACTTTGAGCCACAGTTCCAATTCTGATTTTCTGTTAGTTGTTTGGAGATAAGAGGCTCATGTACTTTTCTGCCCAGGATGGCTTCAAACCATGATCACCAGATCTCAGCCTCCTGAATAACCAGGATTCCAGGCATGATCCGTCGATGGTTTTCATAATTTAGTAAATTGAATAGTTACAGAAGTTATAAATTATCATTGTAACCTGTGTAATATACGTGTGTATGTATAGATCAATGCATACATTTAGAAATATATTAACATATTTTTGTATCTACAGTAGATTTATGAAATCGTCCTTCATTATAAAAATAAAATGGAAACAAAAGTTAATACAAAGTGAATTGTTACACGTTTCTTTTTGTTGATTAGAACATGAATTGTGAGAATCAGTTTGGGAAAAACATCTCTTCTTTCACAAAATGGATAATTGCTATTAATTCCAATCCATCTATTTGCCCATATTGTGCATCCTCACACATGAGTGTCAAAATCAAACCACACTTTTTACCTTTGTATTTAACTTACCTGTTATAATTTAGGGGATAGATGAAGTAATCAAATAAAGATTAAATTAATAGTAAGTGAGGCTATGAGTTAGAGCTGAAAAAGAATTTAAATATGACAATAACTAATTAATTGCATATTTCTTATTTTCACTGTGTTGTTATGTCCCTCATTCCCACATTAGGAAAGTACATAGAAGGTTCTCACTATATTATATGTAATTATTAAAAATGTATTGAAAGAATATGGACACAGTGTGGTTTTAGCTTATTGAGACCTGTATGGGGTAGTGTGTTTTTGAGGGCTTGCTGTACATTGTGATGGAGATGAAGGGAAGGATGTGCTTATTCTGGAAAACTGGCTAGAGGATTGCTCACAGAAAGATAGTGATGAATTCTTCCAAAAGGTTACTGTAAAATCACTTTCACAACGATGTTTACTACTGCACTATTCACTGCAGCCAAGTTATGAAAACAGCCCAGATGCCCTTTGGTGGAGAGATGGTTGGCAAAAGTGTGTCATATATACATATGTGGATTGTACCTATCCATTATGAAGACTGTTACGTTTTTGGAAAGAAATGGATAGATCTAAAAATATGTTAAGTAAACGAAGTCATAGCCAGACACACAAAGTACCCATGTTCTGTCTCATATTTGGAAGCTAGAACTTTATACAAGTTTACACAGCAATATTAACCAAATCATGCTATTTGTAGAGGAGTATTTTTTTTTTTTTGTCGGTCGTGGGGCTTGAACTCTGGGCCTGGGCGCTGTCCCTCAGCTCTTCAGCTCAAGGCGAGCGCTCTACCACTTGAGCTACAGCGCCACTTCCGGTTTTCTGGTGGTTTATTGGAGATAGGAGTCTCACGGTCTTTCCTGCCCGGGCTGGCTTTGAACCGTGATCCTCAGATCTCAGCCTCCTGAGTAGCTAGGATTACAGGCGTGAGCCACCAGTGCCCGGCTAGTAGAGGAGTATTTAGAAGATGTTAATTTTTTTTTATAAAATTGAACTTTTAATCCAACAAAATGAATACCAGGAAACTATCAGTTGGAAGATGCAAGGAGAAGTCAAAGGGAAGGAATAAAGAGAATTATGGAGGAAGAACGTGAAGACATAATATTCAATGCAGATAGTATGAAACTAGAAAAAATTAAAGTGTGGTGAGGTTTAGAAGGGTAGGGAAAAGTTATATAAAGATCCATTATACTAAAAAACATGATTTATTGAATAGAAATTCCCTTGTACAACTAGTTAAGATAATAAAAATATAATTAAAATCAATGAAGACATCTGATCTTAAACTGTGTTCTCTTTTTTTTTTTTGGGGGGGGGGTCCGGTCGTGGGGCCTGTACTCTGGGCCTGGGCACTGTCCCTCAGCTCTTCAGCTCAAGGCTAGCGCTCTACCACTTGAGTCACAGCGCCACTTCCGTTTTTTTTTTTCTTTTTTGCTTATGTGGTGCTGAGGAATTGAACCCAGGGCCTCAGGCATGCAAGGCAAGCACTCTACCACTGAGCCAACTTCCCAGCCCTTAAACTGTTCTCTTAAACCATGAGTAAATATAATAATTTCCTCCTCCGAAATTTTCTTTGCAGGTATTTTAATCATATTGACAGAAAAATGATCAGTGCCATGAAGATCAATACATCACATAGCACATCATAAAGAGACACAATAAAAATCACAGTAAAAAAATGTTAGAATTCATCACATGATAAAATAACAGGTAGAATTTGGCAAATGCTAATTGATTGTTTTTCCAAGTACTTATGGTATCTAATTTAATCCTCACAATAATTACATAAAGTGGAACTACTTACATTTTTAATTCTCAGATGATGATATTGAAATCCTCAGAGTTGTAATTACTAGTACAACATTGCACACATGGTAAATGTTAGCCTAAGGTCCATCTCTGACTGTATCAATTAACCTTATTCTATTTTATGTATAAAATAATAGCATTTAGTCTACAAATTCTAGGAAAATTTCTCAAAATTATTGTGTATACTCATAATATTTCAGTTTATCTTTGTTACAAAATAGGGAACTATAATATGAAAAACTAAAGTTCATAATCAATGCATACCTCCCTGGTGAAAGAAGTACTAAAGTATAACATTCTTGATTTCTAGCAGAAATCATATTCTATCCCTTCACTCAACACTGCACTGACTGGTGACCCTATCTCTGTTTAACACTGTCTTACTGAAAGAATGAGCTCCCCAATTCCTGATGGAAACAGTCTGCAGGAGTTATACACCAATCATTTCCACATTGTAGCTCATCTAAGTTGTTTACCATTCGAAGTATTTTGATTGCTTTTTATACCCAACATTTTGAGAGAAAGGTACTACTTTAAAATGCTATTAAAGCAAGACTGATATTAAAATCACCTTTGACTCCAGATAAATATTTTACCTTTCGTGTACCCAAAAATGCAGTCTGACCTATCATTAATGTTAGGAATGAGAGGATAAAAAATCGTAGACAACAAGACCTAAGCATGAATTAAAGCCTCTCCAACTTGTGAATACAATCAGTATAAAATGGCATAAAGGTCTGGGAAGGTGGCTCAGTGTTAGAGCACTTGCCTTATATGCATGAAGCCCTGGGTTCGATTCCTCAGCACCACATAAGGAAAAAGAAAAAGCCGCAAGTAGAGCTTTGGCTGAAGTGGAAGAGCGCTAGCCTTGAGCTGAAGAACTGAGGAACATTGCCCAGACCAGACTTCAGGCCGCACTACCAGACTCCCCCCATCCCCCCCCAAAAGACATCAATACTACTATATTTGTTCAAAATTTCTTATGATACTGAAGATTCAATTTAAAACTGTTAACACTTGAAAATAACTCATTTTCTTGGGAGTAGGAAACAACACACAAGATTAATCCTAATCATTTTCAAAGACATTTCTTTATACTACGAATTAACTCTTATAACTACAAAGATTCTAAAAATAACTGAAGCATAGTAATACAAAGGACATAATTTAACTTCATCATGTACATTCAAAGGACTGTGCTAATAGAAAACAAAGTTCTATTAATATTAGCTCACCCAATTCACTTCCATTCTTTTATTCTATATCTTTTAGTTTCATAAAAACTGGCTTTTTATAAAATGATGCATAAAAAGCCTATATACCCACTTACATTTTCAGATTTTAACGTTTATTTCAGACATGTCTTTAGCTGTGTAGTCAATTAACTGAAATAACACTAAAATATTCAAAGGGTTTTCTGAAATTGCAAGACTCGCTCTGGGATGTTATTTATATTGGAAAAGATATTCAAAAAGCCTTATTTGTTAAAGTTGTGATAGTTACTCCCACAAAAGAACAATTAATGAAGAAACATTTGTATGTACAAAATAACTTCAAATGCATACACAATCTGGAAGTGACACATACTTTTTGTTTGTTTTCGCAATGTATATCTAACAAAGATATCCACAATACTGATTTTCAGTCAATTATGATGGGAGATTCAAACCTGAGAAATACAGGGTTTATTATCTTAGTGTGAATAGATAAGATCTTACAAAGAAAGTTATTTTCAACACAAATCCGGAAAGAGTTTATCCACCTTGAGTTTCACAGGAATAACCAGAGAGTAATACCTGTTTGGTCAAGTTGGTCAAAATCACTCCATGAGTATATCTTAAAAGTGTATCCAATTTAAGAGGTCAAATACATATTTTGTACTGACAGTCATCTTACAGCAATAACTTACTACCTAATTATATGTGTATGTCCTTGCCTAACATATACTAAGAGCTGAAAGTGATTTCTTTTACTTACTTAATGGTGTAAATGCTCTGAATATGATGATGTTATTATTTGACAAATAAAATGTACAGAAGGGTGGTTCCACTGAAATGAGAGGACGTAACACGGATAAATAACAACATTGCAACACAGCTCTTTTCAGCATCACTCTGTCCACATTGGCAAGCAACATTGCAACCGCACACACACACATACATATACACACACAAGTGCACACTTGTACACACACATATACATGCATGCCAAATTCATGGTTTATTGTACAAAAAAGTTCAAATAAAATATTAGTGATTAGGAAAAATGATAATTTGCCTTATTACAAAATAATACATAATCCCGTCACCACGGTTGTTACATTTTACCTGTTTCTCCACATGTGACCACTTAATTTATTTTTAGTTCATTCATTCATTCATTCATAAGTTTGGTTCTAATACTAGAGCTTGAACTCAGGGCCTGGCTCTGTCCCAGAATTTGTTATTTTTTTGTTTTAGTTTTCTCAAGGCCAGCATTTTACTGCTTATACCACAGCTCTATTTCAACCTTTTGTGGTTACATTCAAATTATAATCTAATGGACTTTTTTTTCTTGGTCTGGTTTCAAAGCACAATCATCCGATTTCATCTTTCTGATTAGGTAGGATTAAAGACCAGAGCCACCCGTGTGGCTCCTACTTTTTCCAACACTTATGTAATGCACATACTTAAATAGTAATTTAAAACTGAAAGCATAGAAGCAAGATGTACAGTGATGATATTGTCCTGTCAGAAATTCAAGTAAGTATTGTAAATTTCTTAAGACCATACACAAAAAAATATTTAAGAAGAAATCTGATGATGTGTGTGTATATTTGTGTGTGTGGGTGTTTGTCTGTGCTGTTGCAATATGTTCCACATATAAGCACTGTGCAGGGGTGTCCAGCCATTCACAGTTATTGCATGAATATCTGCCTTGAGATACCAACTCTTGAACAATGTTTAGGTGTCCACTCTAGGCTTCCCGATGAAGAGGGGTATACTCATCCTCATCCCTAGCATTCATATGAGCGGCCTTTTTGGATAGTAGTCTCCACACTGTAGTAAGCTGCAAGTCAAGGACGCTAACACTGAGCCACCTTCCCAGGCCAAGGATTAAGATTCTTGTCTGTAATTTGTTCAAAGCTATGTCTCTTTATGTAGGCTACTAAAATGTGTTTACTAATTTCAAGTAAATACATAAATTCTATTTCCATCTCTTTTAAAAAATAAAAAAAAATGTTTGCTCTGTAAATTGATTAGAAGCATGGATTTTGTGGCTAGCTAGGTCATTGCACATCTATATCTCTTTCATGGTTCTCATAAACAATATGATTGCTCCATAATTATCCTAATTTATTTTGCTTTCATATTTTTGGTTGCATCATTTCACTTTCTGCTCTTCCATTTCCCAAAACAGCACCACATTCACAGAAAAATACAGAAGTGGTTCTGTGGCTCAAGTGATAGAGTGCTTGCCTTGATTTGAAGAGCTCAAGGACAGTGACCAGGCCCAGAGTTCAGGCCCCACAACTAAGTTTAAAAAAAGAATCTAAATACTTGATAATTCTATTAACAGATCTGACTGAAACAGTTGAATCACACCTTTTCTGTACAATGAAGGAATAGGTCCAGGCTAGGAAAGCAGCAAGAGAAGGCAGGGAGATTGTATCTTTGACAAAACTTTGTGGAAAATGGAATCAAGGATTACTTACTGGTGATCCACTTGCACTAGAAGCATGATTCTGAACTATTGCTTGCTGATTCTGAACTATTGCGTTGATGATTATATTCTCCAAGAAGAAAAAGTGAAATTTAATTGGTAGCAAAGGACTACTAATACATTTTGACTTCTCATTAAGCATCTTCATTCATCAAAATCACCTGACGACAATAGACAGGACTATTTTTAGATGAAAACAAGTGTCTTTCAAAAAACAAGAATTTAGGTAGTCATACAAAGAACTTCTATTTTACTACTGCATTATACATTTTTTTTCTAAGGTTGGATACCAACATTAGAAAGCTACTAGAAAGCTCTTAAAGCCCATATGTTGAATAGTGAGTTTTCTTACAATATAACATGGTATTTCCCAAATCATTCACATAGAAGGCATTGTTTCCTATTTTTTCATTCCTAGAAGAAGCTGCACATGAAGACACCACTGGTCCTCATTTTCAGTCTGTGCATTTGAATATGAAGGAAAATCTTTCCTCTGCTCTCTATCAATTTTCTACTCTCCATTTAGAATAATTTAGAATAGTAAAAATGAAAAAAGAGAAAATAAATCATGGTCAAAAATCATAAGCAGTAAATACACCAGATTTTTCTGAACAGTTCAACCAATGTGAACTATTAGGTAAATACATGGACATCTCATTCCCACTGGCACTCAAAGTCTCTGGTTAGGCAATTCTGATGAAGACAAGGAACAAGATGAAAAAGTGAGGAATGGTATCAATTGCAAGAAAAAAATGGAGTAGGATCCAAACAAATTTCTTCTTTGGGATGCCGAAATTAATCGGCTTACTATGGTGCAGGGACTACTTTCCAAAAAGGCCACCCAGATGAATACTAGGGATAAGGATGAGTATAACCCTCTTCATCTGGAAGCCTAGAGTGGACAAT
The DNA here is from genome assembly GCF_024711535.1 of Dipodomys merriami. NCBI lineage: Eukaryota > Metazoa > Chordata > Mammalia > Rodentia > Heteromyidae > Dipodomys > Dipodomys merriami. The sequence goes on from NW_027206362.1 coordinate 402,547, forward strand.
TAGACATTATCCATGAGTTGGTAGCTCAAGGCAGATATTCAATCAATAACTGTGAATGGCTGGACACGCCTGCACAGTGCTTATATGTGGAATAATACCAGAATGGCTTCTGTCTTACTTCATCATGTTGCAGATACCAATCCCCAAACTAAAGGCCTCTTGACCCCTTTGCATCTTGCTGCTGGGAATAGAAATAGCAAAGATACTCTGTATCTCCTTCTATTGAACCATTATATCAAACCAGGTCTGAAGAACGACTTGGAAGAAACTGCATTTGATATTGCCAAAAGGATAAGTATGTTTCACTACCTATTTGAAGTTGTGGAAAGCTGTACAAATTGTTCTCCTAAGTCGTAATGGTTTGGTTAAGTTTCTTAAATTTCAAAAATGCCAGTCCATCCTTTGTGTCCCTACAAATTTTTTTTCACAATACAAAGCAACAGCAATATCTTACCTTAAAATATCATGGAATCCATGGTATTCTTCCACGTGAATTGCCTGACTTTGTTGGCAAAATGTATTCAAGAGTTGTTTGTGTACATCTATAATGACTTCTGCAGAGTTTGTGATTTTTTTAAATCATAAATAATTTTAACTTATCTGTTGAAATGAATAGTATAGGAACTAAAGATGTTCCTGGTGCTTTTCTGAAAAAAGTATATCTATGTTGTCATAATGTCCATAATCTATTTCATTCCCTCCTGGATATAATACTTTGAATTATACATTGTTATACAATGTATAGGTTCATTAATAAATGTGTCCTTTCAGATTGCATTCCATATAGAAGAAGTTTAAGATTCCTTTTTTTCTTAGGTCCTTATATTATTTTTTTTCTATGGGATAAAATGACAATGTTATCTAATTTCAAGTTTTGTAAAGCTTATGCTATGTAAAGGTCTTTCTAAGGTGAAGATTTAATACACTGATGTCAAACTAACATTTATTTCTGTGAATTACATGTATTGTTACACTTGTATTTTTGTAATCAACTTTTTTTTTAGGGGGGGGTCCAGTCGTTGTCCTTAACTCTGGGCCTGGGCGCAGTCCCTCAACTCTTCAGCTCAAGGCTAGCGCTCTACCACTTGAGTCACAGCACCACTTCCTGTTTTTTTGTTTTTGCTTATGTGGTGCTGAAGAATCAAACCCAGGGCCTCATGCATGCAAGCAAGCCCTCTACCACTGAGCCACCTTCCCAGCCCCAACTTTTTAATAACTGTTTTTCATTTTTTGCATCAAAAGAATGAAAAATATGGAATACTTCACAAATTTTCATACCATCCTTGTGCAAGTGCCATGTTAATCTCTGTATTGTTGTAATTTGGGTAGACCTGCTGCTGAAGCATGGAGTATCCTCTTAATTTAAGTACTTAATGATGCAATCTTTATACAGGCATATATCCATGGTTGCCTATTTGTAACAAGGAACCCTTAATGTTCCTAAAAATGCTATTGATCTTATTTATCTAAAATTCTGTGTATAGTGGAAGAAACTTGTATCGTTTGGTCGATTGCTCCCATTTATAATTTTTTTTATCAATGACTATTTTGTCATTTTCATTTTAAATTTGATCATACTTTTAAGCCTTTACAGCTAAATCCAAAGGTGATGGCTTTTCAGGTACTTATTTATCAACTCAGTTAGCTTTGTAGAGCTAATGGATTCAAAGTAAGCCTTGCTTAAGAGCTACTTCTAAACATCTGCAGCTTAAGATTTCCCAAATGAGGTCTTGCTGGGACAAATGTCTACGTGAACCTTTACCCTTCTTCCATATAGGAACAGACCAACCCGAATATCTTACCCTGACAGCATAGATTGTCTTACTGGAACAAAACTAATCTTAGTTACAAGGGATCATAGAGAGATGAACAGTTCGGACTGAATTGTTCAGAATGGAAGGTATTTTATTAAAATATAATTGCTTATTATACTTATCATTTCAAAAGTAGCTCAAGCCAAGAAGGTGAAAAAATTGTTCAAATGTATAATTACCTACTGTGCTGGCCTGTCTATCATCCAACCAGGCAGGAACTGACACTACTGACTTTCTATCACCAAATATTTCCATACCTCCTGGAGAAGTCCATACGTTTCTCCTCGATATTAAGCCTTAAATTGGTAATGTTTAATCACAGTGTTTCCTCTTGCCTCTAGGCTGTAAAGCAACAAATGGTAAAGCTTTAAGTCTAACTCTACCAAAAACGGTGGTAGAGATAATGGAATAACACTTTAAAACAGAGTTGGCTTTGATTCCCTCAGCAAAACACAATAATGCAAAACAATTTTTATATTATATATACTTATATATTTTATATTTATATGTGCTGATTTTAAATTTCACACAGTGAACCTTAATAGAATTGATAATTAGACAAATATATTGACATTTATTCCCATAAATAGATTGGAATATAAATAATTAGGTTTAGAATATATACTAGAATATAAAAAGTATCAATGCAATATCTTGGTTATAAACTTGTGATACCTTCTATGTGTTGGTGGTCTTCTGAATTCACATTGCAAAATAACAGTATTGTTTTTGCTAATCTATAAGGGATTTTACTATGATGCTCTGTTTATTGTTTTAACTCGCTGGTCCCAAAATGTTTTTCTCCATATTTCTGAAGCATTCTTACTGATTATACCCAATTTTGCTGATATTATGTCTAAAAGCTATTATTCTTCTGCAGGATCCACGGGTCCTAGGATACTAGATCCCAGTTATCTGCATCATCATATAACAAGGGCAAGTCTTCTCACATAGGCCCATGCCACATGCTAACAGAAAATAATTGAAGACTCATCTAAATTTCTCATTTCCTATAATATTTCAGGGCCCCAATTCCTTACAAGAATTAGTAGTAATCAATTGTAAAATGCAAGGCAACTTAAAATGAAAGGTGAAATCACAAAACCTGAGAGAAAGTACTGTAATTAAAACTTTCAATTTACAGATGACCAGCCCATATGAATGAACAAAATCAGAAATGAACAAGATTATTTTTAGTACCCCTCTCCTAATGATTAATGAAAGATTTCAGTGCAGGAAAAAAATAGTTTCTGGAATGATAGATCCATAATTGTTCTACCAAGGCAAGGAAACTTGATTTAGAGGTCAAATATAATTTAGAAAAAAACATTAACTGAGAAGATCCTTAGTGTAGAAGATCATTAAAGTGTAGAAAAAGTACCCCCCACCATTTGTGTTGTTCAGTAGGTGCCTTCCAGAAATGTGTTAAATAGATCAGCCTTCCATATTTCAAACCCAAATATTAGCTAATAGAGTAAATTTCATCAAATGAGAAGTTATATTTTTAAAAGTCACTAATAGTTGTCTTTTCATGTGTTGTTTTATGTTTTCCCTATCTGTCTACCATAGTAAGAAGTATGACTTTAAGTCTTGAAAATGGGTACTGATGAGAGATGTGACAAACATAATATCTGTCTTCTATTTCTATCATATTCCTCTAAGTATTAAATTTGTTTTCTTCTTTTCCAAAACTTATAGGTAGTAGAAAAATTATCCCATGTAAAATAAAATAATCATACACAACTGTACAAAGCCATTTATAAAAACTGGTAGTTAGGAATAAATTCTAAGCCATTTTAAAATTTTCTTGTTGACTAAAGATTAATCTTCCAAAAGAACGAGAATAAAATCATGTCTAAGTGCTTCACGTCTCCAGTCTTGCAAATTGTTATTGCAGATGAATGAATTATGGAAATATAAGCTGACATCAGTTCAAGTATATGTGGGATTGAAACTCCATGGAATGTATATAAACCTTTCAAAGTATTAACAGGCAGTTTAACAGAGTGACTATCAGGATATTGAAACCAGAGAGGAACGATAGTAAAGAAATAGAATGAATGAAAAATGGAACAAGGGGCAAGTACAGCTAGAATACTCAATGTACATATGTAATAAATGAAGTGGTAAATCTGAACTACATCTTGGAGAAAGGGTTGGTTGAGAATGATAGAAAGAGAGACTCTGATCCAGAAGCATTAGACAATTAGATGGACATATTTAATTGTAACACACTTGAACAACCTTTTGAAATTCAGTTAAAAACACAACAACAAACAAAAACAAACAAAATGACAACCAAACAGCAATCTGTAGAGAGTAAGAATATGACCTCTCAAAATTTTAAGCAGTTTATGAAGGGCAGTCTTTGGAAAAGCAAACAAGCTGTTCAAAGAGGGTAGTTTGGGGTAGGGGAGAATTTTGAACAGATTTAAAAAGATTGTCTAAGGTTATAAATCACCTATATCTACTGCATATATTTTCTTCTGCGAGTGCTCTTTGTCTGAACTGGTTACTCCAGTCCTGAGGCACACTTGATAGCTTGTGAAGACAGAATGGAAGAAGCAAGATCAAGAAACTATAATTCCACTGGAGAAAAAACAGTCCTCTATGTCTTCTCTGAATCTCTTCACTACTCCATTTTCATACTTTTAATAACTTCAAGTGATTTTGAATTATATCTTTCCTTCTTTGTTCTTGCAAAGTAATTGTTCAAAATAATTCTTTAAATATTATTTGCCATTATTTTCTATCATGCTGCTTACTCGTCCAAGCGAGTCCATTAAACTTACCCTTTACATTTGGTTGCCATGAAAACCCAACAACTATGTTAATGAGGACCAATGTTAATGCAAAACTTTTGTCTCCAAAAAACCAGTCCAAGACCTATAATCACAAATATTTAGCTACAATTTTTTTCTTTTTTCTTTTCCTTGAAATCTTCTTGTATCTAAAGTGCCCACAAAAATAAATGCTCTACCACTTTTTGGTTCAATCATTACTAACCTCAAAGATATATTTTGCTAACAAGATGCTTAGAGGAAACCTAAGAATATTCCACTTTCATCTTCTCTCTTAAGACTTTTATCTTCTCTCTTAAGACTCTCCTTAGATACCATATCAGGAACAGTGAAGTTATTCTTTGCAAAATTATTTCAATAGATTATTTTCCTCTTGGTCTTGTATTTGCTCAACAAGATATATAGAGAAGAATAGAGTTAAATCACCCATTCCTTGGATGACATTGTCTGTTACAAATGACAATACTTCTATATCCTACTTCTATGTCCTCCTCTTAGCTCTTGCATGATTTCGAATTAAGCACAGCTTCTTGGCTTCAAGTCTAGTGAAGCTGAAGGACTATAAGGCGTCCCCCACTGCTACATCTTCATGGTTTCTCTTTGAAAACTCTTTTATTTGGAGTGGAATTTATTTTCATGTATTCATTCAATTTATTCTTCTTTATACTGAGCCAAATAGGCTCTGTAAAATCACTTTAGGTAGCAAAAACATTAAGACAATCTATAGCAAAAAGGTTTGGCCCCCTCCACTGCTGAAACCAATACGCTTAGCTAGGGCTTCTAATAACATGTTTTCTTACCTTTTCAATTTGCTCAATTCTTTTCTGATCCCCAAACTTTTTTGCTTATGTAATAACAGAAGTTTTCACTACCTCATGTTAATAAGGATATTATATTTTTGAGCTACTTAGAAATGAGAAATCATTAGTTTGAAGTATCCAATCAGGTTTCTTTCTGTATTTCAGTGCTTCACGTGCAAAGACATCGTGGAAAGTATTAAAACAGAAAAGTATAAACTCAACACGTTCTTTCATTGTGAAGGGCACTTTCTCCCTAAATATTTTGGACCAAATTATGTTTTTAAGAGAATTACTGTTCAGTAATTAAAGGTCAATTCACAAATTTGGTGTCTAATTTTTTTTAAAAAAACTTTGAATTTAAATTTCACTACAAACTTGTTTCACACAGTAAAAGTATATTTCCTGAATAAGGACAATTCTCATGGGAACCTACAGGATTTACAGCAAGGTTTGTGAGGTTTGTTTGTTTACTGTGAAAATGAGCCATCTTCCCCACATTGTTCCCTCTTGGCTAAGTCTTCATGGACTTCTTTGCATGAAAGCCTATTTTCCCAGGAAATTTTAAATTTTCTTAATATGCTAAGTTAAAAAGTTTGAACAACCTTTCATAATTTTAAAACTCTTTTGAACTTCCTTTATCAGAATCGCGAATTTACCAATCCTAATTCCACCATTACCATCAAAAACTGCATAAAATAAAATTTCACTGTATTGGTATAATAAATATTGTTCTTTATGTAGTAACTTTTTTAAAAATCAGTACTATTTGGCATCTAATTTGAATGAATTACCCCTTCTTTATCAGAGGGCCATCAACTTGAATGTTATCCAACTAGACAATTTTTTCACAATATACTTGCCAATATTTTCAAAAAAGAATAAATGAGTACTTTCTCATACTAAAACCGAAAACCGTTTAATTCTATGGAAACCCATAACTTTTAAAAGTAAATAAGTTATGAAAACGACAGAATATGTGTGTTCATCACAATTCCTATGACTAATAACTACTCACTTCAAATTCTGAACGTTCCATACATGAGAGACTCAAAATAGTACCTGTTTGCATGTTATGTAATTCTGCAATAGATGCATTTTCCAATCGGGTGTTACAGATTAAGAAGTGAACAGAAAAATAGCGACATTCTAGCATAGGATAAAACTGTAAAGCATCAGTTATAATTAACTCTTCAAGAGTAAGCAATTGTTTATCAGATTAAGCAATTATTTCTATGACCATCAATCCCAAAATTTATGCCATAAAGTCATCCTAGACCAACCGTTTCCAACTTGTAGGGTTCACCTCAAAATTCTCTTAATTCACATCACAAATAGCTTATCGCTATTGGGAAAAATACTACACCTCTGCTAATGTGATGCCTTCCGTGTTCTGGAAAGAACACCACAATAAACTGGGTTGCATCATTTTTCCTCCACTGGTATTCTTGCACATATTTATATTTATACTTTTTTTAACTATCATAGATATTCAGTACGCTAAGATCAGAAGATTACAGTTCAAAGCCCACCCAGGCAGGAAAGTTCCCTAGATTCTTATCTCCAATAAACTTCTCAGCAAAAGCCAGACACAAGTGGTACTGAGGTTGAAGTGGTAAGGCACAAGCCTTGAGCTTAACAGGCTCAGAGACAGTGTCCAGGTCCAGAGTTCAAGCCCTATGACAAAGCAATGAAACAAAACAAAAATAAAAACAAACCCCAAACCTAGCATTTTTCTCATTGTATACAGAGGCACGTAATTAAAGAAATTGCTTCCTGTGTTACACACAGGTAGAAGAAAGAAGATGTCACACAATTATTTTCTTCATACCATGTTATATTAATGCCTCAAAAATTGCTTTTTCTAAATTCATAAATTAATATCATCAATTTGTTGTCAACTCGGTCTACATTATTCACATTATCATTTTCTACATGTACAGTTAGAATTATCTATTAACTGAGTTCTAATTATAACTCTCTTGAAACAAACACTAGGGAAATAGAATGCAAGAAACATTTGTAAATATGTCAATTAAACCCTCTACTTAAAAAGAATTTTGTAGTATCATATAGAATATTAAATTACAAACAAAACCAAAATATTTATTTGAAGTCTAAACTCTAATTTAGCAAGATCTATAAAGACCTACATTAGATGAACTTTGCTATTCCTCCAGGCTTATGCTTTTGTAATCCTTCATCTTTCCTTGGAATCTAACAGAATGATGATTACTTACTTTTTCAAATTTTGGATGGGAATCATGAACCATTTTGCATCTAGGAATATTCTGTAATGAAGAGAACATTTAAAACACAACTGAGGATTATTTACCAGTTGTATTTAAATAGAAAACTTGGCTTCTCAAAACATAATGAAGAAATTAGTCCAAATTTCCAACTGTGTATTCCTTTCTTGTTTGGTTTATTTTATTAAGACAAAATTATACTACCTGGTCTATGGAAGGTATCAGTAGTAATTCCAGTCCCTAATCTCCTGTCAGTCTGAGTGCTAGAATTCAAGGCTTGTAACACATTGCCCAACCATAGTTTCTTGGTTTATTTATTTGTTTGTTTGTTTGTTTGTTTATTTATTTTTGGGTCCGGTAATGGGGCCTGAACTCAGGGCCTGGGTGCTGTCCCTCAGCTCTTCAGCTCAAGGCTAGCGATCTACCACTAGAGCCACAGAGCCACTTCCGCCTTTCTTCTTTTTGCTTATGTGGTGCTGAGGAATCAAACCCAGGGATTCATGCATGCAACACATGCACTCTACCATTGAGCCACCTTCCCAGCCCCTTCTTGGTTTATTTAATCTAGATACTGACTAGCAATTCTGAACTTCTCCAGTGATATTATCCACTAGAATTCTCAGACTGTTCATGTACTATTTTCAAAGATGTTCTAACATTTGACACAGGGTATGAACATTTTTAAGTGCACCTGCGGGGTCTCTGATTCATTCCTCCATGGATCCAATCCTTTTAATATTGATTACTTGACTCTCTTACTATCTCTGGTCCCTACCTCTCTAATATGCACAAACATTTTGAAGAAAGTTCACTTGAGGATTTTCTAATTTTAAAAATTAGCACTTGATTCTAGTCTTACTCAGGACATATTTTCTATTGTTTTCTAACTTTTCTACATATTTTGAGAGTTGCTTCATTTTTGTATATGTGTATGCACATATAAGTTCCACTGTGTGTATGTATATGTTTATATGTGTGTATGCAAAAGCCTCAAGCTCTTATTTATCATTCTTGCTCATGACTGTTATTCCATCACCTGAGCCATTTTTCCAATCCAGATTTTGGGTGGTTAATTATACATAGTGTCTCAAACACTCTTCTGCCCAGGCTGGATGCAAACTGAAACTCCCAGACTCCTTTACATTCTTAAGTTTCATTTATCCAGTAGAATCAACTTTTAAACTACAAACATTTTTGTGAGTGCAAAGTCTAAGCTGTAGCCCAGATTTTTAACTCAAGAATTCATATAAAGATAAATTGACATACACATTACATATGCTGAGTGTACACTGTTAGAAATGTGATCATAAGCTGGGTGGTGGTGAGATCTGAGAATTGGGGTTCAAAGCCAGCCCAGGTAGGAAAGTCCCAGAAACTCTTTTCTCCAATTTACTGCAAGAAAACTGGAAGTGGCACTGTTGGCTCAAGTGGTAGAGCATTAGCCTTGAGCGGAATAGCAGAGGGACAGTGCGTAGGCCCAGAGTTCAAGTGACAAGACCACCACCAACAAAATATATATAAGTAAAGTAAAGAAAAAATGTGATCTTATCCACCAGTTCATGGCTAGTATAATCCCTGCTCTCTCAAGATGAACTCTTTTTTTCCAGACAAGTCCATGCTCTTATATCTGCCTTGCATTGGAAATAGAATTATTCTTCCATTCTACTTTCTACAAAATGTGTCATTAGCAAGCGTGATTTAGAAAGGGAGTGCCATCATACTTCATGTTCCACGTAGGAGTAATGCTTTCTCTATATCACTCTCATAAATCTACATACTGGACTTGGCTTTATTGTAGAGTCTTCTATAGTGTATTGAAACCTTATACTTAAACACAGAATTTCTCTTTCTCTTATTATTGTTATAGTTAACATGAGTTAACAAATTCATGTAAACTTGAGAAATAATGCGCAGCATATACACTCAGAAAAAAATGATCTGAGAACCATCTTCCCCTTTAAAATTCACCTTAATTTACAGAGAATTTACAAAGTTTGAACTCAATATACTCATGGATAATGTATTTATAAGAAATAGAAATTTCATATTTTCTCTATACTAAGTTGTCTCTGAAACACGTGTTACCTCAGGTCCAAAGGTCTCCTTGGGTTATTTCGGTGAAGCCAGAAAACATTCATTATACCTCGAGCAGCACCATAGATTGTTTCTGGAAATAACTGTTACTGGATGTGGCAACTGATCCCAGGAGAAGAATGGAACATAGAGGAATGACAAAGTTCAAGTTAATTTGTGCTTTCCTTTTTACTGTAAAAGAAGAAAATACGAAGGCTTGAAAGAAACTCTGTCCCTGACTTTTTTTAGTGTGTTTTTACTCATGTATAATTTTTCTGTAAACTTCTAAGTTGAGAATATTACAAAAAGATATAATGTGCCATTTGATGGCCAGCATAGAACAAAAGGAAATAACGTTGTTTTAAATATTTTCTACTGCAGGGACTGTGAAGGTGGCTCAGTGATAGAGCATTTGCCTTGCATGCTTGAGGCCCTGGGTTCGATTCCTCAGCACCCCATAAGTGGTGCTGTGGCTCAAGTGGTAGAGTGCTAGCCTTGAGTTGAAAAGCTGAGGTAAAGTGCCCAGGCCCAGAGTTCAGGCCCACGACTGGACCCCCCCAAAAAATCTACTGCAAAGAAACAAAGACATGGAGGTTTTAAAGTGTTTTATGAATGGATATTTTACCCCTGAGATGATTCTTTTGTTGCAGGAGTCAGTTATCAATTCCTTTAGTTTGGTCCTGAGTTCTCCAGAGCAATAAGGTTTCCAAAAAAGCATCCAGTGCGTATTAAGAGCAAAAGGAGCCATTTCTCACACCAATACTCCTTTAAGGAGGGTTCCAATGAAATATCTGTTTTTTTGTTTCCTTTTTTGTTTAGCTGGTGTTGGTTCTGGGGCTTAAACTCAGAGGCTGGACCCTGTCCCTGAACAGTTTTCTTTCCAGCTCACCTATTCCCAAAGCTAGTACTCTACTGCTTGAACCAAAACTCCACTTCTGGCTTTTTCCCTGTGTAATTACAGATAAGACTTTGACAGACTCTCCTGCCTGGATTGGCTTTAAACTAAGAAAGTAAGAAAGCCATGTGACATCAACTGTATAGACTTCTCTTTTCAAACGAGAAATATTAGATGAAGTTTATTGTAAAGCTAATATTTGACAATTTTTACTTCCTTTTTTATTGTGAGCATACCGTACAGAGGAGTTACAATTACATGGGCAAGATAACGAGTGCATTTCTTATCAATCATTGTTGCCTCCTCTTTGTTTCCCCTTCCCATCCCTTCCCATATACCCCCTCCCCCCAGCCGACCCTCCGACCCCCACCAAAGTTGTAAAGTTCATTTTTCGACATGACGACCTGTACATCTCATTGTTGCAATGGGTCCACCTGTATCCCTAGTTAAACGATTTTTTTTAGAGAATATGTCCAGCATTGAATCCATAAGATAACTCAACAAAAGTATGTGCACTGCATCTTTTTGGATTTTTTTTTTGCTTGGGAAGATTATTGATCTTGTCGTTCCTTTTGGGGAAACTTAAAGTCATATTTTACCTTTTTATAGGTTGTGGGGCATGTACTCTGATCCTGGGTGCTCAGCTACAGCACCACCTCTGGGTTTCTGGTGGTTAATTGAAGGTTACGGTCTCATGGACGTTCCTGAACAGGCTGGCTTTGAACCACAATCCTCTGGTCACAACCTCCTGAGTATCTAGGATTACAAATGTAAACCACCAGCCCCTGGCTCATATTTGCATTTATGTGCACTGAATGACACTGTGTAGACAAAGAATGGAAATTTTAACCAAATGATGACATTAAAATTGAAGTCCTCCTTTTCCATTTTCCTACATTAATGATTCATGAGCTATGGGACCCTTACATTAGCATTCTCTGCCATCTGTATAGGTGTATTTAGTATCAGGAAATGTTCATAGAGAAATATAGAAAGAATGAGATTTTTAGAAAGTAAAGGAGATAAGGTATGAAAGAATAGCATAGGAGATACATTTATCACACAGAGATGAAGAGCTAGCCTAAGAGATTTGGAATGCTAAAGGCAATGAGGTAAAGCCTACTTGACAACTAGTTCTACAATAACCAAAAATGGTTGTCAAGACCAGTTTCTGGTATACCTTAATTACTATCATTTATTCCTTCTATCTGGAGTTATTCATTATTTTCTGTCACAAAAATTAATTAGCCTCTGCCTTTTTGGTGCCATAATGGACCAAAAAAATTTCAAAATCACACTTAGCCTACCCTTCTCTTTGTGATGACCCTTATCAGTGATGACACAAATCCTGGAATCGTTGAATTTCCAGAATTAAACTTTACCTGGCATCTAAGCACATTCTTAGTATTAATTACTGTGACTTAATGAACAAAACTTTTTCAACACAGTATCCTCATATAAGTAAAGTAAATGAATTAGGGACTATTGTCAGGTGTCAGTATGAAAGGAGCAATTATATATTCCAAGTATGGGTTCTTTATTTTGCATTTACTAACTAAATGTTTTATTTGTTTTGTTTTGTTTAGTTTTTGTTTTTTTTTGCCAGTCAAGGGGCTAAAACTCAGGGGTAGGGAATTTTCCTGAGCTTTTTTTTTTCTTGCTCAATGCTAGCTCTCTATCACTTGAGGCACAGCACCACTTCCACTTTTTCTTTTATGTGTTACTAAGGAATTGAACCCAGGCTTTTATGGATGCTAGGCAATCACCGTACCTTGAAGCCACATTCCCAGAGCCCTAAATAAATTTCTTAAGATGGCATTACTTTTTCGTTCCGTAACGACGTATCATAATTTTGGCCAGGTGCTAGAAAATGATGTAGAAATCAATACAATAAGTCTAGTAAGGCTGGAGGGACAATGAATAACTGTCACTGTCTAGCCAGAGGGGCTTATCCCATGGAGCTGTTTCAATAAGCTGAGCGAGACAGCTCCTGACCCACAGCCAACCACCAGAATGAGAGGGCCACCTTGGGTTCCAGCCACATGGGGACCAGTACTTTAGAAAGAGAGAGATAACAAAATTCAGAATTACAATTAAGTCTGGTTCTAATGGCTCAGAATTCTAATCCTAACTACACAGGATGCTGAGATATGAGGATCATGGTTCATAACCAGCCCAGGCAGAAACGTCTGTGAGACCCTTATTTCCAAAGAACCACCAGAAAATCAGAAGTAGTGCTTTGGGCTCAAGTAGTAGAGCACTGACTAACCTTTTGCTGAGGCTTTCGGGAACAGTGCCCATGCCTAGAGTTCCAGCCCCACAACTGACAAGAAGTGAACTTCCTAACACAAGAAGTGGACTGAATAGTATCCATTGTCCTAGGGAGCATGGTATCGAAGTCAGGCAGAGCTTCCTGTGAAGTTGAAGTCATAAGTAGGTCAACTGGCTTCTCTGTGCCTTAGTTTCACCAGCTGCAAAACTCAACATAGTGAAGGATCCTCTTCCTCATGGGGATAGGGTAATGATGAAAGAGAGCCATGTTTTGTTTCATAATCCCACATCTGTTGCACAATTAATAACAGGCCCCAGCTGAGCGCTTTCCAGCTATCTTCCTGTCATTTGCTCACAGAATTGTGGAGAACCTTATCTGAAGGCTGCTCCCTCTGTGCCTAGCCATGCTCCAGATATCCCTCTGTATAAATCCCTTGTTTCCTCACAACTGTCCTGAGAGGATAATGAGGTCTGATGGTTGCAACCCTACCCAGAGCTTCACCTGTGGTCAAGAATCATCTGCTATGATTTTTCTGCCTGCTCAAACTGACTTAAGAAACCATTCAAGCCACAGGAAAATCAAAAACCACAAACAGACCGGAGACTGAAACAAGATACAGCTTAAAGACACAAGGCAAATGCAGTATATTTCCATCCCCACCCAAAATATCAAAGAACTCTTTTTTTGTACCTTAATAAAAAATGATTTTCTAAAAGTTTTTTTTAATTTTTAATTTTTTACTTTAATTTTATTTGTTTTTTATTAACTTTTTTTTCTTCCTCTCGGAATTTTCATTTTAGGGGTATATGTGAGTGTACTTTTTTTCTCTTTTCTTCTTAAACATTTTTTTTGTTTAGCTCTACTGACCATTTGCCCTTTGTTTCTTTCCTTCTTACTCTTTTCACTTTTTCTTCTTTTTCATCTCCTTTGCCTGACTTAATTGCTATTCTGCTCATCCTCAGATATGCCAATAGTTGATTATTAGACCTTAGCCCCATTGTGTACACACTTAATCCAGAAATTTATTACTCAATTTAAAACCTCTTAGCCTTAAATTCCTTAATGGCAGTACTACCCTTTTTACCTGTATAATATTTTAAGCATTTTTAGTTTTTAGTTTTTTACATCTCCTTTCTATCCATCCCATTCTCTTATTCTATCCACGTTCTTCTCTGAATATTACGTTTTCATTTTGCATAATTTTTAAGTGTTGAACGTCTTAATTTTTATTTTTTGTTTTTCTATTTTTTCTTGTCTTTTTTACTTTCTCTTTCTTCTTATTTCTCTCTCTCTACTATCATTCTATCCAACCTATTTCCCGCTTTGAGATTAGGATTGAGATAAGTTAACTATCCCACTGCCTTTCTATATCCTTATATGCCAATTATTACCCATATCTCTCCCTAAACTTAATAATTTCTGTTTGCCAAATTCTTCTTTGAGGTTTGTAGCCCATTAATACATAGTTGGTTGATGTTGAATAGGTATATCTGTAGAACTAGATTGTATCTGCAGATTTTTGACTGTGCAACTACAGACTTTGGTTGATGCTTGCCTTAAAATAGTGTGCTAGCACAAAACTGGCATTACTTTCATCCCAAATGGGCAGAGCAACCTGGAAAAACACAAGAAAAATGACAAGTCCGGGTATCTCAACTCCCACTCATGATAATGAGGGGTCAGAAAAGATAATCAATAATCCAGAGGAGAGTTCTCAAAGAGCTCTACAAACACTACTGGTAAATATAGTAAATGAAAAGATTGAAAACCTACAAAGAACTCTAAATTAGCATGATAGGGAGAGAGAGGAGGCAAAACAAAGATTAATACAAGAATATCATGAGTGTGAGGAAGCTACACAAAGATTGATACAGGAATTTGGTGAGCAGATTGAGAGCACTCAAAGAGAAATAAAGGAATGTCATGAGCAGGCTGAGATCAGTCAAAGAGAACTACAGGAAATGCGTGAACGTGAAGAAGCTAATCAAAAAGAAATACAGGAATTGAGAGAGTGGGATGAGAATGCAGAAAGATCACTAAAGGCATTCATGGAATCCATAAACAGAAAACTGAAAGAAGTCAGAGAGACCACAAAGGGAATGCTGAATGGAACCCCAACAGAAGGAATGGGAATAACCAATCAAATAAGTGATTTGAGAATAAACACTAAAAACCAAATTAAGGAAGAAAAGAAGTTCATACAAGTTCTAAAACAATGCTGCAACAAAGAATTTGAAGCCATCAAAGCAGACCAACTAGAAGAAAAAGGAATTTAAAACAAAGTATAAAGTCTCTATTGTAGGTTAGACCATGCAGAAGATCAAATCTCGGGGATTGAAGACAGCCTAGATATTATAGAGAAAGAACATACAACTATTTAAGAAAAATCCAAGAAATATGATAAATCTATCCAACATTTGGAAGACACCATCAGAAGGCCTATTCTGAGGCTAATGGGTGTAGAGGAGAAGCTAGAGACAGAAGTTAATGGAATAGGAAATTTGTGTAACAGGACCCTAGCAGAGAACTTCCCAAACACGCAAAAAGATAGTCCTATTCAGATAAAAGAAGCTAGTAGAACTCAAAATAGACCAGACCAGAATAGAACATCCCACCGTCAAATTATAAGCCACACAGGATCAATTCAGACCAAAGAAAAGATCCTTAAAGATGACAAGGAGAAAAGATCAATCATCTATACAGGGAAATCAATTGGAATCACCTCAGATATCTCAGCGGAAACAATCATAGCAAGAAGAGCCTAGAATGTTGGATTCCATGCCCTCAAAACAAACAACTATCAAACAAGAATTTTGTACCCAGATAAACTCTCCTTCTTGACTGGAGGTCAAATAAAAACCTTCCATAGCAAAGAAAAATTGATACAATATATCTCCACAAAACCAGCCCTACAAAACTTTCTTAAAGATGTCCTACACATAGAAAACCAACAAGATCACAATAAAGGCCAAGAAATCGCACCCAAACTGAGAATCCAAGAACCATAAGAAGAACCCAGTTGACTCAGGACCCAAGAAGGTGGATAAAATGGCAGGTACTCCCAAATACCTCTCAATCCTAACTCTCAACATTAACGGACTTAACTCTCTAATTAAGCAGCGTAGACTATCTAGTTGGATTAAAAGCAAGATCCTTCTATCTGCTACCATAAGGAGTCACATCTTGCCCATAAAAACAAACACATTTTGAATATGAAAGGCTGCAACCAAATCTACCAAGCAAATGGCCCCCATAAAGAGGCAAGAGTTGCAATCCTAATATCAGATAAAAGAGACTTCAAATTGAAATTCGTGAGAAGAGATAAAGAAGGTCACTACATACTAATTAAGGGATCTATCCTTCAAGAGGATATTACAATTCTAAATATCTATTCGCCAAGCAATGAAGCACCCAAATTTATCCAAGAAACACTACTTTCCCTCAAATCCGACAGAGACCCAAAGACATTAATTGTTCGGGTATTTAACACACCAGTTTCCCCACTAGATACATCAACTCAGCAAAAACTCAACAGAGAAACCGCAGATCTAAACAACTGCATAGATCAACTAGATTTCACAGACAACTACCGAATATTTCACACAGCAGCATCAGAATACACGTTTTTCTCAGCAGCACATAGAACATTTTCCAAAATAGAACACATTTTAGTACACAAAGCAAACTTGTCCAAATTCATAAATATTGAAGTTATACCTTACATTCTCTCAGACCACAAGGAAATAAAATTAAAACTTAACACCAAAAGACACCAAAGAAAATCCTATGACACATGGAGGCTGAAAAACACACTGCAGAATCACAAGTGGGTCATGGAGGAGATTAGAAAGGAAATTCAAATGTTCATGACCACACAAATTACCAGCTCCTCTGGGACACAGGAAAAGCAGTACTCAGGGGCAAGTTTATAGCTCTGAGTTCCTACATCAACAAATTCGAGAGATCTGAAACCCACCATTTGATGAGACATCTGAGCCTCCTTGAAAAAAGCAGCAAGATAATCCCCCATCTACTAGACGGTAAGAAATAATTAAAATTAAATCAGCATTAAATGAATTAGAATGCAAAAAAAACCATCGAAAGGATCAACAAAACAAAGATTTGTTACTTCAAAAAATTAACAAAATTGAAAGACTCTTAGCAAATCTTATCAGAAAAAGAATATAACAAACCCAAATAAATAAACTCAGAATCAACCAAGATTCAGAATATTATAAGGAAATATTTCTCAAAACTTTATGCTAATAAGTTTGAGAACTTAGCAGAAATCAACCTTTTCCTAGCAAATATTGACATGCTGAAACTAAACCAGGATTAGTTAAACCATTTAACAGGCCCATATCAAGCATTGAAATAGAAAGCACAATAACAGACCTCCCATCTAAGTAAAGACCAGGACCAGATAGCTTTAGAGCAGAATTCTATAAGGCCTTCAAAACACAGCTCACACCAATACTCCTCCAAATCTTCAATGAAATTGAAAGAAAAATTCACTACCAAACATATTCTATGAAGCCATCATAAGTCCCATCCCCAAACCAGGCAGGGACTCATCACAGAAAAAGAACTATTTACCCATTTCTTTGATGAACATTGATGCAAAACTTCTCAACAAAATTTTGGCCAATCGATTTCAACAATTCATCCAAAAAATCATACACCACGATCAAACAGGATTCATTTCAGTGAGGAAAAGCTGGCTCAATATACAAAAATCAATTAATATAATTCATCACATCAACAGGAGCAAGGGTAAGAACCACATAGTTATCTCAATAGATGCAGAAAAAGCATTTGACAAGATCCAACTCCCCTTTATGATGAAGGTTCTGGAAAAACTAGGAATCCGTGGAACTTTCCTCAATATAATAAAGACTATATATGACAAACCTACAGCCATCATTAAACTTAATGGTGAAAAACTAAAGCCATTTCCTCTTAATTCAGGAAAGAGACAAGAATGTCCACTCTCTCCACTTCTCTTCAATCTAGTATTAGCATGCCTAGCTACTGGAATAAGACAAGATGCAAATGTAAAGGAGATCCAAATATGAAAAGAAGAAGCAAAACTCTCTCTCTTGTCATGATCTTGTATTTAAAGAATCCCATAGACTCCATTCCCAAATTAATCAAGCTGATTCAAAACTTTGGCAAAGTAGCAGGGTATAAAATTAACCCTCAAAAAACAATAGCTTTTCTGTATACCAACAATGAGAAAAGTGTGGCTGAAATTAGAAAAGCATCTCCATTTGTAATAACCCACAAAAAATAAAATACCTAGGAATTAACTTAATCAAAGAAGTGAAGGACCTCTATGATCAAAATTTTAAAAACCTGAAAAAGGAAATCAAAAGCGATCTTAGAAAGTGGCAAAAACTCCCATGCTCCTGGATTGGAAAGATCAACATCATGAAAATGGCAATACTTCCCAAGGCTATCTACAAATTCAATGAAATACCTATGAATATTCCAATCTCATGCTTCAAGGAAATAGAAGAGGGAATCCAATAATTCATAGGGAACAATAAAAGACCCCGAATAGCAAAAATGATCCTCAACAGAAAGAACAGTCCTGGATGAATATTAATACCAAATTTCAAACTCCAATACAAAGCAATAATAATCAAAAGAGCTTGGTAATGGCACAAGAACAGACCTCAGGACAAATGGAATAGAATTGATAACCCAGAAATGAACCTACATACCTATAGCCATCTAATATTCGATAAGGGATCTAACAAAATAGAATGGAAGAAAGAAAGCTTCTTCAGGAAATGGTGCTGGCAAAATTGGTTAACTACTTGTAGAAAACTAAAACTAGACCCTTATATATCACCCTGCACCAGAATCAACTCCAAATGGATGAAAGACCTCGATGTCAAAACAGACACTCTGAAAACATTACAGGATGGAATACGAAAAATCCCAGGTCTACTTGGCAAAGGTTGAAATTTTCTTAATAGAGACCCAGAAAAACAACAAATCAAAGAAAGGTTGGACAATTAGGATTGCATGAAATTGGAGAGCTTCTGCATGGCAAAGGCATAGCTAGCAAGATCAATAGAACGACCACGGACTTGGAGAAAATCTTCATGAGCCATACAACTGACAAAGGTCTCATATCTAAAATAAATCCCCCAACAACAAATCTTAAAAGAAACAACTGCCCAATAAATAAGTGGGCTAAAACCTTAAAGAGAAACTTCTCTGAAGAGAAAAGAAGGATGGCCAATAGACACATGAACAAATGCTCAACCTCTCTAGCCATAAAAGAAATGCTAATCAAACAACTTTGAGATACCACCTCACCCCAGTTAGAATGGCTATAATCAAGAACTCTGATAACAACAGGTTCTGGAGTGGATTTGGACAGAAGGGAACTTTATTGCAGTGTTGGTGGGAGTGTAAATTTGTTCAACCACTTTCAAAAGCAGTATGGAGGTTCCTCAAGATTCCACATAGAGCTCCCCTATGACCGAGGCAATCCCACTTTTGGGCATTTACCCAAATGTTCACAAACAAGACCACATTAAAGCTACCAGGACAACTATGTTTATTGCAGCATTATTTACCATAGCTAAGATATGGAACCAACCCAGATGCCCCTGGGTAGATGAATGGATCAAGAAAATGTAGTATATATACACAATGGAATTCTATGCCTCCATCATAAAGAATGACAGTGCTCCATTTGTTAGGAAATGGAAAGACTTGGAAAAAATTATATTAAGTGAAATAAGCCAGGCCCAAAGAATCATAGGTCCCATGGTTTTCCTTATTTGCAATAACTAGTATATGTCTGAGTCAAGCAAAACAGGTCAGATAAGTTGATGTTAGGGAAATGAACCTTTAGATATGTATTCAAATTTTTTTCTTTCATACGATTGTTTCCAGTACATTTATAAGATTATTTCTTTGTTGCTTTTTATGCCCCTTCCCCACAGTATAATCCCTGCTTTCACTGTATTTGACGTTGTTATAATTTATGGAGCATGGAAGGGAAAAACAAATCGTTTAAATAGAGATTACAGGTGGACCCATTGCAACAATGAGACAGAGAAGTCGTATGTCGAAAATGAACTTTACAACTTTGGTAGGGGGAGGTGGAGGGACAGGTATGGAGGCAGGGAGAGGATGGGATGGGAAGAGGAAACAAAGGAGGAAGCTACAATGCTTGATAAGAAATGTACTCATTATCTTGCCCATGTAATTTTAAACCCTCTGTACAGTATTTTCACAATTAAAAAAAAAAAGAATCGGCTGCTGTGGACTAAAAGTTTGGGATAATCCATCTAAATTGATGACTGCGCATGTTGCTACATGTCTGCCATCCCAACTACAGAGGACCAGGTCTGGTGGAGCATACATGTTACAGATAGGAGGACCTTGATCCAGCCCAGCCAGAGCATATATTGAGGCTCTGTTTCAGAAATGCCCAAGACAGAAAAGTGGCTCCTCAGAGCCAGGGAGTGGACACAAGTAGGGGGTCATGGTGCCCCCAGAGGGGTGTCTAACCCAGGGTAGGGGTAGTTTTGGGCCAGCCACTCACATGTACTGCTGTGAAATGTTGCTTGAGGCTGCTGCAGGTGGGGCGAGCAGCGATGGCAGTTGCATTGCAGACACATGGCCTCAGAGCCAGGGACCAGGTTGCACTTTATGCAGCCCGGCAGGGTGCCATGGCCTGATGTCTGAAATCCCGAACCATGTGCAGGGAGGGCGCTGGGGCATGGGCAGCCATCTCATTTCGTTCTATATTCCAAAGTTGCCTTGAGTCTCTTCCTCACCACTCAGCCATCTCTACCTTCCTCAACTGCTGGTAGTGGTGTAAACTAACAGCGGGAAACCCGGTGCTACCTGGCAGCATGGAATGTGAGCGTGGCCACCATTCTTATATCTCACTGGTCAGAAAGTACCATGAAATAATAGTGGAGTGGCCAGAATCCTGTGATGCAAGCAGCATGGGCGGAGTCAAGAAGATAGCAGTCCTTTTCCTGGGTAACAATGTCCAATTCAGTTGGAGACAAGAGGGTGACCTGCTTTAGCCAGATGGCTGCACAGATTGTTGTGTATGTCTGTTTGTTCCCAGTCCCAGACGTTGAATTGAGGATATGGGCACAGTCTGTGAGCTGCTTTGGCTCAAGGCTGGCCTTGCACACTGGAGCCACAGGGATTCTGTCTTTGTTGGCCCTGAAGTTGGACTTTCCTGACTAGGGTGACTTCGACCATGATCCTCCCATCACAGCTTTGTAAGTATCAAGGAAGACTGCAGAGAGCCACTGGTGAGTGCCTAATCATTGGTCTTTTTGATGTTCTTGGACAGAATGTTGAGTTCCCTATTCTCGAGTTTAAGTTGTGGGAGCTGTAGCCCATAGTTTGAATCCTGGTTCTGCCACTTCCAAATGGAAGGAGATCCTAAGAAACTTAATCCTGTCCATATGATTACCAATGGAATATAATGTATGTCCTGATTGAAAGAGCAGTTCCTGAATGATTCTAGGATAAAATTATATACAATTATGTTATAGGAAACTGATCGATGTGAGTTAATTCTTTATGAAGCATTTAAACAATCACATTCATAAAACGGAATCATAATGCAATACTTAAGAAATACTATTACAGCACTGGGATTGGAACCTATGGACTTGGTAACTCTGTTGCACTGTGTGGGAAGGGGAAACTGGCCTCCTTGAAGTCAAGAAATTCAAGTCTGTTCCTTAGGCCTGAAATAAATCCCCACCACTAGAAAACATCCTATTCATGTACAATTTACATATGATTTATATTTATATACATATGTTGACTCCATATTGCATTCAGTGCAGTTATTTTATTTTTTTGTTTTATTCATATATTGACCATTTATTTTGACTATTATGGCACATAAAATTGATTACATTGTTTACATAAGATATAGGTCTGCATATGTATTCCACTTCATACCTGACACCCAGGACTTTCACAGAAAAGGAAAACATGTGTCACCATCAACTTCTTATTCCATAATTCATTTTTGGGGAGTGCTGGCATCTGAACTCACGCCTACAAGCCTACAAGGCCCAATTCATGAATGGGTGAGGGTTAGTACACCATCCTGGGGCAAACTGAGCTGACAGGCTGTTCCCAGGACCTGAGATCAAGCCACAGGTGTTAGCAAAATAAGAACAGATTGACATGCAGATGGCAGTACGCTAATAAATATGTACTTTTATAGTTTTTAGAGATGTCTATATATTATTCAGTTATATAGACTACATTCCTTCCAATTACTGGGTATTAATCATGCGTCCATGTAATTAATGTTATTGTTTTCATCCTTACACTATTAAAGAAATCAATCAGTGTCCTGAAATTATTGTGTTCCTTTAAGTAATAATATTTTTTATGCTTCACAAATATTAAATAAAATCAATTAACCTCCTGAAATTATGCTGTCTAAATTTCTAGGAGCATCATTCATGATCAACTCATTGAACCTTGACATTGTTAACATTCCATTGTTCTTCCTATGTATGGGAACCATTTTCTTAGTATCTCCTGCCATTGATTGGTGTTAGGAGGGGGATTTGAAATCAGGGCCTAAGTTGCCACGTGGGCCTATGGATTCCCAGATAGTCTGTCAGCCCTCAGCAACACAAGGTGAAGTACCTTTTGCAACAGTGTCATTCAGACCCATGAGGGTCACCGTGCAAAAGAAGAAAATATAAAAAGGCCACATTTTTTCTGTGCATTGTTTTCTCTGCAAGACCTGGGGGACTAGGATCCCAGAAGCAGCTGTAGGTCTAGTGGCTGCACCCCAGACTAGGGTGATCGAAGCTGAGGCACAGTTGCCACAAGCTGACATCAAGCCCGTACTGAGAAAAGTAAAATAAAAAATTTAGCTCCCTCCCTTGCAATTCATGATGTATATTCTTCCAGACTTTGGATTTGAACTCAGGATCTGGGTAAATCAGCAGCAATGTGGATGAAGGGGAAGATCACTGTACTTGAAGATAAGAAAGTCAGGCCTGTTTACTAGTCCTGAATTCAAGCCCGAGCCCTGGAAACATACTATTTATATACATTGTAAAGATAGGATTTATACTTACTTATAGGTGTTCAGTCCATACATGTGTGTGGTTGTTCCTTGAATTTTTTGTTTTATTCATTTATTTACCATTGATTGTACTATGATGATACCCATTCCGTTTATTACATTGATGACATCCTATCACAGAGCATCTAGATTTGTATAAATGTTCTCCATCTTGTCAATGTTCTCAGGATCAAAAGGATATTCAAAGAAAAGGAAGACGATTTCACACTTGGCTTCTTACTCCACAACCCACTTGTTGGTAATGCTGGGATCTTAACTCAGGTCCTAGTAGGACCAATTGGCCAATAAGTCAAGGTGAACACACCAAACTGTGAGCAACTAAGGATGTAGGCCATTCACAGGATCTGACATTGATCCCCAGGGTCATCCAGTATACTCATAAATTCATAATTTAAACATAAAATCTATATTGATATACATGTGTAAACAGCATCTTGTATTTATTGAACTTCTCTTTATTTTGTCTCTATTTCATGGAGGTATTGTGTATTTTACTAAATATGGTGACAGGTATAACTTTGCTGACATGGATGACAACCTGTTCCTATGGTTATAGGGTTGCCTATGAATTCCTCTTCTTGGTTGAGATTCAGGTCTTTCACAGGAGAGGAAAACATGTGTAACAACTGGCTTCTGACCCAGAATTTGCACAGCACAGAAAACAGGTGCAACGACTGGCTTCTCACATCAGGGTGAATTTTTGGCAGTGCTGGGTTTTGAATTCGGGGCCTAGGAGGCCCAACTGCCAAATCAGTCCATGTGATCACACCAGACTTTGAGCCACTAAGGAGATGGGCTCTTCCCAGGAACTGAGATCCAGCCACAGGGAGGCCAAAATAGTGCTCAATGCATCATTGAAACATGGGATATATATTCACATTCGTGTGTGGACTGCATCGTTCATTGAGTGTACTTATTGTGTTTATTTTGTATGCTATTCATGGATGTATTGTGTATTTTCTTATGTATATGATGACAGGTATAACTGGGCTGACATGGATAACAATTTATTCCCATAACCAGAGGGTGGTCCATGCATTCTCCATCCTAGCTGAGACCAAAGACTTGCACAAGAAAGGAAAACAGAAGCAACAATTTGCTTCTGACATCAAGATGAATCCTTTGGCAGGGCTGGGATCTGAACTCGGGGCCTAGCAGGCCCAATTGGTGAATGAGTCCACATGAGCACACCAGCCTGTGAGCGACGAAGGAGCTATGCATTCTCAGTACCTGAGTTTGAGCCCCCCTGGGAGAAGTGTGCGGAGCACAATAGTCATCCATTCATAAGCTGAAGGTAGAATGCAAATAAGTACATATTTGTATAGAGTAGGATTGATGGTGACCTGTGATGGAATCCAATCTGTGAGTACCTATATTCGGATCTTTCCTGATGAATCCATTTCATGTCTGTGATGATTATTGTCATGCTTCACTAACTCTTCTCTACAAATAATCTATACCCAATGAGTCTTGCATATTATTTCCTACTCACATCACGCATGAACTACTCATTCAAGAATGAGATCAATCGCATGCCATGACTCTTCCTAGGTCTAGAAACAAGTATCTCAGGATCACCGGCCATTTCCTCCTCCTAGGCAGACTGAATTCAAGCCTTAGTCCTGGAAAACATACTCCTTATATACATTTTAACGATAGGATTTATATTTCCATTCAGATGTTCAGCCCATATTGTGTTTGGTGCATTTATTCATTTTATTTCTTGTTTTATTCATTTATTCACCATTTATTTTATTGAATTTGATGACACCTATACCATTTATTACATTGTTTACATCCTATCACATAGAATCTAGATTTTAGATGTGTTCTCAACCATGCCTGGCAGTGATGGAGAACTCAGTGTCTAGCAGGCCCAATTCATGAATGGGTGAATTTGAGCATGGGAGCCTCTAGCCAATGAAGCTCTCAAGTGGTTCCCAGGCGCTGAGATCGACCTTCACTTTTGGCCAAAACAGTGATATATGGATAGGCAGACAGTGGTATACAAATAAATATATATTGTTAAAGAGAGCCAGAGCCGTCTATATATGATTGAATGACACCTACTACGTTCCTACCAACTCTTAGGTATTTATTATACCACCATTGAAGGAATATTATTCTTTCCATGCTTAATGAACTATACGTTAAGATCAATCAGCATTCTAGGATAATTGCATCCAATTTTAGACTAGACGGTTGCATGAACAACTACTCATTCAATTGGTATTCCCATGCATAGGAATGAGTCTCTTGTGTTCTCCTGCCATTGGTGTCAGGACTGGGATTTGAACCCAGGGCTTATGTTGACAGATTGGCCTATGGCTTCACTAATAGCCCACCAGCCATCAGCAATTGCAGGTCAGGTCCACTTTGTAGCCATGTCATTCAGATCCAGGATGGTCACCATTCTAAAAAAAAAATCATAAAGTGCCAGCCCTCTGCAGCTCACCACTTTTTGTGTTTTCCAGCTTCTTTTTTCTTCCTGCAAGCCCTTTGGGCCTAGGATCTCAGGATCAGCTATGGGTCTGGAGACTGCAACCCAGCCTAGGGAGATCCAAGCTGAGGAAATGTTTCCAGGACCTGAGTTCAAGCACCATGGATGGACAAAAAAATAAAAATATTAATTATTTAACTATATATAAAATAAAGCTCCCTGGTTTGCAATTTCTTCCAGTTTTCTTTCGTAGCCTGGGATTTGAACTCAGGGTGTTGGCAAATTTGTAGCAATGTGAGGGAACAGTTGCCACTACTTGAGTTCAAACCCCGTGCCAACCAAAAATGAAAAACTAAGTCACTGACCTTGGCAGGGGGAGGTAGTTGTGGAGATAGGAGGGAAGGGATGGTAGGGGGAAAACAAAGGAGGAGTCAATAATGCTCAATAGGAAATGTACTCATTACCTTGCTCCTGTAACTGTAATCCCTCTGTAAAACACTTTTGCAATAAAAAAGTACAAAAAAAGAGAAACAATGTCGTTCTCAGAGAAGCAATTTAGAAGTAAGGAAGGATGTCTGAATAGCTGTACAAATTCCACACTGCTTTTTTTTAATGTTCAGTATGGAACTGAGTTAACATAAATGCTTCCATTAAAAAAAAAGAAGTCACTGTCTTGGAACTGGGGCCAGTATTTCTGCCATTGCTAGGATTTGAGATCACGGACCAGGTCACTCTTTTACACCATGGTTGAAGGCGAAGTTCACTGTCCTTGAGGAAAAGAAATTCAGGCTAGAGTTCCCAGGGCCTGAATGAAGGCTCTGCAATGCAAAAAATGTTTCTATCCATGTTTAATATATGATATACACTTATATATGTATGTTAATTTCATATTATGATTTTTATTATTGATTTTGTTTTTTATTTATCTTGTATTCATTTATTGATTGATTATTGTATTTAGTATTATTATACACATAATATTTATTACAATTAGCACATCTATAATAAAATTCTATACAACAATTTAGGATATTTACTCATTTTTATTAATATTTTATTAAGTGTTGAAACATAATACATAATTAAATGGAAGCATTTGTCACAGTATTCACATGTTTAGAGTCTCTCCCAAGTATGAGCTTTGTACAATCTTTGAATATCTTCCTATTGGGATTTCTTTAAATGATTTATAGTCAGAAATCTTTTCCTGGGGATAGGCAAGTGAGGGATAAAATTGTAAGAGTGGGACTAGAAATGTGGCTTAGTACTAAAGAGCTCGCCTAGCATGCAGGAATGCCAGGGTTTAATCCTCAGTGGCACATACTCAGAAAAAACAGAAGCTGTGGAGTGGCCTAAGTGGCTAACCTTGAGGAAAAGGAGCTCAGAGACAGTACCCACGCCCTAAGATCAATCCCAAGACTGCCAAAAACAATAGATGAGATGTCAGTGGCTCACACATGGAACTCTAGCTTCTCAGGAGGCTGAGAGCTGAAGATCACAGTTCAAAGACAGCCTAATCAAGGAAAGCCTGTTAGACGCTTATCTCCAGTGAACCATGAAAAGACCCCATGTGGCACTGTGGCTCAAGTGGTAGAGTGTTCGCCTTGACCTGAGGGGCTAAGGGACAGTGCCCAGGCTTGAGTTCAAGACACATTATTGGGGAAAAAAGTGAAGGTTAATCCAGGTACTTTTCTTATTTGCTAATTATGAGATCATTCCTTGGAAAATGAACACTGATGTATACCAGAATTGGAGTCAGAGCTTAAGGTTCAAGTGTAACACATCCATATGCCCAGCCTCTCAGACTGTAGCATTGTAATCTTGTGTCCTACAGGGTTCTGAAAGGTCAATGTTGAAAGGCTTAATATGCTCCCCAAGCCCTTTGTGATAAGTAGTTGACTTGTATTGTCAAGGTCATTACAGTTCTGAACAGCAGAACAGCAGTAGTTCAAGCCCATCATCCTAGCTCAGGAGGCTGAGGTCTGAGGATCACAGGGTGAAGCCAGCCAGGCAGAAAAGTCTATGACACTCTGACTTCCACTTCTGAAATATCAGATATTCAAGAGCTTCCTGTGTTTCCTTTGGTGATGAGAAGTACTTGCAAACTAAATGTTCTTGGAGTTTTGAGCTATAGGAGCAAGAAATAAATATTATTGACCAATCTTGGGTTCAGATGAAGTTCTCAGGATCCAAGCCCTAGCCCTGTTAGCAGGAAGAACTCCAGTGTAACACTGATTTGAAGGACAGAAAACAGTTTCAAATGCCAGGCTAGGTGCAGAAACCAGGCCTACAGGATTAGGAGGCAGAATGTACACATTCAACAGGTAAGTGATCGGCAAAACCACTTCATTTATTCCAGGCACTGCCAGCAATGGGAAGAAACCTGAAACATTTGTTAGAGTTACACCAGGGTCAGGCTTTTGTCAGCCTTGTCAAACAATGACTAATTAACCTTCCTCCCATAGGTGAAGGGAGTTAACAATGGAGAGCCAATTTAGTCGGGGAGAAGGGAGGAACAGAGTAGAAAAACCCTGCTCTCTGGTCTTAGGGAGTGGGCTTTTGACTATCTGTCAGATGTGAAGGCCCTTCTTCTACCTCTGCCAGTCCTTTCTCCTTCCTTCATTCTCTACATGATTAATGCAAATCCCCAGACCCACTAGAGTCAGGGTTGTTTCTCTTCTTTCTCCAAGCACCGGAGTTAGAACCTGGCTCTGCCCAATTGTCTCTGGGGCCCTAGGCTACCTGAGAAGTGGGAAAGAGACAGTCTTCCTGCTCTGTGCTTGTGTGAAGGCGATGCTGGTGTCCTGGCACACTGCATAAGGCCTAATGACTGGGAAATGTTCCCTTCTTTCCTCCTGAAATCCAAGACCAGATTCATCTATCATCTTTCTTCCTTCCTTTCTTTCTTTCTTTCTTTCTTTCTTTCTTTCTTTCTTTCTTTCTTTCTTTCTTTCTTTCTTTCTTTCTTTCTTTCTTTCTTTCTTTCTTTCTTTCCTTTCTTTCTTTCTTCCTTCCTTCCTTCCTTCCTTCCTTCCTTCCTTCCTTCCTTCCTTCCTTCCTCCTTCCTTCCTTCCTTCCTTTCAGGTGGTTCCCAGGTGCTGAGATTGAGCCTCAGGTTTGGCCAAAACAGTGATACATGGATAGGCAGACGGTGATATACAAATAAATATATATTGGTAAAAGTGCCAGAGACGACTATGTATTATCGAATGACATCTACTACTTTCCTACCAACTCTTTGGTATTTATTATACTTCCATTGAAGGAATATTATTCTTTTCATGCTTAATAAACTATTAGTGAAGATCAATCAGCATCCTAGGATTCTTGCTTCCAATTTTAGACTAAACCAAGGCAGGAACAACTCTTTCAATCAGTATTCCTATGCATAGGAACGAGTCTCTTGGGATCTCTGACACTGGTAGGTGTCAGGACAGGGATTTGAACCTGGGGCCTATGTTGACAGGTGGGCCAATGGCTTCCCTGATAGCCTACCAGCCTTCAGCAATGGCAGGTCAGGTGCACTTTGCAGCTGTGTCATTCAGAACCAGTAGGGTCACACTGCAAAGAAAACAATTATACCCCCCCAACCCTCTGCAGCTCACTACTTTTGGTGCTGTTCCACTTTTTTTTATCTTCCTGCAAGCCCTCTTGGCTTGGGATCCCAGTATTAGCTGTAGGTCAAGAGGCTGCAGCCCAGCCTAGGCATATAAAAACTTAGACAGTGTTGCCATGATCTGAGATCAAGACCCATGGTTGGCAAAAAAAAGAACAAACAAACAAATAAATAAATAAATTATTCATTTATTTATTTAACTAAATTAAAAAAATGGAATTTCTGCTAGTTTTATTTCCTATCCTGGGATTTGAACTCAGGGTCTTGGTAAATCTATACCAATGTGAGGGAAAGTGCAGAGTCGCCACTACTTTAGTTCAAACCCCGTGCCAAGCCAAAATTAAAAAATTAAGTCACTGATCTTGGCAGGGGGAGTTAGTTGTGGAGATGGGAGGGAAGGGATGGTAGGGGGAAAACAAAGGAAGAGGCAACAATGCTCAATAGGAAATGTACTCCTTACTTTGCTCATATAACTGTAACCTCCTGTACATCATTTTTAGAATAAACATCATACAAAAAATAAACAATGTTGTGCTTAGAGAAGCACTTTGGGGGTAAGGGAAAGATGTCTGAATAGGTGTACAAAATTTTACACTGCTTTTTTTTTAATGTTCAGTATGGAACTGAATAAACATAACTGTTTTCATCAAAAAAAATTGTCACTGTCTTGGAAATGGGGCAAGTATTTCTGCCATTGCTGGGATTTGATCTCACATTCCAGGTAACTCTTTTGCACCATGGGTAAAGGCAAATTCAGGCTAGAGTTCGCAAGGCCTGCAGTAAGGCCCTGCAATGGAAAAATATTTATGATATATACTTACATAGGTATGTTTATGACATATTATGATTATTGTCACTGTTTTTTATTTCTTTTATTTTTATTTTATTCATTTATTCATTGTTTAATGTATTTAGTGTTATTACATACATAATATTTATTACATTTTGTACATCTACTATAAAATTATACACAATAATTTAGGATATTGACTCATTTTTCATTAATACTTTATTAAGTGTTGAAACATGATACATAATTAAATGCGGGCATTTGTCACAGTCATCACATGTTTAGAGTCTGTCCTAAGTATGAGCTTTGTCTTATTCATCTTTGGACAACTTCCTACAGGGATTTGTTTAGATGATTTATACTCAGAGGCTTTTTCTTGAGGATAGGCAAGTTGAGGGGTAAAATAGTAAGAGTGAAGCTGGGAATGTGGCTTATAGGTAGAGAGCTTGCTCAGCATGCATGAATGTCACGGTTTAAATCCTCAGTGCCACATACTCAGAAAAACCCAGAAGCTGTGGAATGGCTCAAGTGGTAGAGTGCTAGCCTTGAGAAAAAGAAGCTCAGAGAAGATACCCTGGACCTACGTTCAAGCCCCAGAACTGGCAAAAATATCAGGCCAGATGCTGGTGGCTCACACCTACAACACTAGCTAATCAGGAGGCTGAGACCTCAAGACCACAGTTCAAAGACAGCCTAGGCAAGGAAAGCCTGTTAGACTCTTACCTCCAATGAACCACCAAAAGACCCCACATAGAGCTGTGACTCAAGTGGTAGAGTGTTCACCTTGAGCTGAAGGGCTTAGGGATAGTGCCCAGGCTTGAGTTCGAGACACATACCTGGAAAAAAAGTGAGGGTTAATCAAAGTACTTTTCCTATTTGTTAATTGTGAGAACATTTTCTGGAAAATGAATGCTGCTGTACACCAGAATTGGAGTCAGAGCTCAATATTCAAGTATAGCAGATCCATATGCTCAGGCTCTCTGTCTCTAGCATTATAACCTTGTGTGCTACAGGGTTCTGAAAGGTCCAATGTTGAAAGGGTTCATATGCTTCCCAAGCCCTTTATGATGAACAGTTGACTTGTATTTTCAATGTCATTACAGTTCTGAACTTAGCAGAGCTACAGAAGCTCATGTGTGTCACCCTTGCTGAGGTCTGAGGATCACAGGGTGAAGACAGCCATGGCAGGAATGTCTATGAGGCTCTGACTTCCACTTCACCACACACAAAGCAGAAAGGGACTCATGTGGCAGAGAGCTAGCCTTGAGACAAAGGAGCCCAGGGACAGAGCATAGATCGACAATTAAGATCCAAAGACCTGCAAAACATTTAAAGCAAGGACAGAAAAAGAAGGAAAAAGACAGTAACTCCCTTTGGTTTTGATCAATCTATTTCTATCTTGGAAGCTCCTGAGGAGCTAGTAGGACAAACACCAAAGAAGTACATGGACTAGGAGAGCAGGTCAAGTTCAAGGTTCAAGTGTAGCAGATCGATCTGCCCAGCCACTCAGGTGAAGATTGTAATCATCTTGTGTCCACCAGTGGGCTTCCAAAAGGTCACATGTTCAAGAATTCCTAGGTTTCCCTTGGTGATGAGAAGTTACTTGCACTCTAAATGTTCTTAGCTTTCTCAAGCTATAGAAGCAGGAAAGAAACATCATTCACCCATCCTGGGTATAAATGAAGTTCTCAGGATCCAAGATCTAGCCCTGTTAGCAGGAAGAACTCCAAGGTAACTCTGTATTTGATGGATAGGAAACAGTTTCAAAAAAAAACAGGCTAGGTGCAGAGATCTAGGCCTGCAGGATTAGGAGGTAGAATGTACACACTCAACAGGGAAGTGAGCTGCAAAACTACCTCATTCATACCAGGCACAGCCAGCAATGGGGGGAAATCTGAAATATTTGTTAGAGTCACACCAGGGTCAGGCTTTTCTCAGCCTCTTCAAACAATGACTAATTATCCTTCGTCCCACAGGTGAAGGGAGCTTCACACTATGTTTAGGTTACCAATAGAGAGCCAGTTTAGTGGGAGAGTGGGGAGGAACAGAGTAGAAAAATCCTGCTTTTTGGTCTTAGGGAGTGGGTTCTTGACTCTCCATCTGTCAGATTTGAAGGCCCTTCTTCTACCTCTGCCAGTCCATTCTCCTTCCTTCATTCTCCACATCATTAATGTAAATCCCCAGTCCAAGGAGAGGCAGGGTCCTTTCTCTTCTGCCTCCAAGCACCTGAGTTAGAACCTGCCTCTGCCCTCTTGACTCTGGGGTTCTCCACTGCCTGAGAAGTGGAAGAGAGACAGTCTTCCTGCTCTGTGGTTATGTGAATGCAATGCTGGTGTCCTGCCACACTGCAGAAAGCCTCATGGTGGGGAAGTGTTCCCTTCTTTCCTACTGACATCCAAGACCAGATTCACCTATCATCTATCCATCTATCCATCTATCTATCCATCTATCTATCCATCTATCTATCTATCTATCTATCTATCTATCTATCTATCTATCTATCTATCTATCTATCTATCTATCTATCTATCTATCTCTGTCTGTCTGTCTGTCTGTCTGTCTGTCTGTCTGTCTGTCTGTCTGTCTATCTACCTACCTACCTACGTAGTATCTCTTTGGCAGTTCTTGGGCTGAACTCAAGGCCTGAGCACTGTCTCTAGCACTCTGCTACTTGAGTCACAGCACCAATTCTGGCTTTTTCTGTGTATGTGCCAGTTTGCTAGGCAAACACTCTCTCACTAATCCACATTCCCAGCCCCCTCATCTTTTTCTTAATGGTAGTTTTTACATAAGTATGCTACATTTTTCATCCCCAAGTTAATTTTTCTGAATACCTGTTATAACTATGAACCCTGATCTTCTCTTCCCCTGCCTGATTTGTGACTGTTCCTGTGTTGGCCTCATAATAAAATGTAAATAAAGGCGGCTGAGAGCTTAAGTGTGCATCATATAAGGATGCAGGCATGGAGCCCTGGAAGAGAAATGTGATGGGTCTGAAATGCGCAATGAGCATATCTGAAAAATACATCAGTAAGTAAAAGCAGAAGCATTGCATATGGTCTGTTTGCAATCAGGGAAGTAATAAACACACATAAGATGGCAGAAGGACACTGATATATAACTTGGCATTTTCTTTTTGAACTTTTTGTGGGCATCCCAGGGCTTAAACACGGGGCCCAATGCATTCCTGAGCTGTTTTGCTCAAGGCTGAGGTTCTACCACCGCCACAGCTCCATGTCCAGCCATCTGGTCCATAATTGGACATAAGTGCCTCCCAGGGTTTCCTGCGTGCTCTGGACAGTGTCTCCTGCTTGGGTTTCTCTCTCAAAGCTGGAGCTCTACCCTCTGGGACACTGCTCCACTTCTGGTTTTCTGGTGGCTTATTGAGGATAAGAGGTTCACAGACTTTCCTGCTCAGGCTGGCTTTGAATGGTGATCTCCTGAGGAGGATTTAAGCAGCTTTCCTTAGGGATTCACTGAGATGCTTCTCCACAAAACCTTTAGTCTAAATCTCAAGAGGATCTAGAGAAAAACAGAAACAGTAAGATGATTCTAGTGTGTTCTAGATACTTAAGGGTGTAGACAAAAAACGTTCATAATTATTAGGCCATTTTATAGACAAAAGGAGCAATGCAGACAGTGTGAAAATCGCTCAAGGTTTCAGTCCTCTCCTCCTGAATCAGTAAATTCACTGCAGCTCAATGCTAAGTGACAGAACTGGCATGTCCTGTGAACATTTGCTCCAAAATCCTGGGACACTCATTTCTCATTTTTGGCTTCAAACCTGTGGCCAGAGAGGAAGATGAGGAGAGAAAATCATTCTCAAAGAAAGCAGTTATAAAGAACATTGGGTAGTTTACTTACAAATTCAAACCATTGGAATGACCCTAATAAGAAGTCAGATGTCCAGAGTAATAAATGAAGAAGAAAAGAAAGGCAGGTGTCAGTGCCTGCTTACTGTAACTCCAGCTCCTCAGAAGGCTAAGACGTAGAGAACTTTACTTTGAATCCAGCCAGTGTAGGAAAGTTGACACTACTTTATCTATGAGATCAGAGAAAAAATCAGAAATGGCGCTGTGATTGAATTTTAATGTGCTACCTCTTAGCAAAAGGAGTTCAGGGAAAATGGCTATGGTTCATGTCCAACCCCAGAATATGCCCCCCCACCAAAAAAAAGATCGTGTAGCTCCATCTATTTGTATATGGATGGATGTATCAGTATAATTCAAGACTCCTTCTGGCAGACAACTAGGGCACTGAACCTAATAAAATTTTTAATTGCAGTCGATGATGGGCCTATGTTGCCTCTCCTATGTTTATGGGACCTTGGGAAATCCAAGCACATGTCGGATATCACAAATCTTCCTAGAGCTGGTGAAGCTCATCAGGTTTTGAAACATATGACCTTTCCTAGTTGGGCCCTGGGTGGCTAGATTTTGGGGTTGAACACAGGGCCTGGGTGCTGAACATGAGCTCAGTGCAGAAGCCCAGTGCTCTACTATTTGATGTCATAGCTTCACTTCTGGTTTGTGTGTGTGTGTGTGTGTGTGTGTGTGTGTGTGTGTGTGTGTGTGTGTGTGTGTCCATGTGCACGCGTGCATACACCAGTCCTGGCGATTGAACTTAGGACCTAAGCAGTGTACCTAGTTTCTCTTGTACAAGGATATCTCTCTCCCACTTGAACCACAGAGACACTTCAGGCTTTTTTCTAGTGATGTGGTCCTGAGAAATCATGCCCAGGGTTTCATATATGCAAAGCACTCTACCCCTAAGGCCCATTCTCAGCCCTCTACTTCAGATTTGGTAGTTTGTTTCTGCTTTTTCTTGTTGTTGTTGTTGTCTGTTGTAGCATTTAAAGTCTGGACCTGAGTGCTGTCCCTGAGCTCTTCAGCTCTAGTCTTGTGCTCTACCACTTTAGCCACAACACCACTTCAGGTTTCCCTGAGGTTCATTGGAGTTCAGTGTCGCAAGGACTTTCCTGCCCAGACTAGCTTTGAATCATGATCTTCAGATCTCATCCTCCTGAGTAGCTAGGATTACAGGCATGAGCCACAAGCACCAAACTTCCACTTCAGGTTTCTTAGTGGTCAATTGGAGATAATAGTCTCATGGGACCTATTGTGTCTGAGATAGTTTGGAACCGAGATCCTCACATCTCATCTTCCTGAGATGGCAGGATGACAGACCTTAGCTATAGACACCTAGGCTGTGGCACTCTGCTGCAAGGGGGTCCTTGTATCCACGAGGTGGAGGGCTATCCATGAGCCCAGAGGTAAAGGTCAGTGCCTAGGCCCCAAGTTCAAGGTTCATGACTGAGAAAACCAAAACAAAACAATTGTCGGCATGAGACAACTCACTAGACTTCAATAATACATAATTTTGTCCATGCCATGGGGACACATCTGAGCCACAATATTCTTTTTTAATCAAACTTCTTTTTTTCTTTATTATGAAAATACCCTACAGAGGGGTTACAATTACATCGGCAAAGTATTGAACACATTTTTTAGTAAACATTGTTGCCTCCTCCTTTGTTTCCCCTTCCTATCCCTTCCCCCTCACTCCCCCCCCCAACCAAAGTTGTAAAGTTCGTTTTTAGATGTAATGAGTTGTACATCTCATTGTGGCAATGTGTCCACATGTTTCCCTATTTAAACGATTTGCTTTTTCCCTTCCCCTCCACAAATTATACCAACATCAAATACAGTGAAAATAGGGGTTATACTGTGGGGGAGAGACCTACAAAGCAACAAATAAATCATCTTACAAATATGTTAGAAACAACTGCATGAAAGAAAAAATATTTGAATCCTTATGGTGTTGTTCATTTCGCCTAAGAGCAACATATATAACATTTTCTGCTTGTCTCAGGCATATACTAGTTATTGCAAAGAAGTAAAAGCATGGGACCTATGTTTCTTTGAGCCTGTCTTACTTCACTTAATATAATTTTTTCCAAGTCTTTCCATTTCCTAACAAATATGGCAATGTCATTTTTTTCTTTTGGAGGCATAGATTTCCATATTATATATATATATATATATATATATATATATGTCACATTTTTTGTCTGCAAAATCATCTCAGTTGTGGAGCTCTTACAAGGACCAGATGAATGAATGCACCCTGTGAAGGACACAGCACGTGAAACTCTTCGCATGACTCAGCACACAGCACCCAATGCAGGATTCAGCACAGTGCACCCTGTAAAGGACTCAGCACACTGCACCCTGTAAAGGACTCAGCACAGATCACCTTATGAAGGGCTCAGCACATAGCTCTATTCCACAAATTGTCATTAGAATTAGGGTGGTTTCATCTGTATCACTCTTCTTTGAGGAACATTTCAAAAACCACAAAAGATCACATCTAATGGTTTAGAGGGGTGTATTTTTTAGGGGGGTTACCCATGGGGCTTGAACTCAAAGCATGTGGATACTGTTCTAATACCATTTGCTCAGGGCTAGAGCTCTGCCACTAGGAGCCACATTTTAAAGAGTCTCACAGACTTCCTGCCAGGGCTGGGTTTTAAAGCCCCTAAACAGCTAGGATGATGGGGTTAAGCCAGCCATCAGCGTCTGGTTCCCTGCAGCTGGGTTGCAGTGGTTTACATATGGCTAAGTCAGGTTAGGTGGCAGCTGTCAGCGCCAGACTCCTAGCTTGCTCTGTGATGATGTATTTGAAGTTCTGTCCTTATATCATTGCAGGTAGAATGTTCTACCTTGTTTTTGGTGGCAGTCCTGGGGCTTGAGTAAAGGCTTAGAAAATGTTCCTAAATATTGGTGCTCCAGGCTCACATTCAATTGATTGAAAAACAGCAGAACTTCTGGATTTTCTGTTTAAGTGGCACTGAGAAATCCAACCCAGGGCTTCTTGCTTGCTAGGCAAGCACTCACCCAACGAGCCCCAGGAGTGAACGAGGTATAAATAGATAGAGCTTCCTGTATATAAGTATTATATACACAAAAAGAGAGATGTCTGTATATTATTGAATTATAGATAATATTACTACCAAATATTAGGTTTTAAATTATGTCTCCATTTAATGATGTTCCCAGTTGAACAATTAATAAAGCATTAATTAATAATTACTCAATATCCTGTTATTATTTATCATATATGTACATACATCCATACATATAATTACATATTTTATAAATGAGACAAATTAAATTATGCAGCGTGTGTTACAACCAATTATTAGGTATTTAATTATGTCTCCATGTAATTTTTATTCTCTTAATGCTCAAAAAATATTAATTAAACTCAATGCAAGTCCTATAATTATTGCATCTAATTTTATGCCAGAATGATTCACTACTAATTCAATCTTTCTTCCACCTATGTCATTTCTTTCCTTTATGACATCCTATTTCATAGCATGTAGATTTGCATATAATTTATACATCCTACCTGTCACCGAGCACTTTCAAAGAAGAGGAAAACGTGTCACACTCGGCTTCTCACTCCATGATTACATTTTTGGCAGTGCTTGGATCTAAACTCAGGGCCTAGAAGGCTCAGTTCATGAATGGATGACTGCCAACACAGCAGCCTCTAGCCAATTCAGCTGCCAGGCAGTTCCCAGGCCCTGAGATCGAGCCCTGTATGTTGACTCCATATTGCACTTAGTGTAGTTATTCATTTTATTTTTGTTTTATTCATTTACTTACCATTTATTTTATTGACTGTTATTAAACATGAAACATTTACTACATTTATTACATAGGATATGGATTTGCCTATGTATGAAACTTCACACCTGACAACCAGGAATTTCACAGAAAAGGAAAACATGTGTCACCATAGGTTTCTTACTCCACCATTCAATTTTTGTGAGTGCTGGCATCTGAACTCATAGGCCCAATTCATGAATGGGTGAATGTCAGCACACCAGCCTGGGGCATATAGAGCTTACAAGAAGTTGCCAGCACTTGAGATCAAGCCCCAGGGTTTGACAAAAT
Organism: Dipodomys merriami; assembly: GCF_024711535.1. Lineage (NCBI taxonomy): Eukaryota > Metazoa > Chordata > Mammalia > Rodentia > Heteromyidae > Dipodomys > Dipodomys merriami. Next base: position 440,375 of record NW_027206362.1, read on the forward strand.
AAGAACAGATTGACATGCAGATGGTAGTACACAAATAAATATAGATCTTTAAAGAGTGCCAGATATGTCTATACATTCTTCAGTTATATATACTACATTCCTAACAATTGTTGGGTATTTATTATGCCTCCATGTAATTAATATTTTCATTTTCATCCTTAATGAAATATTAATTAAATCAACTACTGTCCTGAAACTATTGCATCCATGTAATTAATAGTATTCTTTTAATGTGTCAAAATATATCCATTAAATTCCATTGGCCTACTAAACTCACTCTGTTTAATTTTATAGTAGTATCATTCAGGAACAACTAATTCAACCTTGACATTCATAACCTTCAATCAGTATTCCTATGTATAGGAACCAGATTATTAGGATCTCCCTGCATTGGTAGGGGTCAGAACCGGGCTTCGAACACAGGGCCTATGTGGCTGTGTTGGCCTATGGCTTCCTTGGTAGCCTGCCAGCCTACAGCAATGCCAGGTTAGTAACACTTTTCAGCCATGTCATTCAGACCCAGTATGGTTACCTTGCAAAGAAAACAAGTGTAAAACCTGCAGCCATCGGCAAGTTGCTGATTTTTTGTTGTTCTTTAGTTTTTTTTGTAAAAATAACGTACAGTCGGGTTAGAATTATATGGGCAAGATAATGAGTACATTTCTCATTAAACATTGTTGCCTCCTCTTATGTTTGCCTTTCCCATCCCTTTCCATATACTCCCTGCCCCCCCACCAATGTTGAAAAGTTCTTTTTTCGACATAATGACTTGTACATCTCATTGTTCCAGCTGTATCCCTATTTAAACGATTTGTTTTTTCCCTTCCCCTCCACAAATTATACCACCATCAAATACAGTGAAAGCACGGGTTATACCGTGGGGAAGGGACATACAAAGCAACATAGAAGTCATCTTATAAATATGTTAGAAACAATTGAATGAAATTTAAAAAAAACCTTTTGAAGAGTTACCTTGGGGTTCATTTCTCTAACATCAACTTATCTGACCTTTTCTGCTTGACTCAGACATATACTAGTTATTGCAAATAAGGGAAATCTTATCTGTGTCATTTTATTTATTTTTATTCTTGTCAGTCTTTGGGGCTTAGGAACCCAGGTTCGGCTGTGTGTCCAGTGGCTTCAACCCAGCCTGCAGTGATCAAAGCTGAGGCAGAGTTGCCATGATCTGAGTACAACCCCTGTGCTTGACAAAATAAAAATAAATAAATAAATAAATACATACATACATACATACATACATTAAAAATATTTAAAAAATTATGAGGCTCTGTGGTTTGGAATTGACGCCATTTTTTTCTGCCAGGCCTGGGATTTGAACTCAGGGTCTGAGAAATCTGAAGCATCGTGGGGGAAAGGGAAGCTCACCATGCTGGAAGAAAAGAAAGTCAGGCCTGTTCCCAGGGCCTGAATTCAAGTCCTAGCACTTGAAAAAATATATTTGTATATAATTTAAATACATGATTTATATTTACAGGTTTAGTGCATATTGTGGTTCATGTAGTTATTGATTTTATTTTGTGTTTTACTTATTTCTTATTTATTTTAGTCAGTATGATTACACATATAATATTCTTTACATCCTATTACATAAACATAGATTTCCCTATGTATTATCCATCATTCCTGAGACCCAGGACTTTCGCCAATAAGGGAAACAAGTAGGACAATTATATTCTTCCACCAGGTTTAAGTTTTTGGCAGTTCTGTGATTTGAACTCTGGGCCTACAAGACCCACTTCATAAATGGATCATTGTTAGCACACCAGTCTGATGCAAGTGAAGTTGGCTGGCAAATTTGAGGACCTGAGATCAAGCCATAGGGGTGGTCAATATATAAACAGATAGATGTGTAGATTGCACTGTGTGTGTGTTTACATATGTATATGCATCTATAAATAAATGTATACCGAGACAGATAGGCATTTGTGTAGATTCTATTGAATAACTCTCTATATAATGTGATGTCTATATCTTATTTTTATATATTCTATTGCTACCAATTATTTGGTCTAAAATTATGCGTCCATTAATTAATCATGGAAGAAGACTTAATAAAGTATTAATTCAATTAATCAATGACCTATATTTATTGTGTACAATCTTATACTAGATTGACTAGCTAATTAGTAATTGAATTAGCACATGTCAAACCTTCTATTAGTCTTCCTATATATAGGAATAGATAAGAATGAGTTTCCTTGCATCTTCTGCCATGTGTAGGTGGCAATACCAGGATCAAATTCAGGGCCTAGGTGTCTGGGTTGGGCTTAGGCTTCACTGACAGCCCCCAGCCTTCGGTCATGCAAGGTCATGTACAATTTTCAAGCTGAGTCATTGAGACCCAGGATGGTCACAGTGCAAAGGAAACAAAGGTAAAATGGTTGTGTAAAACTTCCTGGTTTTTTCCTCCTCCATTTTTGTTGCTTTGATGGTTTTTTTCCAGTGCTAGGAGTTGAACTCGGGTGCTAGGATCCCTGGATCATCTGTGGTTGTAAATACTGCACCCCAGCCTAGGGTAATCATGGTTTAAGACACAATAAAGTGCTTCCTTCAGGAAAAGGATCTCAGGAACAATGTCTAGGCTCACAGTTCAAGCCTCAGGATCTGCCACACAAAAAAAGAGCCATAAGTCTGTTTGTCTGTGTATGTATGCATGTATTTCTATCGGTGAACATCCAGAGTCGCTATGAAGAAAGACACCCAGCTAGGAAATTTGCTTTGAATAGAATGATTTCATAGCACAGAGAGTGTGTTCAAGACAGTGTGTGTTCCTGGGATCCCTTCACTGTTTCCAGTGTAGCCTGAGGGTTTCTGCACACCTCAGGCTATTGGAACAGGCAGAAAAAAAAATCCTCACTCCTATACATCTGTGTAACAAACAATTGGAGCAATTAGTGAGGATGAGTGTGGGAAGGCTCTGAAGAGCAGGAGAAAAAGGTCTCTTTGTACCCCTAGCTCTCTCTCTCCCCAGTGCTCTGTTTTGACAGGAAGCCTTCATTTGTGCCATCTCCCATGGCAGCCCAAGTTATCTGCACTCATCTTGTCTTTGTTATACTATGTTCCAGTGTTGAATAAAACTACTACAATTAATTCCAGAGTCCTTCTGGCAGACAACTAGGGAGCTGAACCTAATAAGATTCCTAATTGGCAAAGGTGCCTCCCCCTAGGTTTCCGGGAGCTTGTTAAATCTAAGTACTTGTGCAAAATCACAATGCTTCCTGTCATCTAGGACTGGTGAAGCTCATCATGTATTTGCTCTCTCTGAGTTGGGCCCTGGGTATGTAGATTTCAGGTTAAACACAGGGCCAGGGTGCTGACCTTGGGCTCAGAGGAGAAGCTCTTTGCTTTACCATTTGGTGTCACTGCTTCATTTCTTGTATCTTTGTGCGTGTGTGTGTGTGTGTGTGTGTGTGTGTGTGTGTGTGTGTGTGTGTGTGTGTGTGAATGTGTGTGTGCATGCGTGCATGTGCATACACCAGCCCTGGAGCTTTAATTCAGGACCTGAGCACTGTACCTTAGTTTCTCTTGTACATGGACAGCACTCTACCACTTGAACCACAAAGCCAATTCAGGGTTTTTTTCTAGGGATGTGGTACTGAGGATTCAAACCCAGGGTTTCATACAAACACTCTACCCCTAAGACACATTCCCAGCACTCCACTTCAGGTTTCTTGATTTCTTTTCTTGTATTTAGAGGAGTTGAAGCCTGGGTCTGGGTGCTGTCTCTTGAGCTCTTCAGCTCAAATCTAGGACATTTGAGCTACAGCGCCCCTTCAGGCTTTCTGGTGTTTCTTTGGAGATAACCATCTCAAGGAATCTCCTGCCGAGGCTGGCTTTGGACCCTGATTCTCAGCTGTCAGGCTCCTGAATAGCTAGGATGAGAGGTGTGAGTCACTGGTGCCCAGCTTCCACTTTAAGTTTCTAAGTAGTGAATAGGAGATAATAGTCTCATGGGACCTTTTGTTTCTGGGATAGTTTTGAACCCAAATCCTCAGCTTCCTGAGCAGGCAGGATGATAGACCTCAGCTAAAAACACCTAAGCCATGATACTTTGCTGCAAGCGGGTCTTTGGCTCCGCGTGGTAGAGTGCTAGCCATGAGCCCAAGAGGAAAGTCAGCACCTAGGCTCTGGGTAGATTCATGATGGAGAAAACTAAACCAAACCAATTGTTGACAGGAGACAAGTCACTAGATTTCAGTACATATATAAATTTGGCCTTGCCTTGGGGACATACCTGAGCCTCGACTTTCTCATCTGCACAATCATCTTACTTGGGGAACTCTAACAATGAAAGAATACACCCCATGAAGGACTCAGCACACAGGACCCTGTGAAGGACTGAGCACCAGCACCCCAGGAAGAGCTCATCACATAGCTCTATCCCACAAGCTGTCATTAGAATTCGGGTGCTTTCATCAGTATCAACATTCTTTCAGAAAAACGTCACAAATCAAAAAAGTTCACATCTAATGGTTTAGAGGGGTGGCTAATGGGAGGTAGGGTCCTCAGCCTTGGGGATTACATGCACAGGTTGAGGGTACTCTCCTAAGACCTTTTCCTCAAGGCTAGAACTCTACGACTTTCAGCGTCAGGTCAGAGTCTCGCAGACTTCCTGCCAGGGCTGAGTATTAAACCACCACTTTCAGAACTCATCCCTGAGCAGCTAGCCGTGAGCTAGCAGCGTCTGGTTCCATGGAGTTGTTTTGCAGCTTATCACATGGATATATTTGCATATGGATTATACATCATACTGGGACACAGGACTTTTACAGAGAAGGAAAAAAATGTGTCAAAATTGGTTCTTACTGCACATATAAACTTTTGGCAATGCTGGGATTTGAACTCACAGCCCACAATGCATAATTTATGAATGGGTCAGTTGTAGAACAAAAGCCTTTGGCAAAATGAGCTGTCAGCCAGTTCTGAGGATATATATATATATATATATATATATATATATATATATATAATATAAATAAATAGATTGTTAGATATAGGCATAGATATAGATATAGAAAGATAGATATAGATAGATAGATAGATCGATTGATCAATATATAGATAGATAGATAGATGTTTAGTTTGCTATATATATGTGAGAGACAATGTGAGGATATTAAATTATATAAATTATGAATTATTAGTTATTAAATTAGGTCTCCATTTAATGCAATATCATGGTTGAATACTTACTAAAGTATCAATGTAAAATAAGTCAGTATTCTAATTAGGAGAACCAAACCAGGGTGTTAGAATGGAAGACATAATCCAATAATTTTTGTGTGGCATTCTATAAGAGAATCATGAACTAACTGTCAATTTATTTGTAACTTTTATAAATTCCATTAAGCATTACCATGGATAGGAATGATTTTCTTTTCTTTTTTTATTGTTAATAAAATTTTTATTGTGAAGATACCATACAGAGGGGTTACACTTACCAGAGCAAGGTAATGAATACATTACTTACCAAGCATTGTTGCCTCCTCCTTTGTTTCCCCATACCATCCTTGCCCTCCCATCTTCTCTCCCTGCCCAACCTTTCCCCAGCCAAAGTTGTAAAGTTCATCTTTCAACATAACATCTTGTACATCTAATTATTTCAGTGGGTCAACCTCATCCCTAATTAAACAATTTGTTTTTTTCCTTCCCCTCCTCAAATTATACCAATATCAAATACAGTGAAAACAGGGGTTATACTGTGGGGGAGAGACATACAAAGCAACAAAGTTATCATCTTATGAATAAGTTAGAAAAAATAGCAAGAAAGAAAAACCACTTGAGTCATTATCTTGGAGTTCATTTTGCCTAACATCAACTTATCTGACCATTTCTGCTTGTCTCAGACATATACTAGTTATTGCAAATAAGGGTAACCATGGGACCTATGTTTCTTTGGGCCTGGCTTACTTCACTTCATATAATAGTTTCCATTTCCTAAAAAAAAAGGGGATATGTCATTCTTTTTGGTGTAGGCATAGAATTATATTGTGTATATGTACCACATTTTTTGATCCATTCATCTACTGAGGGGCATCTAGGTTGGTTCCATATTCATAGTTGTGCTGATAGCTTTAGTATGGTCTTATTTTGGATCATTTGTATAAGTGCACAAAAGTGGGATTGCTAGGTCATATTGGAGCTCTATGTGGAGTGTTTAGAGGAACCTCCATACTACTTTAAAAGTGGTTGAACAAGTATACGCTCCCACTAACAATGCAGTAGGTACCCTTCTGTCCACATCCCCTACAGTATCTGTTGTTATTAGAGTTCTTGATTATAGCCATTCTAACTGGGGTGAGGTGGTATCTCAATGTTGTTTCGATTTGCATTTCTTTTATGGCTAGGGAAGTTGAGCATTTCTTTATATGTCTATTGGCCATCCTTCATTCCACTTTAGAGAAGTTCCTCTATAAGTCTTTATCCCACTTATTTATTGGGCAGTTATTTCTTTGAGGATTTGTTGTTGGGGGATTTAATTTTTTGAGTTCCAGGTATACTTTAGATGAGACCCTTGTCAATTGTATGGCTAGTAAAGATCTTCTCCCAATCCGTGGTCTTTCTATTGGTCCTTTTTTATTTTTTGTTTTTGTGAACACACTGTACAGAGGTGTTAAATTACATGGGCAGGTTAATGCATACATTTCTTATCAAGCATTGCAGCCTACTCCTTTGTTTACCCTTCATATCCCTTCCTTTCCTTTTATTATATCATATCACATAAGGTATATTTTATACATCAAACTGAGGTCAAGGACTTTCGCAGAGAAGGAAAACAATGTGTCAAAATTGGCTTCTTACTACAAAGAATAAATTTTTGGGGGCTGAGAAGGTGGCTCAGTGGTAGAGCGCTTGCCTTGCATGCCTGAGGCCCTGGGTTTGATTCCTCAGCACCACATAAGCAAAAAGAAAAAAGCCGGAAGTGGTGCTGTAACTCAAGTGGTAGAGCGCTAGTCCTGAGCTGAAGAGCTGAGGGACAGCGCCCAGACCCAGAGTTCAGGCCCCACGACCGGACCAAAAAAAAAAAAAAAAGAATAAATTTTTGGCCATCCTGGGATTTCAACTCACAGACTACCATGCCCAATCCATAAATGGGGTCACAGTCTTAGCAGACCAGACTCTGGCAAACTGAGCTGCCAGGAAGTTCTGAGGACCTATAATCTGAGGACCTATGGGACTAGTGTGGCCTGATCATAGGTATGATGATATAGGTTGATAGATATGTAGATTGAGATATATATATATATGTATATGTATAAATATATATATACATATAGAGAGAGAAAGAGGGACTGTGAGGATATTAAATTATATATATATATAATTACCAATTATTAGTTATTAAATTATGCTTCCATTTAATGAAGCATTAATTAAAAATTAGTCAATATCCTTAATCATATCATGATGCTAGAATCTAAGGTATAAATCCAATAATTATTTTTTTGACATTCTAAAATAGAATCATGGAGCAACTGCACATTTAATTATTACTTTTATAACATTCCATTAGCATTCACATGAACAAGAATGAGTTTTTCAGGATCTCCCTCCATTTGTGGGTGGCAGACCTAGCATTCAAACTCCAAGCCTGAGTAGTTTAATTTGAATGCAAACCATTGGAATGACACCGTGAAGATTTCAGATTGTTATGATTAAAAAAAGAACAAGAAGAAAAGAAATCAAGGTGTCAATGGTACCTGCCTATAATCCTAGCTCCTTAGGAGGCTGAGATATAAAGAATGCCAATTTGAATTCAGTCAGGGCGGGAAAGTTCATAATACCCTTCTTTCTAAGAGGTCACATGAAAAAGAAAAACCATGAATGGGTCTCAGGCTCAAGGGCAGAGTGCTACACTTGAGCAAAAGGAGCTCATGGACAGAGCCTAGGCTCATAGTACAACCACAGACCTGCCAAAAAAAAGAGGAGGCAATAACTCCTTTTTTCTTTGTATGGATGATGAGCATTCAGCAGGTTGCCCATGCCCAGACACCCAAACTGGGCAAGCTGGGACCAGCCCTCAGAGAGTACTAAGTCTGAGCCAGCAACTTGAACAAAGCATCCTTCTCTGCCATTTAAAGAACTGAAGCCTTATGTTCTGGCCGAGGACACCTAGAAGCCAGAAACTGCCTCCAGGGAGACCACAGTTCTAGGCTATAGTTGTTGTCCAAGGTTTTGGCTTCTTATTCTCTATCCCTCTGTATGATATGAGCCTAGTCCTCCGGGGCCTGGTCGCTATCACTCATTTATCATTCATCATTGCCAAGTCACAGGCTGGTCCCAAATATTGGCAAAGATATGAAATAGTCAACGATTTCTACAATGAAAGAGGTAAGCTAATATACCTCACCCTCATAACTTCCATTAGAAGTGAGCCTTGGGTTGTGTATGTGGCTTAGTGGTAGAGTGCTTACATAGCACACATGCATGAAGCCTTGGGTTCTATTCTTCAGTACCACAGAAACAGAAAAAGCCAAAAGTGGCACTGGGGCTTAAATGGTAAAGTGCTAGCCTTGAGCAAAAGAAGCTCAGGAACATGCCCATACCCTGAGTTCAAGCCCCATGACTGGCAAAAAAAAAAAGTCAGCGTGGTGATATATATTGTTCTGGGACTCAGAGGAGGGCCGAGATTATAGGTAAGAGGTAGGGTAGAGGACAGGTGCTAGTGGCTCACCCCTATAATCTTAGCTACTTAGGAGGCTAAGACCTGAGGATGACAATTGTAAGCAGGAAAGTCTATATGAGACATTTTTCTCCAATTAAACACCCAAAAAGCCAGAAGTAGAGCTGTGGTTCAAGAAGTAGAGCGCTAACCTTGAGCACAAAGGCTCAGGGATAGAATACCATCCAGGCCATGAATTCAAACCCCAGGAATGGCACACACATGCACACACACACACACACAGACATACAACCTCACAAACACACACACACACACACACACACACACACACACACACACACACACACACACATCAAGATAAAGCATTTGCCAGTCAGCCTGCACAAGTTTCATCTCTAGAAAATTAATACTAAAACAAAAAGAGGGAGATTGGAAGGAAAGACTTGCTTCACGAGGTGATATAACCAGTGCCAAAATTCCACAGGTGTTCTAAGATGTGAAAGAGGACAGAGAGCTTCAAGCAGAAAGTCCAGAATGGGCAACGGTCCTGAGGTGTGGTTTAGAGCACGTGGTGTGGGTGGAATGAAGGTTCTGGGGCTTCAAACAAGTCTGGCAGGACATTCAAGGCTGTGTCAAGGTTTGTACTTGAGTCACAGGTAGGGCACAGGTTGGGGTCACAGAATGAGATCCAGGGGAAAGATTAGCTTGTCTTTTCACCATGGACCCCAGCCATTTCCTGTGGCTGGAAGCCTATTTTTTCATAGCTCCTGACCCTCAGGACTCAATTGCATGGAGGAGTCATGGCAAATGCAGGGAAGAACACTTACTTAAGAAAAGCTTCTAGGGGCTGGGAAGGTGGCTCAATGGTAGAGCACTTGCTTTGCATGCCTGAGGCTCTGGGTTCGATTCCTCAGAACCACATATGCAAAAAAGAAAAAAGCTGGAAGTGGCACTGTGGCTCAAGTGGTAGAGCGCTAGCCTTGAGCTGAAGAGCTGAGGGACAGTGCCCAGTCCCAGAGTTCAGGCCCCACGACTGGACCCCCTCCCCAAATAAAGAAAAGCTTCTAGCCTAATACCACCAGTGGCTCAACCCCTGTAATTCCTAGCTACTCAGGAGACTGAGATCAGAGGGAGGAAAGTCACTGAGATTCTTCTTGCCGAAGAACTACCAAAAGCCAGAAATGGCGCTGTGGCTCAAGTAATAGAGTGCCAGCATTGAGGGAAAAAGCTAAGAGACCAAAGTCCAGACCCCTCAATTCAAGCCCCAGTACTGGCACCAAAAAAAATAAAGAAATGCTTTCAGGAGCTCCTAGTCCACTGTAGTGAAACTCCAGATCAGCCCGGCACCAGTGGCTCACACCTGTCCTCCTAGCTCCTCAGGAGGCTGAGACCTGAGGATCGCGGTTCAAAGCCAGCCCAGTCCGGAAAGTCTGGGAGACTCTGATATCCAAGGAACCTCCAGAAAACTGGAAGTGGCGCTGTGGCTCAATTGGTAAGCTGAAGAGCTGGGGGACAGCACCCAGGCCCAGAGTTCAAGCACCATGACCAACACCGGGCCTGCTTGGACCTCACTCTGTGGCAGAGTACTTTCCAGTGGACTCCTGAGGGTTTCCTGATGTACTTGCTGGATTCTGAGGCCTCTGGGATGCTTATCTTTTCAAAGATCTCTGTCAAGCGGCTGACCAGCTTTGTGGCACTCAATTCCCCACTCAGGTGTGAACAAGGTTGATGTGAGCTGAACGCCTGGCTCAAGGGGCATACTCTCCACCCACTGTGGCCAGACAGGATGGTCCACCATATCTGGCCCCCAAGTTTCATGTTGCAGAGTAAGAATCCTTGAGGCATCCCAGGTATCTGAATCCCAGAGTCCAGTACAGATGCTAGGAATTGTCTCTGCTCACAGCTGGCAGGCTGGGGATGGCGAGGTCACAATCTCTGCTCCCCACGACATTCTTGACTGTGGTGGCCACCCTAGAGATAGCCGGAGGCTAATCAGTAACTGCTGAAGAAAGGCAGTCAGGGCACGACATTCATAGCAGGAGATCATCTGGCTAGGGAACTCTGCCTGTGCTGCTTTGAACATCATTGTTTGGCAGCAGAAATGGTCTGTCTAATTTGACCCATAATCCCAGGTGTTAGTGGAAATTGCCAACTTCAAGAAAAAACCTTGGAAAAGATGGCATTTAACTTGTCCCAATCAAAATTAAAGGGATCCAAAGTCAGTGGACCCTTTTCCTTCCAGAGAGCCTACAGCAGGTTACAGAAACTGGCATTCAGAGAGCCCTAGCTAACTGCCATGTCCTGATACTGAGCAGGCTCCAGCAGAGAGAACACACTTGCCTACCACTGCCCAGCTGGAAACGGCCCTGCCGGGACACAGATTGGAATCTGCAGGACTCCAGGGAGAACTGCACAACAGTGCACTGACCCGGAAGGGAATCCACGCAACAGTGGGGGCGTGGAGCCCCCTGCCCAGATGCCCACAGACACCATCAATGCCCTGGGTAAGGTTCCCCTCTCATCCTTTGTCATAGTGAGCCATCTGCCATATCACACCGTTCACCACTTCCCAGACCCTCTTAGCTTCACAGCCCCTTTCCTCCTCCCCCGCATCTCATTCCCTAATTATATTTGGCAGACACATTCCCAAGACTTGAATTAGCTTCAACTGTTCACAAGAGAGCAGAGTGTCTGGGTGGAAGAGTGCAGCTGTGGTCACACTCATGAGCATTCTGGCTGAAGACAGAAGGACAGGTGTCCACTCTGGTCTGTGCTCCCACAGGCCTCTTAGTGGAGACCTACACAGGCCCAGCAGCTACAGTTGGCTACAGGAAAGGAGAAGAGGGAGGTGGAAGGAAGTGGAAAGGGAAGCTACTGAAAACTTTTCCAAATATGTAGTGAAATGATGAAGGAGAAAACAGAAATTGTGGCTGGGCTTGTACTGGGCATTCATGAAAAAAGAACAACAAATACACACATACACACAAATAAAATGCTTTGGCTCTTTTTAGAGATGGTGAGTTAAATATATTTTCATTGTTCTCATCTCCCTACTCTCCCAACACACAAACACACACACACACACACACACACACACACACACACACACACACACACACACACACACACATCCAAACCGGTGACAGAAGACTCATCCATGAAGCACTTGCAATGTACCACCTGATCATTCTCCTTCTCCTGAGCACAGTAAGGCTGTACAAGGAGAAATATGATTCTCTCTCTCTCTCTCTCTCTCTCTCTCTCTCTCTCTCTCTCTCTCTCTCTCTCTCTCTCTCTCTCTCTCTCTCTCTCTCTCTCTCTCTCTCTCTCTCTCTCTCTCTCTTTCTCGCACACACAGACTCAGAGCATTGTCTCTCCCGAGTTAGTTGGTGCCTCATCAGGGAAATGTACAAGCTTGAGCATGGGGGTTCCCTGGTTAGAACCAGGGGATCCTACCAAGGGGAACATTTCTCTAATAACACAGAACCACCCTGCCTCTCCCTTTCTCCAGGGACAGACCCTTCCCATTGAGAACAACCAGCCTTGAGTCCCCATTCACTAAAACCCTATGCTAGGACTCTGGGTGAAGGAGTCCTGAGACAGGTGGCTCCTCAGATCCAGGAGAGAAAACAAAGAAGGGGGTCCCCTGATACCTCTAGAGGGGTGTCTGACCTGGGGTGGGGGCATGGTTGGGGAATTTGATGGGTTCCTAAAGGCTATATACATGAATGGACTCCCTACTTCCAGCCTAGATGCTTCTGGGTGACTTGGTGGATTCTTGAGGAGGACGAGGAAACCAGATGGACCAGGAGCACTAGCAGAGCTGGCAGAGCTGGAAAATGTAATTACCCTGGGAAAACTGTTAACAGCTGGGGTGGGGGGGACAGGACAGATGTATGTTTGTTGGAGGAACACACTTCCCAAATATTCATCTCCTATCTGACCCCCAGTGCCCTCAACTCCCTACTTGGCTCTTCTGGGACCTCCTCAGGTGAAAGTGTGACTGAGAACAGAGGTCAGACAAGGGCTCCCACAGCAATAAGGGGGCCTATCTTCTGCATCCAACACCCTCCACCCCCAGAAAAAAAGGAAAAGTCCTGAGAGGTGCTGCTACCCACCTCTGACTAAAGCCATCAGGTTCCCACCAGGGAGAGGAAGGGTGCAGATATGCGGCTGTGTGGCTCCCATTGCTCTAGGCCAGGGGCTCTGTGGTGTCCCCTCCTCACCCATTTCTTCATCTCCCCTTGTCCTGGGGACACTGGCCACTAGGGATGGGGGTGGGATCCCAGTGTCGACACCCCCACCCCAGCAACTCAGTCTCATATGGCAGAGCCAGGGAAGACTGTGGGGCACGAGGGAGGTGCGGGTGGGACAGGAGAGGGGAGGCGGGAGGCACAGGTCTGGGTCCACTGGGGGGGGTGACAGGGAGTCACGAGGTACAAGTGTCACGGGGTGTGGGGCCCAAGTGGCAGCCACTTATGTGTGCTGCTGGAGAAAAGCTGTAGGCGGCGGCTCCTGGTGCTTGCAGGCCCTGGAGTCTGAGGACTTGGGGCCGGGATCAAGTCAGGGCCGCAAGCAGGTTAGGGCTGCACCATTTCTGCCAGGCAACTGAGGGAGGCACCAAGGATCCGAGCTGGCAGCACCATGTGTGAAATGTGCCCCTGCTGGGAGAGGGTGGGGCCTCTGAGGGTGCCTGGCAAGGCTGTGAGCTTCTTCTGCTCCTCCTCCTCAGCTGCTGCTGCTGCCTGTTCCTCAGCAGCCTCTGCCAACACCTCAGCGGCCTCCTCCCCAGGAGACACTGCTTCCACCACCACCCCCACCTCAGCAGCTGCTGTCTCCATTGCTGCACCTCAGCCACCACTGCCTTGCTCCCTCCACTTTTTCCCTTTGAAAACAAATTATTCTTTGTGATAAGCATAATATGAGCCTCTTCCCTGGCCACCAATGGGACATTAGATGTCCCTTGAATTTGGGCCGCCTCCTGGCAGCCTCTGCCCTACCCTGACTGCAATCGCAGCACTGACTGGGCCCTGAACCTTTCAGGCCATGGATCTTCCAGGCCATGGCAATTGCAGCCTCTCCTCAGCATAGCATTCCCCACCAACTCCAGTTCCTTCCCCAGGGGAAACTAATCTCCCCTCAGCCCAACCGCTGGAGGAGACTCTCCTCCATCCCCCTCCACTCCACAAACTAAGCTGGTGCATGGTGACCCTCGTGTGTGTGTGTGTGTATGTGTGTGTGTGTGTATGTGTGTGTGTGTTTGTGATTGTGTTTGTGTGTGTGTGATTGTTGGGTATAACTACCACTCAAGGACTCAGAAGATAGCACCCTTTGAAATGACTCAGTACACATCACACTTCGAAAAACATCACAAAGCACCCTGTGTAAAGGACTCAGCACAGAGTTAACTTTGAAGGATTTAGCAGATAGTACCCTGTGTAGAGTACTCAGCACACAGCACTTTTTGAAGTAGGGAGACCATAGCCCTTACTGTAAAGGACTCAGTGCATGACATGTTTTGAAAAACTCAGCATGTAGCACTCTTTCCCAGGTACTCATTACATAACACCCTGGTTTAGGACTCCACACAGAGCACCCATTGGAAGGCTGAGTACGTAGCACACTGTGTAAAACACTCAGTGCACTGCACGCTTTGAAAAACTCAGCATAAAGCACAATTTTGAAGGACTCAGCACAATCACATTGTGGAAGGTCTCAGCACACAGCACCATTTGAAGGACAGTAAAGAGCACCATGTGTAAAGGACTCGGCACACAGCACTCGAAAAACTCATCTCATCCCTCTCTTCCCAAGAGTACAGCACATAGTAGCACCCTTTGCGATGAATTAGCACACCACACTTTTTGAAGGACTCAGCATACAGTACATTGTGTAATGAACTCTTCACACAGTACCCTTTGGAAAACCCAGAATAGCCCAACCTTCTTAGGGACTCAGCACATAGCACCCTTTGTGATGACTCAGCAAACAGCACCTTTTTGAGGACTCAACACAAAACCCCCATGTGGGAAGGACCCAGAAAACAGCACCCCGTGAAGGAATCAGCACATAGCTGTATGTCACAAGTTCAGCTGTCATTAGAATTACAGTGCTTTCTTCAGTATCATAATTCTTCAGAAACACTTCACAAATCCTACTAGTTCACATTTAGCTAACCTGTCTTTTATGGAGGAGGGTCAGCTGGGGGTCTTGAACTCAAAGCTTGGGGGCCCTGACTCTGAGCTCTTTGTTCAATGCTAAAGCTCTACAATTTTGAGACACAGCTCCAATTTTGTTTTTTTGGGGTTGTTTTTGACAGACCTTACAGTGATCAGAAAAGCCAAGTAGGGGTGTCCGTGGGCAAAGGCTCTTAGCTTGGCCTGGAGCTGACCTCTCCCTTCCTTGTGCCCCTCAGCCGGGCGTCTTGGAGCTCTCTTGGCCTAGGGTGGAAGAGACCTGCTCTGGCATCAGCACTCAAGGTGAGAAAAAATCAGCTTTGCCCTTGTCACTTTCCCAAATTGAACTGTAGAGGACGATGGCAGGGGGTTGGGGGGGGTAAGGGGGACGATGTCCCATGTCTGGCCACCAGGGGGCAGGAGTTTCCCACCATAGGGATTGTACTTGTGAGTTGTGTTGACTCTTGCTTCCCTGGGGCCCCCATCATGCTTCAAAGCCACCCTAGACAGGAAAGTCCTTGAGAGTCTTACCTACATTTAACCATAGAAAAGCGAGTGGGGCTGTGGCTCAAGTGGCAGAGCGCTAGGCTTGAGCAAGAAAACTCAGGGATATAGTGTAGGCCCTGAGTTCCCTCTCTCTGTCTCTCTCTGTCTCTCTCTGTCTCTCTCTGTCTCTCTCTGTCTCTGTCTCTGTCTCTGTCTCTGTCTCTCTCTCTCTCTCTCTCTCTCTCTCTCTCTCTCTCTCTCTCTCTCTCTCACACACACACACACACACACACACACACACCACATGCATGCAAAATCAAAGATTTCTACACAGCAATCTTTAGGTATTCTCTACCTTTTCCTCACTAAGCCTGGTGCTTGTTGGCCTAAGAGTTTGATGCATACACCACCACCTGGCATCTTTGATTTTAGGGAACAGAATGGATGAATGAATAGAAGGTCAGCCTTCCCGCATCTCAGCTCCTTGGTTGGGTCAAGGTCTATCCAGGCCCTTTGGGGCTCCTTTTACAGACTGGCCAAGAAGCCTTCAAATGGTATCACATGCTGGGCACTTGTAGCTCACTCCTGTCATCCAAGCTACTCAGGAAGCTGAGATCTGGAGCATTATGGTTCCAAGCCAGCATGGGCAGGAAAGTGTGTGAAACTCTTATCCTCGATAAACCATCAGAAACAACAAGTAGCCCTGTGGCTCAAGTGATGAGTGCCAGCCTCAAGAAAAAGAGCTCAGGGACAATGCTCACAGCCAACAACAAAAAGGAGAGGTATTGCATGTTGGCTTTGGGATTAGCATGGGCCAAATGTAATTGGAATTTTCAAGTGCTCCAAGACACAGCAGTACCTCCTTTAGTCCCATGGTCCTCCATCTAGTCTCACCCCCTGGCCTTGGCTGGACGGGAGGGCTTCAAGGAGGATGATCCCAGAGCAATCACTCCGCTTCCTTCTGCCCTGCTCACCCTGCTGTTTCTGCTCTTTGTCATAGACCTCCTTCCTGGAATCCATCTCTGAGGTCATCATCGCCAACATAGTGGTGATTGGTGGTGGTTCAGGCTAACAAGCGCAGTCAGAGGTGGAAGTGGGTCTAGGACTAAGACCTTCCACCCTAAGTGTGGGCTGAGGCCAGGACTGACGTTTATTTCATCCTGAGCCTTGCAGGGATGGGGAGTCAGTGTAGACTCAACATTGAGTCAGGTAATATTGGAATCTGGAGAACCACTTGTGTGGGGAAGGATGTGGGGCTCAGGAGTGCACTGTTGTTTGTACTCCTCCCTTAGGACTCCCCTCTCCCTCTCTCATCCCTCAATGGTAGAAGAGAAACTTCAACTAAGGGTGTAGGAAGAGGGGGCAGAGGAATATTTCTGTGTGAACCAGACTTGGGCTTCATAGTCATCCTAGCCCCTACTTCTTATTTATCAGTGGAATGGCCATATGGGTTTGGGAGGACAGGGGATCATCCTAGCTCAGAATGTGTCTTAGTTGTAGAGTGATTGCCTAGCATGCCTGAAGCCCTGGGTTTGATTCCACACAGAAAAAGCTGGAAGGAGAAGTGGCGCTCAACTGGTAGAGCAACAGCCTTGATCAAAAAGAGCTCAGGGACAGTGGCCAGCCACTGAGTTCAAGCCCCAGGACTGGAAGAACAAATCTTTGTTGGAGGATTTTTTCCCTTTGAAAACAAATTATTCTTTGTGATAAGCATAATATGGACCTCTTCCCTGGCCATCAATGGGACATTAGCTGTCCCTTGAATTTGGGCCACCTCCTGGCAGCCTCTGCCCTACCCCACCCGCAGTTTACCCTTCCCATCACCTGGCAGATGGAGGCCTGAGAGAAGGCCAACTGGCAACCAACTTCAGTGGCTGCTGAGGCTTTTGAGAGCCATTATGTCACATGAGTCTACAGAAGAAAGGGAGGGAGGAATCCTTGCCCAAGCCCTCGAGTTGGAGGCTGCTCTGGGTGTGGGGCATTTGCCACAGATAGTGCTCCGTGGTGGAATCCTCTATGTGGTCGGGAACCTCGACATCTCCTTTGGCAGTTTCCAAGCTGTCTTGAAGTTGCAATTCTTCAAAACCTTTCTGCTCCATCTTCATTTTGCCCACTCCAAAGCCTGAGGTGTCTGAAGGGGTGGTGGTGGCAGGGGGCTCAGGCTGTGCAGGCATCTGGAGCATTCTGTCAGCACCTTCCCCTGTGAGGAGCAACAGCAGCTCTCGCAGCTCTCTCTTCTCCTCCATCTTCTGGGAGAGCCGGCACATATGCTTGGCTTTCTCCAAACACAGCTCATCCAGGACTAACATGTGCTCTTTACACACCATGAAGGACTCCTCTATGGTGCAAATGTGTGCTAACAGCTGGCTGCACCAATGGTGGAGTTAATCCGCTGGACTATGGAAATCCACCTCATCATGCAGGTCATGGACTCAACAGGTTTTCCTCTCGGATGCCCACGTGTCCCACTTCCAATCCTCATGCCTGCTGTGGAAACAGCTCATGGGGCGGGAGGCTTGTGGCTCCACCTCTATCTTGCACTGAGTTGCTGTGTTGGCAGGGCGCCTGCAGTGGGGCTGCCGCTCCTGCAGCAAGAGTTTCCCCCTGTGGATCTCAGCCTCTGAGAGTGCTCGCAGAGCCATGTCACTCTAGGTTTGGAGCATGTCTCCATCTTCTGTGATGGTCATGTTGGGAGAAGCCACCTCCTTAACTTTTGCTTCTCCAGGGCTCACAGCTTCCCCTCCCCAGGGAAAGCCAGGAAGCTCAGCTGGGCCTGCAGGCTCTCCTCCTGTGGTCTGGTCACTTCCAGGCACTTAAAAGTGTCCTGCCACTTTGGGGGCACACCTGGTCCCCCAGTTGGTTGGGTCCTGCACTTGCTTCAGTTGCTCCAGCAGCTGGATCTGCCTCTGCAGGGTCTATTGCAGGGACTCCTCAGAGTTCAGCCACTCATTGGAGGCAATGTGCTGCTCACAGTTGGCTCTGAGCTCCTGCAGCTGGGCCAGGGACTGCTCCTGCCACTCCTGCAACTCCCAAGCTGCTTGGCTTTCTCTCTCTCTTTCAGCCACGTCTTTACATTCGTCTATCTTCTCCTCTGAGTGGACTAGCTATTTCCACAGATGTTTCTTCACCTGCTGCTCTGAGTCCAGGATGCTGGTGAGCTCCTCCTTCTCACCGCTTACCCTGTGGAGAGCATCCCACAGCAGAGCCAGCTGTTCCTCTTGCTATGGGTTGCACACACATGTGCATCGTGTGGTCTCGAGGATCTCCTGACAATCCTTGCCCTTTTCCTCCAGTCTCTGTAGTTGCTCCTGCTGCTCCGCATTCTGGAGACAGAGCCTCTGGTTTTCCTTGACCTGGATGTGAAGTTGTTTCTCCAGGTTTTTCAACTCAATTTGCTTGTGGTAGGCCTGGGCCTGCAACTGCTGCTCAGCCTGAGATGGCTCTGCCAGCTTCATCCTCAGTTCCCCCAGTTCATTCTCTAGGTCCAGCACCTGCCTCATCCTTCACTCCTTCTCCTTTGTCCGTTGGTTCACCTGGTCGGTGAGCCAAGGAAGCTCCGCCTTCCATGCAGAACTGTCAATGCTCAGGTCCTCCGTGAAGGTGTCTCTCTCCAGATTTGTTTAGTTCACCATCCAGCTCAGGTAGCCCAATAATCTCGTCAGTACCCACACCCCACCAGCACTTGTTGGAACTTGCAGATTCTGTATTTCCTGTTACTCTTCTGTGTCCAGAGCACTTCCAGCTTCTCGTGAAATTCTGTGTTCACTTGCTCCAGGTCATCGAAACTTCTGGTCTTTTCCTCAAGCTGAAGTGTAACATCTTTCAGCTGTTTGAAGAACATTTCTATCAACTTGGCAAAAACTCAACAGAGAAATCGCAGATCTAAACACCTGCATAGATGAAATAGATTTAATAGACATCTATCAAATATTTCACCCAGAAACATCAGAATACACGGTTTTCTCAGCAACACATGGAACATTTTCCAAAATAGATCACATTTTAGGCCACAAAGCAAACTTGTCCAAATTCAGAAAGATTGAAGTCATTCCTTGCATTCTTTCAGACCACAATGGAATAAAATTAGAGCTCAACACCAAAAGCCATCAAAGAATTTCCTGTAACACATGGAGGTTGAACAACACACTGCTGAATCACGAGTGGGTCATGGAAGAGATTAGAAAGAAAATGCAAAAGTTCATGATATTCAACAAAATTGATCACACAAATTATCACCTCATCTGGGACACATCAAAGGCAGTACTCAGAGTCAAGTTTAGAGCTCTGCGTTCCTACATCAACAAATTGGAGAGATCTGAAATCAACAATTTAATGAGATATGTGAGCCTCATTGAAAAAGAGCAGCAAGAAAAACCGCAATCCAGTTGATGGAAAGAAATAACTAAAATTAAATCAGAATTAAATGAATTAGTATCCAAATAAACCATAGAAAGAATCAAAAAAACCGAGTTGGTTCTTAGAAAAAATTAACAAAATTAACAGACCCTTAGCAAATCTTATCAGTAAAAGAAGAGAACACACACAAATGAATAAACTCAGAGATGAGAATGGGTACATCAGCACAGAAACAACCAAGATTCAAAACATTATAAGGGAATACTTCTCAAAACTTTATGCTAATAAATTTGACAACTTAGCAGAAATGGACCTTTTCCTAGCAAATACTGACATGCCAAAACTAAACCAAGATGAGTCAAACCATTTTAACAGGCCCATAGGAAGCATTGAAATAGAAACAGAAATAAGACACCTCCCATCTAAGAAAAGCCCAGGAACAGATGGATTAACAGCAGAATTCTACAAGGCATTAAAAGCAGAGCTCACACCAATACTCCTCCAACTCTTCAATGAAATTGAAAGAGAAAGTTCACTACCGAACTCATTCTATGAAGCTATCATAACCCTCATCCAAAACCAGGCAGGGACTCATCAAAGAAAGAGAAGTATAGACTCATTTCATTCATGAAAAACTTCTCAACAAAATTTTGGCCAATCGACTTCAACAATTTATCCAAAAAATCATAAACCATGATCAAACAGGATTATTTCAGGGATGCAAAACTGGTTCAATATACGGAAATCAAATTCATTACATCATATAATTCATCACATCAACAGGAGCAGGGATAAGAACCACATGGTTATCTCAATAGATGCAGAAAAAGCATTTGACAAGATTCAACACCCCTTTATGATGAAAGTTCTGGAAAAATTAGGAATTCATGAAACATTCCTCAATACAATAAAGGCTGTATATGACAAACCTACAGCCAGCATTTTAATTAATTGTGAAAAACTAAGGCCATTTTCTCTTAACTCAGGAATGAGACAAGGTTGTCCACTCTCTCCACTTCTCTTCAATTAGTATTAGAATGCCTAGCTGCAGCAATAAGACAAGATGCAAACATAAAGAGGACCCAAATAGGGAAAGAAGAAGTAAAACGCTACCTCATTGCAGATGACATGATCTTGTATTTAAAGAATGCCACAGACCCCATTCCCAAATTACTCCAGCGGATTCAAAACTAACCCTCAAAAATCAATGGCTTTTCTGTATGCCAACAATGAGAAAAGTGTGGCTGAAATTAGGAAAGCAACTCCATTCATAATAGCCACTCAAAATTAAAGTACTTAGGAATTAACTTAAGCAAGAAGTGAAGGACCTCTATAATGAAAATTTTAAAAACCTGAAAAAGGAAATCAAAACAGAACTTCAAAATGGCAAAAATTCCCATTGTCCTGGATTGGGAAGATCAACATCGTGAAAATGGCAATACTTCCCAAGGCTATCTGCAAATTCAATGTGATACCTATCAATATTCCAACCTCATTCTTCAAGGAAATAGAAGATGCAATACAAAAATTCATATGGAATAATTAAAGACCCCAAATGGCAAAAACAATTCTCAACAGAAAGAACAGTGCTGGAGGCATACCAATGCCAAATTTCAAACTCTACTATGAAGCCATAGAAATCAAAACAGCTTGGTACTTGCACAAGAACAGAACTCAAGACCAATGGAATAGAATTGAAAACCCAGAAATGAATGCACAGACCTGTGGCCATCTAATCTTTGATAAGGGAGCTCAAAAAATATAGTGGAAGAAGATATCCTCTTCAGTAAATGGTGCCGGCAAAATTGGTTAACTACTTGTAGAAAACTAAAGCTAGATCCTTATATATCACCCTGCACCAGAATCAATTCCAAATGGATCAAAGACTTCAGAGTCAAAGCAGACACTCTGAAAACATTACAGGATAGAATAGGAGAAACCCTAGGTCTCCTTGGCACAGGGCGAAATTTTCTTAATAAAGACCCAGAAACACAACAAATCAAAGCAAGTTTGGACAAATGTGGTCGCATGAAATTGCAGATCTTCTGCATAGCAAAGGACATAGCAATCAAGATTAATAGGAAGCCCACTCATTGTGAGAAGATCTTCACTAGCCATACACCCGACAAGGGTCTCATATCTAAAATGTACCTGGAACTCAAAAACTTAAATCCCCCAAAAACAAATCTTGAAAAAACAACTGCCCAATAAATAAGTGGGCTAAAGACTTAAAGAGAAACTTCTCTGAAGAGGAAAGAAGGATGTCCAATAAACACATGAAGAAATGCTCAACCTCCCTTGACATAAAAGAAATGCAAATCAAAAAAACATTGAGATACCACCTTACCACAGTTAGAATGGCAGTAATCAAGAACTCTAATAACAACAGATGCTGGAGGGGATGTGGACAGAAGGGAATCTTACTGCATTGTTGTTGGGTTTGTGAACATGTTCAAGCACTTTGGAAAGTAGTATGTATTTTCCTCAAAAGACATATAGAACTCACCTATGACCCAGCAATCCCACTTTGGGGCATGTACCCAAATATTCAAAACAAGACCACACTAAAGCTACCAGCACAGCTACGTTTATTGCTGCATTATTTACCATAGCTATGATATGGAATCAGCCCAGATGCCCCTCAGTTGATGAATAGATCAATAAAATGTGTTACATATGCACAATGTAATTCTATGCCTCCATCAGACAGAATGACAGTGCCCCATTTGTTAGGAAATATATTAAGTGAAGTAAGTCAAGCCCAAAGAAGCATAGGTCCCATGGTTTCTCTTATCTGCAATAATAAGTATATATCTGAGTCAAGCAGAAAAGGTCAGATAAGTTGATGTTAGGGAAATGAACTCTAAGATATGTATTCAAATGTTTTTTTTTCTTTCATGCTATTGTTTCTAACACATTTATAAGATTATTTCTTTGTTGCTTTGTATGTCCCTTCCCACGGTATAACCCCTGATTTCACTGTATTTGATATCCGTGTACTTTGTGGAGGGGAAAGAAAAAAGAAATCATTCAAATACGGATATAGGTGGACCCACTGCAACAATGAGATGTACAAGTCCTTATGTTGAAAACATACTTAACAATGTTGGTGCAGGGGGAGGATTTGGTGGAGTGGCAGGGGGGACGATGGGAAAGTATGGGAAGGGGAAACAAAGGAGGAGGCTACAATGCTTGATAAGAAATGTACTCATTATTTTGCCGATGCAATTGTAACCCCTGTGCACAGTATTTTCACAATAAAAATATTATACAGCAAAAAATTAATAATATAGGACATTTACTCATTTTTCATTAATACTTTTTAGTGTTGAAACATGATACTTAATTAAATGGAAGCACTGTCATGGTCTTCACATGTTTAGAGTCTCTCCCAAGTATGAGCTTTGTCTTCTGTGTCTTCAGACACCTTCCTATAGAGATTTCTTTAAATGATTTATACTCAGAAGAAAATTGAGGGATAAAATTGTGAGGGTGGGGCTAGAAATGTGGCTTAGTGGTAGAGAACTAGCTCAGCATGCATGAATGCCTGGATTTGAATCCTCAGTGCCACACACAAAGGAAAAGCCAGAAACTGTGGATTGGCTCAAGTGGTAGGGTGCCAGCCTTGAGAAAAAGATGTGGGGAAACCTGGTACATTTGTTAGAGTTACACCAGGGTTAGGCTTTTCTCGTCCTCTTCAAACAATGACTAATTAACCTTCATCTCTCAGGTGAAGGGAGCCTCAGGCTATCTTTAGGTTAACAATAGAGAACCAATTTATTGGGGGAGAGGGGATGAACAGAATACAAAAACCCTGCTTTCTGATCTTAGCAAGTGGGTTTTTGATTCTCTGTCAGATTTGAAGGCCCTTCTTCTACTCTGCCAGTCCATTCTCCTTCCTTCATTCTCCATATAATTAATTCAAATACTCAGTCCAAGGATAGGCAGGGCCCTTTCTCTACTATCTCCAAGCACCTGAGTTAGAACCTGTCTCTTCCCTCTTGGCTTTGGTGTCTTCAGCTGCCTGAGAAGTGCGACCGAGACAGTCTTCCTGCTCTTTGTTTGTGTGAAGGCGATGCTGGGTCCCGGCAAACTGCAGAAGACCTCATGACTGGGACTTGTTCCCTTCTCTCTCATGAATTCCAAGACCATATTCATCTATCTATCTATCTATCTATCTATCTATCTATCTATCTATCTATCTATCTATCTATCTATCTATCTATCTATCTATCTATCTATCTATCTATCTATCTATCTATCTATCTATCCATCTCTCTACCTACATACCTACCTACCTAGCTAGCTATCTCTTTGCCAGTTCTTGAGTTGATCTCAAGGCCTGGGCACTGTCTCTAGCACTGCGCTACTTGAGTCATAGCATGAATATTTGTGTTTTGTGTGTGAGAGGTACTGAGGAATCAAACCCAGGGCTTCGTGCATGCTAGGCAAGCACTCTCTCACTAATCCACATTCCCAGCCCCCTCATATTTTCCTTAGTGGAAGTTTTTACATAAGTATGCCACCATCTTATAACTCCAAGTTTAATTTTCTGAATATTTCAATGAAACCTAACCTTCTCTTACCCTACCTGATTTGTGACTGTACCGGCATTGGCCTCATAATGAAATATAAATAAAGGCTGCTGAGAGTTTAAGTGCATCATATAAGGACACAAGCCTGGAACCCTAGAAGAGAAAATCGATGGGCGTGAAATGAAGAGAATGATGTGGTATGTGCAACAAGCATATCTGAAAAATCAATCAGTAAATAAAAGCAGAAGCATTGCATGTGATCTGTTTGCCCTCAGGGAGGTAATATACACACATAAGTAGTTAGAGCACTGATACATAACATGACATTCTCTTTTTTAATTTTTATGGCCATCCCAGGGCCTAAAGTCAAGGCCTCATGTATTCCTCAGATGTTTTGCTCAAGGCTGAGGCTATACCACCGCCACAGCTCCACTTCCAGCCATCTGGTCATTAATTGGATATAAGTACCACCCGGGCTTGCCTGGTCTGGCCTGTATTTCCTGCTCGGCTGTCTCAAAGCTGAAGCTCTACTATCTGGGACACTGCTCCACTTTTAGTTTAGTGGAGATAAGAATCTCACAGACTTTTCTGCTTGGGATGGCTTTGGATGGCGATCTCCTGAAGATATTTCAAGCACCTTTCCTTAGGGATTCGCCAAGGAGCCACTCTACACAAAACCTTAGTCTAAATCTCGGGAGGTACTAGAGAAAAACAGAAACATGAAGATGTTTCTAGTGTATTATAGATATTTAAGATTGGAGACACATAACACTCATAACTATTACATCATTTTATAGGCAAAAGGACCAATGAAGACAATAGGAGAATCACTGCAGCTTTTGGTCCTCTTATCCAGAGACAGTAAATTCACTGCAGTTCAAAGCTAAGTGACAGAGCTGGCATGAACTGTGGGCCTTAGCTCCCAAATCCTGACACTCATTTCTCACTTTTGGCTTCTAACCTGTTACCAGAGAGGAAGATGAGGATAGCGAATCCTTCTCAGAAAAACCAGCTATAAAGAACATTGGGTAGTTTACTTATAAATTCAAACCATTGGAATGACCCTGTGAAGAAGTCAGATTGTCCAGATTAAAAAATGAAGAAGAAAAGAAAGGCAGGTGCCACTTCTGCTGACTATAATCCCAGCTCCTCAGATGGATGAGATGTAGAGATTATCAGTTTGAATCCAGCCCAGGCAGGAAAGTCCTTGACATGCTTATTTCTAAGAAATCACAGAAAAAAAATCAGAAGTGGGACTGTGATTCAAGGGTAATGAGCTACCCTGGAGCAAAAGGAGCACAGGGACAACCCCTAGGCTCATAGTTCAACCCCAGGACATGCCCCACCAAAAGATCCTGTTCCTCCAAGTCTTTGTGTATGTATGGATGAATTCCTATAGGGGAATCTCCAGAGTAGCTGTTGTGAATGGCACCAAGCTAGGAAATTTGTTTTCAATACAATGATTTTATAGCACAGAGATGGCTTTCATGACAATGTATGTTCTGGGGCTCCCCTCACGGGGCCCAGTGTAGCTTGAGGGTTTCTCTGCACCCCAGGCCTGTTGGAAGAAGCCTCTCACATTGTCTAAACAGGCAGGCTAAAGGCCTCACTCCTGTACAGCTATGTAACAAACAATTCCATCCAGGCCAATTAGTGTTGATGAGTGTGGGCGGGCTCTGAAGGTAAGGAGAAAAAGGCCTCTTTGTACTCCAAGCTCTCTCTCACCCCAGTGCTCTGATTTGACAGGAAGCCTTCATCTGTGTCACCTCCCGTGGCAGGCCAAGTTCCCTGCACTTATTCTGTATTTGTGAGACTATGTTCTGGTGTTCAAATACAATGCTAAATGTAATTCAGGAGTCCTTCAGGAACACAACTAGGGCACTGAACTTAAGGAAATGTTTCATTGCAGATGATGATGAGCCTATGATGCCTCTCCTAGGTTTCTTGAAGCTTGGGAAATCCAAGCACATGTCAGATATCAAAATACTTCCTGTCATATGGGGCTGGTGAAGCTCATCTGGTTTTGAAACCTTTGACATCTCCTACTTGACATCTCTCGTGGTTGGCTAGGTTTGATTTTGAACACAGGGCTTGGGGGCTGACCATGAGATCAAAGCAGAAGTCTAGTGCTTTACCATTTTGTGTCACAGCCTCACTTCTGCTTTGTGTGTGTGTGTGTGTGTGTGTGTGTGTGTGTGTGTGTGTGTGTGTGTGTGTGTGTGTGTGTGTGTGAATACATTAGTCCTGGAGCTTGAACTCAGGACTTGAACACTGTACCTAGTTTCTCTTGTATAAGGATGGCCCTTGCCCACTTGAGACACAGAGCCAGTTCAGGCTTTTTCCTGGTAATGTGGTACTGAGAAATCAAGCCCAGGGTTTCATATATACAAAGCACTGTACCCCTAAGGCACATTCTCAGCCCTCTACTTCAGGTTTTTTAGTTTGTGTTTGTCTTTTTGTTGTTGTTGTTGTTGTTGGTTGTAGGAGTTGTATTCTGGGCCTGGGTGCTGTCCCTGAGTTCTTCAGCTAAAGTCTTGTGCCTTACCATTTGAGCCAGAGGCCACTTCAGGTTTTCTGGTGGTTCATTGGCACTAAATATCTCAAGGACTTTCTTGCCCAGGCTAGCTTTGAACCATGATCTTCAGATCTTATCCTCCTGAGTAGCTAGGATAACTGGTATGAGCCACAAGCACCCAGCTTCCACTTCAGTTTTCTTAGTGGTGAATTGGAGATATAATCTCATGGGACCTTTTTTGTTTGGAATAGTTTGGAACCCTGATCCTCAAATCTCAGCTTACTGAGAAGGCAGGATGATAGACCTCAGCTATCCACCCCTAGGCCATGGCATTCTGCTGCAAGGGGGTCCTAGGCTCCACGTGGTGGACTGCTATCCATGAGCCCAAGAGGTAAGGGTCAGTGCTGAGGCTGCAATTTCAAGATTCATGTCTGAGAAAAAACAAAACGAAACATTTGTCTGCAGGAGAGAACTCACCCACTCTTTGGTAATACAAAATTTTGTCCCTGCTATGGGGACATATCTGAGCCTCAATATTCTTGTCTGCATAATCATCTCAATTGTAGAGCACTTACAAGGACCAGATTAAAGAATGCACCCCGTGAAGGACACAGTACATGACACTCTTTGAAGGATAAGCACACAGCAACACATGAAAGACTCAGCACACAGCACCCAATGCAGGACTCAGCACACTGTACCCTATGAAGGATTCAGGACATAGCTCTATTAAACAAGCTGTCATTAGAATTAGGGTGCTTTCATCAGTATCACCATTCTTTGAGGAACATTTCATAAACCATACAAGTTCAAATCTACTGGTGTAGTGGGGTAGTTTTTTGGGAGGATTACCAGTGGGGCTTGTACTCAATGCATGGGGATACTGTTCTAATACCATTTGCTCAAAGCTAGAGATCTACCACTTTGAGCCACATTTCCAGGAGTCTCAAAGACTTCCTGTCAGGGCTGGTTTTTAAAGCCCCCTAGCAGCCAGGATGACAGAGGTAAACCAGCAGCGTCTGTTTTCTTGGAGCTGGGTTGCAGCTGTTTACATCTGGCTAAGTCAGGTTAGGTGGCAGCTGTCAGCGCCAGACTCCTAGCTTGCTCTGTGGTGATGTATTTGAACTCCTGACCTTCTATACTTGCAGTTAGAACATTCTACCTTTTTTTTTGCAGCAGTCCTGGGCCTTTAGTAAGGGCTTAGACACTAACCCTAAGCATTTGTGCTCAAGGCTAGCACTCAATTGATTGAATGACAGCAGAACTTCTGGATTTTCTGTTTATGTGGAACTGAGGAATTGAACCCAAGGCTTCCTGCTTACTAGGAAAGCACTCAACTACCGAGCGCCAGGAGTGAACTAGGTATAAATAGATAGAGATTGCTGTATATAAATATTATGTACACAAAAACAGAGATATCCCTATATTATTAACTTATAGATATTACTGCCAATTACTAGATATTAAATTATGTCTCCACTTAATGATGTGTTCCAGTAGAACAATTAATAAAGCATTAATTATAATTACTCAGTATCCTGTTATTATCATATGTGTACATATATACATACATATATTTACATATTTTATAGAATAAGACAGATATCTATATATAATTAAATTATGCATCATGTGTTACTACCAAATAATAGGTATTTAATTAGGACTCCATGCAATTTTTATTCTCTTAATGCTTAATAAAATATTAATAAAACTTAATACACATCCTATGATTATTGCATCTAATTTTATTTACAAAGATACACGAATTCAACCTTTCATCATTTGTTGTAGTGACAATTATTCCACCTATGACATCCTATTACATAGCATATAGATTTGCACCCGAATTATACATCCTACCTGACACCGAGCACTTTCAAAGAGAAAGAAAACGTGTCATTCTCGGCTTCTCACTCCAAGATTACATTTTTGGCAGTGCTGGGATCTAAACTCAGGGCCTAGAATTTCATGAATGGTTGATTTTCAGTGCAGCAGCCTCTAGCCAATTCAGCTGCCAGGCAGTTCCCAGGCCCTGAGATCGAGCTCTATATGCTGACGCCATATTGTGCTTAGTGTAGTTATTCATTTAATTTTTTGTTTTATTCATCTATTTACCATTTATTTTATTGACTGTTATTATACATGGAATATTTATTACATTTATTACAGAGGATACAGATTTGCCTATGTAAGAAACTTCACACCTGACACCCAGGAGTTTCACAAGAAAGGAAAATGTGTCACCATGGTCTTCTTACTCCAAGATTCAATTTTTGTGAGCTCTGGCATCTGAACTCACAGCCTACAAGGCTCAATAAATAAATGGGTGATTGTCAGCACGCCAGCCTGGTGCACACTGAGCTGACAAGTAGTTCCCATCACCTAAGATCGAGCCCGAGGAGTGACAAAACAAGAACAGATTGACATGAAGATGGTAGTACACAAATAAAGATAGATCTTTATAGAGTGCCAGAGATGTCTATACAATATTCAGTGATATATGCTACATTCCTACCAAATCTTAGGTATTTATTATGCCTCCATGTAATTAATATTGTTCTCATCCTTAATGAATTATTAATTAAATCAATCACTGTCCTGGAATTATTGTGTCCATTTAATTAATAGTATTGTTTTAATGTGCCAAAAATATTCATTAAAATCCATTGGCCTCCTAAAATCACTCTAATTTTATAGTGGTATCATTCAGGAACAACTAATTCAACCTTGACATTCACAACCTTCCAATGGTATTACTATGAATAGGAATGAGACCCTTAGGATCTCCCTCCATTGGTAGAGGTCAGGACCTGGCTTCAAACCCAGGGCCTATGTTCTTATGTTGGCCTGTGGCTTCCCTGGAAATCCGCAAGCCTTCAGAAATGCCAGGTTACCAACACTTTTCAGCCAGGTTATTCAAACCCAGAAAGGTCACCTTGCAAAGAAAGCAAATGTAAAACCTGCAGCTATCTACAAGTTGCTGGTTTTTTTTTTTTTTTGCCTGTGTCGTTTTATACTTTTTTCCTGTCAGCCTTTGGGGCCTAGGATCCAGGTTTGGCTGTGGGTCCAGTGGCTGCACCCTAGCCTAGAGTGATCGAAGCTGAGGCAGTTTTGCCACGACCTGAGTTCAAGCCCTGTCCTTGACAAAATAAAAACATACATACATACATACATACATACATACATACATACATACATACATACATACATGCATATATTCATACATTAAAAATATTTTTTATAATTTTGAGGCTCTTGGCTTGGAATTCATGCCATTTTTTTCTGTCAGAACTGGGATTTGAACTCAGGGTCTGGGTAAATCTGCAGCATAGTGGGGGAAAGGGAATCTCACCATGCTGGAAGTCAAGAAAGTCACGCCTGTTTCCAGGGCCTGAATTCAAGTCCTAGCATTCATATACATTTTAAATCTATGGTTTATATTTACATGCACATGTTTACTGCATATTACAGTTAGTGTAGTTATTCATTTTATTTTGTGTTTTATTTATTTATTATGTATTTTAGTTAGTATAATTACACATATAATAACATTTTTACATCCTATTACAGAGGATATAGATTTGCCAATATATTATACATCATTCCTGAGACCCAGGATTTTCACCAATAAGGAAAATAAGTGAGACTGTTGGCTTCTTCCACCAGGATTAAGTTTTAGGCAGTTCTATGATTTGAACTCAGGGCCTAGAAGGCCCACTTCATGAATGGTCAATATTAGCCCACCAGTCTGATGCAAGTGAAGTTGTTGGGCTAATTTGAGGACCTGAGATCAAGCCATAGGAGTGGACAATATATAAACATATAGATGTGTAGATTGAAGTGTGTGTGTGTATTTACATATGTATATGCATCTATAAATGTATACAAAGACAGATAGGTATTTATGTAGATTATATTGTAAAACACTATATAAAGATTGATGTCTATATCTTATTTTTATATATTCTATTACTACAAATTATTTGGTCTAAAATTATGCCTCCATTAATTAATCACAATAGAAGACAATAAAGTATTAAATTAATCAATGGCCTGTATTTATTGCAGACAATCTTATACTAGAATGACTAGCTAATTGGTAATTCAATTAGGACATTTTAAACATTCTATTAGTGTTCCTTAACATAGGAATGAGTATCTTAGGATCTTCAGCAGTGAGTAGGTGCCAGTCCCAGGATCCAACTCAGGGCCTAGGTGTGTGGGTTGGGCTCAGGCTTCAATGACAGCCCACCAGCCTTCAGCTATGCAAGGTCACGTTCAATTTTCAATTTTCAAGCTGAGTCACTGAGACCCAGGATGATCAAGTGCAAAGGAAACAAAGGTAAAACGGTTGTGTAAAACTTCCTGGTTTTTTCCTTCTCTGTTTGTGTTGGTTTGATGGTTTTTTGCCAGTGCTGGGAGTTGAACTCGGGCCCTAGGATCCCTGGATCATCTGTGGGTGTAAAAGCTGCACCCTATCCTAGGGTAATCATGGTTTAAGACACAATAAAATGCTTCCTTGAGCAAACTCAGTTCAAGGAAAATGTCTAGGCTAACGTTCAAGCCTCAGGATCTGTCACACAAAAATAGAGCCAATAATTCCATGTGTCTGTGTATGCATGCATATATTTCTATTGGTGAACATCCAGTCTCTATGAAGAAAGGCACCCAGCTAGGAAATTTGCTTTGAATAGAATGATTTCATAGGCCAGAGAGTGCTTTCAAGACAGTGTATGTTCAGAGGCTCTCCTCACTGTTCCCAGTGAAGCCGAGGGTTACCCCAGGCTGCTGGAGGATATCTGCCTCATTGTTGGAACAGGCAGACAAAAAGCCTCACTCCTGTACTGCTGCGAAACAAACAATTCATCCAGGGGCAATTAATGAGGATGAATGTGGGTGGGCTCTGAAGTCCAGGAGAAAAGGGCCTCTTTGTAACTCAAGCTCTTTCTCTCCCAGTGCTCTCTTTTGACAGGAAACCTTCATTTGTTCCACCTCCCGTGGCAGGCCAAGTTCCCTGCACTTATCCTGTCTTTGTTAGACTATGTCCCTGTGTTGAAACAAATTGCTAAAATTAAATCAAGAGTCCTTCTGGCAGACAACTAGGGAGCTGAACCTAATGAAATGATTCATTATTGGCAATGGTGCATTCCTAGTTTTCCAGAAGCTTGCTAAATCTAAGTACATGTGTAATATCACAACATTTCTGGTCATCTAGGGCTGGTGAAGCTCATCAGGTTTTGAAAACTTTGACCTCTCCTAGTTGGGCCCTGGGTGGCTAGGTTTTGCGGTCGAACACAGGACCAGGGTGCTAATCATGAGCTCAGAGCAGAAGCACTTTGCTTAACCATTTGGAGTCACAGCTTCTCTTCTGTTATCTTCATGTGTGTGTGTGTGTGTGTTTGTGTGTGTGTGTGTGTGTGTGTGTGTGTGTGTGTGTGTGTGTGTGTGCCTACGCGCATACAGCAGTCCTGGAGATTGAACTCAGGACCTGAGCACTATACCTGAGTTTCTCCTGTACGAAGATAGCACTCTCCCACTTGAGTCACAGAGACACTTCAGGCTTTTTTTCTAGGGATGTGGTACTGAGGATTCAAACACAGGGTTTCATATATGCAAAGCACTCTACCCCTACGACACATTCTCAGCACTCCACTTCAGGTTTCTTGCTTTCTTTTCTTGTAAGTTGGAGGAGTTGAAATCTGGGCCTGGGTGCTGTCTCTGAGCACTTCAGCTCAAGTCTAGCACTCTACCCCTTGAGCTACAGCACCCCTTCAGGCTTTCTGGTGGTTCACTGTAGATAACCATCTCAAGGAATTTCCTGCTCAGGCTGGTTTGGACCCTGATCCTCAGCTCTCTGCCTCCTGAGCAGCTAGGATGACAGGAGTGAGTCTGTGGCACCTGGCTTCCATTTCAAATTGCTAAATGGTGAGTAGGAGATAATAGTCTCATGGGACCTTTTGTGTCCGGGATAGTTTGAACCCAAATTGTCACATCTCAGCTTTCTGAGTAGGCAGGATGACAGACCACAGCTACAGATGCTTAGGGTCCTTGACTCCACGTGATAGGTCACTAGCCATGAACCCAACAAGGAAAGGTCAGTGCCCTGCGTTCAATATTTATGACCAAGAAAACTTAACCAAACCGATTGTCAGTAGGAGACAAGTCACTAGATTTCAGTACTTACATAATTTTGGCCCTGACATGGGGACATATCTGAGCCTCAACTTTCTCATTTGCACAATCATCTTACTTGTGGAGCTTTTACAAGGACCAGATGAAAGAATGCACCCCATGAAGGACTCAGCACACAACAGCTCAAGAAGGACTCATCACATAGCTGTATCCCACAAGCTGTCATTAGAATTAGGGTGTTTTCATCAGTATTACCATTTTTCCAGAAACACGTCACAAACTGCACAAAGTTCACATCTAATGGTTGAAAGGGGTGGGGTTGTTTTAGGGGGGAGTTAGCCATGGGGATTGCACTCAAAGTTTGGGGCTACTGTCCTAAGACCTTTAGCTCAAGGCTAGAGCTCTAAAACTTTGAGCCACAGCTCAGTTTCACAGACTTCCTGCCAGGACTGGGTTCTAAAGCCACCAGTGTCAGATCTCATCCCTGGACTATCTTGGATGATAGGGGTGAGTGGCCAGCAGCATCTGATTCCATGGAGCTGGGTTGCAGCAGTTTACCTCTGGCTAAGTCAGATTAGATAGCAGCTGTCAGCACCAGACTCCCAGCTTGCTCTGTGATGAGATATTTGCAGTCCTATCCTTATATCTTTGCGGTCAGACCATTCTTTTATTTTTTTATTTTTGGTGCCAGTCTTGGGTCTTGTGTAAGGGTCTAGACACAGTCTCTAAGCTTTTATGCTCAAAGCTAGTGCTCACTGCTTGAGCGACAGCACAAATTCCGGATTTTTCTGTGCATGTGGTAGCGAGGAATTGAACCCAGGGCTTTGTATGCACTAGGGGAGCAGGCTACCACTGAGCCCCAGGAGTGACAAGTGTATAAACAGATAAATGTGTAGATTGGTAGATAGATAGATAGATAGATAGATGTATATGTATAAACTAAGAGAGATGTCTATATTATGAAATTGCAAATACAATATTACTACTAATTATTGGCAACTAAATTATTCCTTCCTTTTTTAATTATCATGATTGAATACATAATAAAGTATTAATCGAAAATTATTCAATGTAGTATAATTGTGTAAAATTTTATAGTATGAAAACAATACAGTACTAATTTAATTGTTACTTTTATAACATTCCATTTGTATGGATATATCATCAGAATGGGTTTCTCAGAACCTCCCACCATTCATTAGTGGAAGTCCCGGGATTAGACCTCCAGGCCCAAGTTGCTGGTTTTGGCTAGGGCTTCCCTAATAGCCCCCCAAACATCAGCAATGCAAGGTCACGAGTAATGCAAAGGCACTTTCTGGGCCTTGTCATTTAGAACCAGGATGGTCACAATACAAAGGGGAAAAAAAGCAATATCAACTTGAACTTTATCCTTCACCTTGTTTTTTCCTTTTTTCTTTTTTTTGCGGCCCCAATATTTGAACTTGGGTCCTAAAATCCCAGGGTTGATTGTGGGAGAGGTGCCAAGACCTAAGTTCAAGCCACGTGCTTTGCCGATAAATGAATAAATAATAAGAATAAAGCTCTGGCTTGGAATTTACACCAGTTTTCTAGCAGGCCTGGGATTTGAACTTGGGAACTGGTTAACTCTGTGACATTGTGGGTGAAGGGGAAGCTCACCGTCCTTGAAGACAAGAAATTAAGACCAGTTCCTAGAGCCTGAATTCAAGACTTAGCACTGAAAAAAATAATATTCGTATATGAGATCTATTTACATACATGAGTTTACTGCATATGATGTTTATTACTCTTATTTATGTAGTATTATTACACGTATTTCACTTCATTTATTACATCATATCACATAGATTATATTTGCATATGTATTATACATCGTACTGAGACCCAGGACATTCGCAGAGAAGGAAAAAAATGTGTCAAAATTGTCTTCTTACTCCACAAATGAACTTTTGGCCATGCTGGGATTTGAACTCAGTGCCTACAATGCCCAATCCATAAATGGGGTCACATTCTTAACACACCAGCCTCCAGGAAACTGAGCTGCCAGGAAATTCTGTGGACCTTTGATCAAGCCACAGTAGTGCCCAATATATACATTTATAGATATGTATATGTGTATGTGTCTCTCTCTCAGTATAAAGATATATATATATATATATATATACATACCTACATACATATATATATGCATATATATATATAAAGAAAGAGAGAGAGGGAATGTGAGGATATTAAATTATATATATATACATATTATTACCAATTATTAGTTATTACATTATGCCACTATTTAATGAAGTATCATGGTTGAATACTTAAAAAAGCAATCATTAAAAGTTAGTTAATATCCGTCCATTAGGGGAATCATACCATGGTGCTAAAATGGAAGATATAAATCCAATAATATTTGTGTGGCATTCTAAAATAGAATCATGAATCAACTGCAAATTTAATTATTACTTTTATAACATTCCATTAGTATTCACATGAATAGGAATGAGTTTGTCAGGATCTCCCTCCATTTGTGGTTGGCAGTCCTAGCATTCGAACTCCAAGCCTGTGTAGTTTACTTTGAATGCAAACCATTGGAATGACTCCTTGAAGATTTCAGATTGTCACAACTAAAAAAAAAAAAGAAGAAAAGAAATCCAGGTGTCAATGGCTCCTGCCTGGAATCCTAGCTCCTCAGGAGGTTGAGAATGTACAGAATGCCATTTTGAATTCAGCCAGGGCAGGAAAGTCGGTAACACTCTTATTTCTAACAGATCAATAGAAAAAAAAAACATGAGGGGGATTGTGGCTCCAGTTTCAGAGTGCTACCCTTGAGCAAAATGAGCTCAGGGACAGGGCCTAGGCTCATAGTACAAACAGGGAACTTCCCCCCTCCCCCAAAAGGAGACAATCACTCTATGTCTCTGTGTATGGATGGATGATGTATGGATGATGGGTATTCAGCAGGTTGCCCATGCTCAGCCCACCCAACTTGGGCAAGCTGGGACAAGCCCTCAGAGTTCCTAGGCTGTAGGAGTCTTTGAAGGTTCTGTATCCATATTATCTATCCCTATGTACTATGTGAGCCTAGACCTCTAGGGCCTGGTGGCTCTCACTCATTCATCATTCCTCACTGCAGAGTCACAAACTGGTCCAAAATCTTGGCAAAGATATGAAATAGTCAGCGATTTCTATGCCAATTATGGTAAGCCAATAAATCCTACCATCATAACTCCTGTTACAAGTCAGCCTTGGGCTGCAAATGTGGATTAGCGGTAAAGTGGTTACCTAGCATGCATGAAGCCCTGGGTTCGATTCCTCAGTAATACAGAAACAGAAAAAGCCAAAAGTGTCACTGTGGCTAGCCTTGAGCAAAAGAAGCTAAGGAACATGCCCAGACCTGTGTTCAAGCCCGATGACCAGCAAAAAAAAAAAAAAAAAGTGAGCCTGGTGAGACATATTCTTCTGGGTCTCAGGAGGGCCATGGTGAAAGGTAAGAGGTAGAGGGCAGCTGCTGTTGGCTCACCCCTGTAATCTCAGCTCTTCAGGAGGCTGAGATCTGAGGATCACAATTACAAGCAAGAAAGTCTTTATGAGACACTTTTCTCCAATTAAACACCCAAAAACCAGAAGTACAGCTGTGGTTCAAGTAGTAGACTGCTGAACTTGAGCAGAAAAGCTAACAGATAGCATCCAGGCCATGAATTCAAACCCCAGAACTCACACACACACACACACACACACACACACACACACACACACACACACACACACACACACACACACACCCCAAGATGGAGAATTTGCCAGTAAACCTGCACAAGTTCTACCTCTAGAGAGAGAAAAGAAGGAAAGATTTGCTCCAGGAGGTGATATAACCAGTGCCAAAATTCCACAGGAGTTCTAAGTCTTGGAACAGGACCGAGAGCCTCAGGCAGAAGGTACAGAATGGGCAAAGGTCCTGAGGTGTGGTGTAGAGCAGGTGGTATTGGTGGAATGAAGGTTGTGTGGCTTCAGATAAGTCTTGCAGGACATTCAAGGCTGAGTCAAGGTTTGTACTTGAGGGTGGAGTCCCAGAATGGGACCCAGGGGGAAGATTAGCTTTTCTTTTCACCATGGAGCCCATCCATTTCCTGTGGCTGGAAGCCTACTTTTAACAGCACCCTTAGGCCTCCTTTGCATTGAGGGAAAATGCTGGCATGAACACTTGCTTAAGAAAAGCTTCTGGGCTGAGAAGGTATCTCAGTGGTAGAGCACTTGCCTTGCATGCCTGAGGCTCTGTGTTCGATTCCTCAGCACCACATAAACAAAAAGAATAAAACCAGAAGAGGCGTTGTGGCTCAAGTGTTAGAGCTCTAGTCTTGAGCTGAAGAGCTGAGGGATAGTGCCCAGGCCCGGAGTTCAGGCCCATGACCGGACCCACCCTGAACCCCCCCCCCAAAAAAAAAGAAGAAAAGCTTCTAACCCAAAGCCATCAGTGGCTCAACCCCTTAAATCTTAGCTACTCAGGAGACTGGGATCAGAGACCGCATACCAAAGCCAGCTCAGGGAAGGAAAGTTAGTGAAAATCTTCTTGCCAGTGATCTACTAAAAGCCAGAAATGGTGCTGTGGCTCAAGTGGTAGAGTGCCAGGTTTGAGGGAAAAAGTTAAGTGACTGGAGACCAGACCCTGAGTTCAAGGCCAATAATTGCATTAAAAAAAAGCTTTCAGGAGCTCCTTGTCCACTGTGATGAATGGCCAGATGAGCTGGGTGTCGGTGGCTCATGCCTGTCCCCCTAGCTCCTCAGGAGGCTGAGATCTGAGGAGCATGAATCAAAGCCATCCCAGGCAGGAAAGTCCATGAGACTCTTATCTCCAAGGAAGCACAAGAAAACTGGAAGTGACGCTCTAGCTCAAGCAATAAGCTGAAGAGCTGAGGGGACTGCACCCAGGCCCAGAGTTCCAGTCCCATGACCAACTGCCCTGGCCTGCTTGGAACTCACTTTTTGGCTTTAGTCAGCCTACTTTCCTGTGGGC
Organism: Dipodomys merriami; assembly: GCF_024711535.1. Lineage (NCBI taxonomy): Eukaryota > Metazoa > Chordata > Mammalia > Rodentia > Heteromyidae > Dipodomys > Dipodomys merriami. The sequence continues at coordinate 478,209 of NW_027206362.1, forward strand.
CCCCGAGTTTCTCCCAATGTCTAGGTGTCCTACAAGTTTTGAGAGCAGGCCATTTGGAGGCCTTTGCCTACAGAGTGGGCCACATTATCAGAAAAGTGTCTAGCCTTGGGGAACGGAGGTCATCTGCCAGGTCATCAGTGGCATCTGTCATGGGTGCAGTGTGGATCTGAGCAGTAAATCAACTTCTCAGACCACGGTTTGGGCCAAGGAGGGCCAGAAGCTGCAAGATGGCATTGCTGGTAACGCCTGCTCATGTGGTATCACAAGAGTGCAAATCTGTCAGGCACACCCCGAGAGGGTGTTGAGTTGGGCTCATGAAAGACTTGTGTGCTCACAAATCCGCAGGTAGCTGGCTGCTGCTTGTAGCAGTTGCTATCCCAGGAGTCCCAGGGCTCAGAGCCCTGCTTTCCGCACCAGTGCTCGGGGGCAGATGAAGGTCTGCAATCATTGACCTACTACAAAGGAGCATCCGTAGTGTCTTTTCCCTTGGCCCTGTGGCCCCGTGCATGGATGGAGCGGCAGGTTCCATCAAACTTACTGCCATGGCCATTCCCCTCAGCCCAAGAAGGACTTAGGGAGAAA